>NC_049206.1:50610564-50924626 GCF_013347855.1 Anguilla anguilla | reverse complement strand
TGTTTTTCCAGTCTCTGCGGGAACATCCGAGAGTCCTGGCACAATACGTTTGCTGGGTATTCAGCATTGAGGCGATGCAGTATGCATACTAATCCTGAAGCAACCGTCTTATCGTAAAGAAGCTGTGCTGATCGGGCATTTAAACTCAACCTTTTAAAGTCAACAGTTCCAGAAAATGCACTGTAATTGGTATATGTGTATAAACAGGCCTCGATCAATGCAAGGGATACAACTATTTCATATATTTATATGATCATACAGTAAGCTGCAACATTCTTACGGAATCCTAGCTACTCATGGTCCTATATACATATGCAAGCAATCAATATTTTCTGCAAGCTTTTACAGTGAATTCAAAGGGTTTTTACCAATAATGTCTCGGAGCGAGAATTACTCCTGTACTAAAGCAGTGCTCACTTTCAGCTTGACATCTCATTAACAAAACGTGATTTACTAGAGGGCTGCGTTTGGTGCGATTCTGCTCCGGTCTGCAGTTTCTTTAAGGCCCGAACCTTTATGAGCACGAGTGGCGCTACAATCATATCCCTGACATTTATGAGCACTCTCGTCCTGATTAAATTCCCAGTAATCATCCCGGGGAGACTGCAGGCACATCCTTCGCCCCATGCAGAATTGCGGAATCGCATGCACGGGCAGAAACTTTCGGCACCGAAAGTGAAGAGCCTGTCGGGGTGCCACCGAGCCAGTCGCAGGCGGCACGCGCTGCCTCTCTCTCTCTCTCTCTCTCTCTCTCTCTCTCTCTCTCACTCCCCAGCACAAATTGGCGAAATGAATGGCAGGGACAGCAAAACGAGGGACCAAACTGTCTTCGCTCGAAATGACATCCACTTAATTTATGGGCGATAATGATTTTCAAAGGTGATGGTCCGGACCTTTCCCCAGGGTTATCGCAAATTGGACACGATCCATCATTGCGCTGCCGTATAATCTATTTTTACTGAAGGTACTCCAGATGAATGTTAGAGGTTAAATCCACTATCATTTCCTTCAGCCTGTGGATCTAATTGATGTGGTGCCCTACAGCACCCGGGAGACCCAGGACAGGAGGAGATGAAGGCAGCGCTAACAGAGATGTAAAAAGTCAGATTTTAATTAAAACGATCACAAAACCCACAGCCCCTCTCCTTCAGAAATAATGATCAGCATTGTTTGCTGCGGGGGCCTCGGCAATTATTAGCACGCAAGTGAGATAACTTTCTTTCGCCGTTCTTCTGTGGAAATGACATCTCTCGAATAGCACCGCTTGATTGCGAACGCGCCCTGTCTGGGTTCGGAGACTGCGTGGTCGCACGCAGCATTCCCGAATCAATTAAACAAATCAAAAACGCACGTCTGGAAAGAGACGGATTGCATTCCAGAGATTTATTGCTTCGAAACGTTCGGTGGTTTAACGGCGCGAGGTCAACTTGAGGTTTTTACACAAAATGTTTACCGCTGAGGTACATGGCGAACGCGTAAACAGGAAATGTGGTGGCGGGGAGGTCATGAAGCAGCTTGCGGGGGTGGGGGTGGTGGTGGTGTTGGGGGGATGGGGGTGGGGGGGTTCACTCACCTCTCCCGTCTGCCTGCGCTTCCTCCTGGGGTGTTCCGGGACCCCCCCGCTGCCGAAGAGGATGATGCCTTTGTCGCTCTTGGTGCTGAAGGACAACGTTATCTCCGTGCCAACGTCGAAAGACATGGGCTTCAGCTCCATAAATCCTGGCTTGGGGAAGCTAACTGTGTGAAGGTTCTGTGGGGAGAACAGAGCTGGTATGATGCAGACTGAAAGCTGAATTCCAAAATGATTTTGTAATTTAGGTGGTTCTGTACACGTTTTACAAAAAAGAGGGAAAACATTTTAAATAAATCTGGGATTTTAATGAGGCACACAACACTTCAGATGTTTCTCCTTTGCTTTTTATGGTACTGGATGTAATACTTATAGTAGGATGACTAATGAAAAAATATGGCATTTATTACAGTGTAAATTATTAGCTACACTAACACACTGGCCAGCGTTGCAGTTTGTACAATTAATTACATTCTACTGCTATTTTTCTCTTTTACCTCACAACCTAACACCCAGGGAAATGGACATTGGACCTATAATGGCAAATATTACACTGCTCTCTTACTTTTGCTGTTTAAAATATAACATGCAATTTTTTTCCCCCTTGCGTACTCTTTTTCTTATTCTGTTTAACCATTTCCTCCATTTCCCATTCTTCATTCATACTGTATCAACTAGTAAAGTCCCAGCCGAAGGAAATATTCCACTGCAACGCCTGAAGCTATAAAAGCTATAAATAAGTAAAACTGCTCCATGAAATGGGAACCATGAAGAAGAAATAGTGATGATGACACAAGGCGATGATGGGCTCACCTCTATAGAGCAGCCTTTTGTCAAGCCCGTGTAGTCCGAACTGCTTAGCAAATTGTACGGCGTTCTGGAAACTTCTATATCTTTCATACAGCCCGCAAACTTCTTCAAAGTCACCTCCGGCCTGAAAGCAAACAGGAGGACAAACTTTTAATTTATAGGTCGTTCGTAGCATATGGTTGTTTTTCACAGTTTATTATTTTAAACAGCTTTTCGGAGGTTTTAAGTTAGCTGCATGTCAATTTGAAAAAAAAAAGCTTTAAAACCTTATGAGCTTGGCAGTCAGACATGCAATCAAAGCAATAAAAGGCGAAAATAGCAACAACCGCTAAATAAAAGAATGGAAGCTAATGTTACCCTGGCCTGCAGAATATATGAATACATAAACACTCTGCTGTAAAGTGTTCAATGTTAAATAATCTTTGAATGAGTTTACTCTGAAAAGAGTACATTTAATCCCTCCTGGACTCATAACTGTGTAAGAGATAAATGAACGCTGGCAATTTTACCGTGCCTTTAGAATAAGATACCTTTCTTCTCAGTGAGTTGCTTCACCCTTTTCATGGCAAAAGAGGGATTTCTCAATTCAGCAAATCTAATAAACCCTCTTTAAAAGCCACTGAATGTGAGTAACTAAATTAACCAAGTGCTGCTTTTTACTTTTTCAGACACATTTCCATTTAGAGACAGAAAATGTATAATGAGTAAGAAATTAAAATAAGTAACGATTTTAATTCCTCACTGAACATTAAGACCATAGGGACTCTACTGAATCAGAGGCCCAAGTCCTGTTCCCTTAGAATTCTGTGGACCAGTGCATTTAGCATTTAAGCACCTAGGAGCAATGACCTAAAATAAAAAAATAAAAAAATGCATTACCACCTCTGAAAGCTTCAGAAACAGAAATACTGCAATTTGATCAGACCAGCACAGTGATATACAGTAAATGCATGCAAAAAAGTAATAAATACATTAATATGCAATTTACCTGGCTTTGATACTGTAAGAACAAGAGATGAGTATTAATTCTTAAAACCATAACACAAAATGGAACAAGCATACCTCTGATATGATATTGCATATGCCAAAAAATTAACAGGTTTAGATATGATTTAACCATCGACCAATTCATTGATCATACAATAAATTACATTTGACAGTTAACCACTACATGAAAAAATTGTGAACTTTTTCAGTTAAAACTATTATGTCATTGTGTATTTGGCCATGACCTTATGAAGACCAGGATGACTAATCAAACAGTTATGAAAGAACTTTGTCTCTGCTGTGCAAAAACTTTGTGTCCATTTTTTTGTTGTTGAAATTTTGGTCTTTTTTTAAATACACGTTCAGTTCCTACCCTGTTCTGCTGTAAATGTCACATAATTCATCAAATAATAATGTTGGTTTAAAATTTCCTTTTATCAACTTATAACTTTTCCGATAAAAATGTAGATTTTTGGGTGAAAAACTAACCGCGCTATCGCTGCTCACCATTCTCTTCTGGGTAAATGTGATAGAAAGGGTGTTTGTTTAATACAGGCAAATTCTGAGCCGCTCCTAGCTGTCAAATGCACTTTTTTTATCGTGCTTTCTCTGACAGCATTCAATATATCTTCTGTCAGACGGGAGTTCAATTATCGGTCTCAGAAAGTGTCCGAGCAAGCAGAAACAATGGAATCCTGTCATTCAGTTTACAAGGTCCTCTTGTCATTAAAAGCTCCTTGACAGGAACGCAAGGGCTCTGAAGTGTCTCCACCTCAAAATGCAGAAAGGATTCAAGGCCCCGTGTAGGACAATGACAAACAATTCAAGGAAAATTACAGAATCGTTTCGATTCATAGAAACGCGACGGCACCACAGGAAGGCGGCGGGGAGGAAGATTTCAAGGATTCCATTTAATCGCCGGTTTCCAGTTTAAGACCGTTCTTATCAGGACAGCACAAAGGCTCGCGCCAGAGAAAAAGAGAGGGGGGGGAAAAAAAGCAGCCCTGGCATTTGTAAAAGTCAGGGGTAACGTTGAGATAAAACAGACGTACACCTGTAAAAGCTGGCCCAGCGGGGCTTCCTGGCGAACGGTGCAAAATGTCATCTGAAATGAGGTTGATTCTCAGAGGCGGTGTGACTCGCCCGCCCTCCCGCGCACGGGACCCCCAACCCCCCCCCCCCCCCCCCCCCCCGCGTGTTTAAGCAGCCGCGCGCGCAATAAGCCGCTCCCCTCGCCCCCCCCCGCCCGGCGCGACGGGGACGCGAGCACCGCACCTGACGTTCCGGAGCGTCGGCAGGCCCCCGAAATAGATCCTCTCGTCCTCCCGGAGGTTGAGCCCCGTGCTCGCCCCCTGGGACGTCGCCTCCATCTTCTCCTCCTCGTTGGAGTCGATGTCCACGATGGTCACCGTAGCTGCGGGGGGTACGTTCGGTTTTCACATCAGCGATATCCAAAATGAACTGAACTGAACACACTGAATAACTGAATCGGGTTGCTATGAGATCCGGTAAATGCCAGAACCAACCGTGTTTCTTCAATCTGGCCATGGTGAAGGACTTCCACCTGCCGTCGTTGTGCCGTTTGACGCTGGTGGTGGACCCCGTTCCCGAGCCAAGGTCGAAACTGACTTTCACATGTCCGTCAATCAGCTCTGCACTCATGAAGTCCTTCTGTCTCACGGATCAGAGAGAGAGAGTGGTGGAAGAGGGAGAGAAATTAAGGGGTAGAACTGAGCATCGTCATCCCAAAATACATGTACTTGCTTTTAAGTTTTAAAAAAAGAGAAATTAAAACTCTGAATGGAAACTTAATCCAGGCCAAATCTACTAAGCACGCTCATACATTTCTAAAGCTTTAAAGGTATGCAGTATCAGCTCAAAAACATTACATTATCATTACATTATCTAGATGATTTCTAGAGATAAATTCCATCGAGATTATATCAAGAGTGGTTTAAAAAAGAAATATGCCGTAAGAGCAGTCAGTATTTTGAAGAAAGCTCTGTGAAAATATAACCACTGAATGGACTCACCATGTCCTTTGTGGCCAAGTACATAAGCATGGAGTTGGAGGAGAAGGTGCGGAACTTGAACATGACGGTCGAGACGTTGGGGTTCCAGCGCGTCGGACGGCTCACGGCCGCGTATCCCTCCCCGTCATACTGCACCGTGCCCTCGCTGTCTGCGGGCTGAGGACTGGAAGGACACAAAGGATGCCGGTTCAAGCCCCCAAACCTGCCATTTTCCCTTTCCCGTTACTCGAGCCCGATTACACTGAAAACAAAATCTACCCATTAAAGAATTTCAGAAGATGTGCTCGTTTTGGGCGACCACCTAGAAAACTAGATGAATCTATTTAAGAAAAATCTGTTTCTGTTGGTGTGAGCTTATGCATCCCCTGCATGTGGACTTCATAAAAGCAATTTGGCTACATAAAATGGTGGACAGTTTGGCAAAATGTAAAATAATGACTTTATTGTGACTATATTTTGACAAATGAGAGCAGTTAATATTGATGAAAACACATCTGCTGTTTCTTCCTGATAATTTCATGCATTTTGCGTATGTTAACTGTTTACAAATGCTACTGATTAATTCAGGAAACCCGTGATTTCCCAACAGAAGTAGACAGATTCCCTTGATATAAACACTGATCTTTTTATGGGAAATCTGAATCTCTGCTGGAAACATAACGAATTGGAACAGAGAATTTCGATATTCTTGATGGTTACGGAGCTCGCTAAGTACCTCACAACGCAACCTTTGCAGTCCCCTTCCCTTTCTCTGTAGTTCCACAGTCCGATGGGTTTATTGTCCAGATATGCTTCCCCCATGCAACCAGAGAACGTGATTGTTTTGACCGCATCCGCTTTCTTCGAACCAAAAACAAGTCTGTTAATAACTGAGATCCACATAAATGTTTTCAAAATATTCTTATGAAAAATATACTTTCAAAAATCGAAAAACGAAATGAAGCTACCTTCACAGTGCCCAGTATACCACCGACAAACAGGTAAGCGTTCTGGTCCACGTCTAGGATGGTGTAGCCGGCGGGCGATGTAGCACTGTTGGACGTGGGCATGATGCCAGCCCTCGGGCCTTCCAGTGGGTGGACAGAGATGGTGCCATTGACACCAATCCTGAGAGGGAGAAGTAAGACCTTTCATCAAGCATAGGTCAAAGGTCAGATAATATGCAACTGAGGAGGGGATACTGATGAAAAATGAACGGTTGTGCTTGAGGTCTGAGACTGCTTGCTACATTATTACTCAACAGTAGGTTTTGATCAAAGTGACACAGAAAGGCAGTGGCGCTAAAGTCTTTGTCGGGCGCTCTTGGGCAGACCCATTCCGAAAGCAGCCGTTTCTCCGCTCCTCACCGCGACGCTTCGATCCGGTGCCAGTTCCCGTCGTTGATGGTCAGGTCCGGGTGTTCCACGCGGCCAACCCCCGAGCCCACGTCCCACAGGAAATTGACCTTGCCCTTGCGCATCTCTATCGCCAGGAAGTCGATCTGGGAAGAAACGAGCGAATGTTATGCAGGGAGACGAGCGCCCTAATTGACGACGCTGACCGGCGAATTACCAGCCCTCTCACAGGGCCGAGCCCGTGATAATACAGGCCCGTGATACAGACAGAGAGCGGAGGAGCTCGCCACATTAGAATAGAATGCGGAGGACTTAGGAGTCACATGTAAATCGAGGAGAGCAACAGGATTCTGATTTCCCGAGGGAAATCAGCGACGGAGCCAGATGAAATCGCTTCATTCCGACTTTCCGTTAATTGGCGTGGTTGCCGTACATAAAGGAATATTATACACCTCCTCAAGGGGGATCGCATTATTCAAATAATAACCTTTTATTATTTTCAGTTGGAATTTCAGGTAATTGCTACATACCAGACAGTTTTAAGAAATTACAGCGGGGAGAATAATTTGTAATTAATAGGGCTGTACCAGGTAGCAGAGAAAATAAACCAGGCACAGGACTGCTAAATGAGGCCGTGCAGCATTATACACAAATATGTACTTGTGCCAATTCATTCTCTCGTGCGTATCTGGGTACGTTCCAAGCACAGAGTTTAATGTGAAAATGTGGCGGGCTGAAATATTTCAACACACAAATTTTATTAACAAAAAATGTACTGAGACTCACGTATTTGGCACTTCCGAGGTAAAAGAGCAGGTTGTCTGGATAGACGGTCTTCACGTTTAGGATGATGGTGTTGTATCGCCCCTTCTTGATCTCTGGCCTGTATGAACGGATGCAGTCCCCTCCGGACGAGACAGACACTTTAATCTGTGTGAAGATAATTGGGCGTGTTGCATTTAGCGGAGACAAGAGGGTATAATTCTTTATAAACATTCAAATGAGATTCAGAATGAAGTTTCAGAATTCCCAAATGGCTTCGGGGGTAGCTTTTCATTCTCTGTCCTTTGTTACCGCTGAAAGAGAAAGGACCTTGCGAGAAGAACATTCTCTGTTCACATCAAATCAAATCAAACCTGTTCACTTTCAAGAAATGTCCCTGAAATGTACTGGTGACTAATTATAGAGGTACGTCTAAAACGTTCTGTTCCCTATTTTTAACTAGCCTAATTTAGACGGTCACAGTCACTGTACGCCTCTCCCATTGCTTGTTGCAAAGGTCAGCTAGCGAGGGCGCACACTAGGGCACCCGTCCTCTGAAACACGTTCAGCATGTTTTCACTGTGAAATCTCCCACCCGAGGCGCTCAGTTACTGCCCCCGAGGACTGCACTGGGCCACTCTGGGAGTCTCGAATTGTCAGCTTTCAAAGTTACGGCAGCGCAGTCTCCTCTGCAGCAGAGAAGCTGGAGAGTGGTGGGCGGGAGCTCACTGAGTTGGCCTGCTTCCGGGCCTGGTTGATCAGCTCTTTGATCTGCGAGATGTTCTTCTTCAGGTCGTCCTGGAAGGCCCTGATTGGCTTCAGCTTCTCCAGGAGCCGGTCCGCCTCGTCCTCCAGGTCCTTCACTTTGGCACCGGCGGCGTGGACTACGCAAACGAGCGAACGCAACAAAAGGGAAGAGGAAACCGCGTGAGGGTGGCGCGACCGCACCGAGAAACGCCGTCAGCGACTGCGGCAGGACTCTGCGCCTCAGCCTGCCGGTCATGTGACCAACGCTAAGACAAGCCGCACAAGCAAATCATTTAAGAGCATTTAACGTAAAAAAGGGAAGGAAAGCTGTTATTAGCAATTTAACAAAGATAAATTAATGACTCGAAATGCATCCATAATTAGCATAATCTTCATAAGCACACATTAGAATAACAGGCTTAGTTAAGCTTTCAAAGGATAGCCGTAATCCTGTTGAAGTGAAACAAAAGACATAAATACTGCAGAGGAAACAAAGAGAGCTTTCTTTTCCTTCAGTTGTTGCCCATGCATTGCTGACGTGAGCGCTATCACCATGCAGAAGCTTTGTAGCACATGAAACTTTGAAAATGGACTTGACGCATACACTGGAGGTAAAAAAGGGATACATACTTATTGCTGATGATGTTGGGGGGGAAATGGTGAACAGAGAGACAAAATAAAACAATGTAAGGAGGAGTTCTGAGCACACTTAATTTATCTAACACAAAATGACACATACATTTGTAAAATTTGAAAAACAATAGCCAAAATAATTCAGGTCAACCAGTATATCAAAAAGAAGTATTGAAGAATTTAGACAAAAAATGCAAATGTCGTAGTTTTTAACAGTATGCTATGTTATATAATGACATGATGGAGATTCACAATAAAGGGGTCGTATCAGCACTGGCCAATAACAGACTAAAACAAACTTATTCGTATTGGCTGTTAAGGATAGAGTGAGCTGATCGGCTAACATTATGGCCGATATGATGATGCTGTCTACATGCACCAGAATGGTGAATGGAAAGTACCTCTGATGCTGTACATTCAGTGAATATGCTATGCTAAAAGGTTAGCCTAATCATAGTCATAAGAACCACTTATAAGAACGTGTATTATTCATTTTTAATTGATCATTTTTGCGATCTAAAATCACAAGCAAAGCTATACAAATTCAGAGAGCCTCACGTTCTCTGATTAAGGATAACGTTGAACTAAAGCAAGTTGAAGTTGACATCTGTGCCAAATAATGATATTGAAATATAAGGGCACATAGAAACAGCCACGGAAGACGAGGAACAGGCATCAGACACTCACTGTTCTTGTCAGGATCCTGGATAATGTTGTTGGCCTTCTTCACATCATCTTCCAGCTGACTGTAGTTTTTCTGCAGACCCATCAGGTTGAGATTCATGTCCTTGAGTCTTGCCAGCACATCGTTGGCGGTGGCGTTGGCATCTCTGGCCTTGTCTTTGGCCGCCTGCAGCTTTGCGCTCGTGTCTGAATGATAAATAATTTGTTAGCGAGCGTCGTGCTGCACCAGTGACAGCGCTGTAGCTTCAGCCTGGGACATTTGGAACCTGTGAACAGGTTCTGAACTGCTTGCACCAGTCTGTCCCAAATGGGCACATCGAACCCCATACAGCCAACCAATCGCTACCCGAGGAGCCAGACTGTTTTGGGCACAAACTCACACTCACCTAAGCGCTGCCCACTGCACGCGAGAAAAAAAACAACTTCTGATGTTGATTACATGTGACACTTACGCTTCCAACAGACATGTTACAATCACAGAGAGAAAAACAGAATTCTCTCTTTAAAAGAGCATAGCTTTGAAGGAGTACTTCAAAGGCTCGCCCTTACCGCTCGGGACGGCTTGCAGCTTTCCCAGGGTGCCGTTGAGGGCCTTCAGTAAGTCCTTGTTCTTCATCTCGGCGGCCTTTACCCTGGCCTGCAGGCCCCCCACGCTCTCTCCGTTCTCTGAAACACAACGCATCCTCTGAGCCTGCGGAACCCCTGAGCCTGGGAACACCTTCTTTGAGCTCCAGCGGGGGTCAGCGCCAAGGTCGGCAGAAGAAGTATTTTGCTGTCAGTGTTGTTTTTTTTTCACAGCGTTACTGGCAGCTCGGTGTAAATACTCAAACAGGTTTACCTTTCACCTCATTGTTTAATTTCATGGCTTCATTCCACAGCCTGAAGCTCTTCTGGAGAGAGGTTTTGGCCTGATCCTTTAAAGAGCCTTCTGGGCCGGATGCCTACACAATAGAAACACAAGTACGTACCATAGAGTTCTGCAGACGTACAAAGAGAGGAAACTATAACACTGGCAAGTAGGTAAGGAAACTGAGTTTCTAAACAGAAAGAGACAGGCTCAAGTCCCAGGCAAGACTTCAGACGTTGTACCTTTCAGCAAGGCACTACCAAAATGGAAATACTAGAAATACTTAGCAGCCCTGTACATGTGACTTTACATGAATCTCAATCTGGCAACCTTTGAGTAACACTAATATAATATATTTTAATATACATTAATACTAGAAAAAAACAGTGTATTTGTTTATTATTAATAATTAATTACAGCCAGTGCTACTGAATAACTACTTTAGTACTACTGAAATGTCATCTCAGGTTGCTTCAATAGTAAATAATTGCACCACTGGCAAAGATTTTAAAAAATACAGAAAACAATTTCAATAACTACTCAATACTTTGAGTTTCTCCTTATTCATTGCTTTGTATCTGCATCTGTTTTTAGTGCTTTGGAATAAATTACACAACACAATCTGCACAAATGTAAAAATAAGGCATTGTTGGAGGAGGTTCGTGATTACAGAAGGGTGAATATTATATTATATTTTGTGAATATTGCTTTGTCTGAATCTCTCTCTTTCTCTCTCTCTCTCTCTCTCTCTCTCTCCCGCTCAAAAAAAAGCCAGGATTCCTCTCAGCTAATCTGGCTTATGCTGCGGGAGGTGGGTAATGCTAATAAAAAGACAGCACAGGGACTTTGATCTCTGAAGCGAGACAAATGGAAATGAATAAGGAAACGCGATGTTCGGAGTGCAAGTCTTCCCTGTTCAGCACATTAAGAGTAAAAGGCAGACTCTGCCTGAGCAGACAGTAAAGGAGGGGCGGGGTGGGGGCTGGGGGGTGGGGTGAGCTGGAGAGGGGGCGGTTGGGGGCGGGCGCGAACACACTCACCAACTCCAGAGCCTCTGTCCCTCGAGCCTTCGCCTGCTTGGCCACTTTCTCCGCCTCTTCAATGAAGTCCTTGATGTTGGTGTAGGCGTTGAACGCCGCCGTGGCGTTAAAGGACAAGTTCTTCGCGTCTGCCAGGATGCTGAAAGCGGGGGGTGGGGGGGGGGGGGGGTGAAGTGGGTTTGTTTTTACAGGACTGCAGGAGTTGAATCCTGTATTAAATGTGCATGGCTCAAGTCTTTAATACATTGGAATCTCCTGCAGCTAACAGCCAAAATGTTCTGTCAACTACAGTTACTTCAAGATTCTAGCTGTCAATCTATTATCATTATTACATGATTACATTTATTAAAAGACACTAAAACAATGCTTATTAAACAAGGGAAATTATTAAATTTTTCCAATATTTC
The DNA here is from genome assembly GCF_013347855.1 of Anguilla anguilla. Classification (NCBI taxonomy): domain Eukaryota; kingdom Metazoa; phylum Chordata; class Actinopteri; order Anguilliformes; family Anguillidae; genus Anguilla; species Anguilla anguilla. Next base: position 50,912,772 of record NC_049206.1, on the reverse strand, counting down.
TTGATTTGACAGAGAACTTAAAATTCATTTTCAGTTCAAATTATACGAACATCCTAAATGATATTTGAAAGGTATGCTACGAACTGTTCTCAAATTTTTCAGGGAAAAACCCTGCATCCCCTTGTAGGTTAATCAAAGGAAAGTCTCATACATTCCACAAGGGGGCGATCAGGCCATTTCCAGCCCTGGCCTACCTGTCCAGGATGCCGGAGGACTCGTTGAGCTCTGCGGCGTGGTTCTCGGCTCTCCGCAGCAGATCCGGGAGGGTCTTCTCGCCGAGGCCTTCGGACAGCCGGCTGACCTTATAGTCCAGCTGACCGTGCAGAGGGGTCAACTGCTGCTCCATGTTCTCCAGGTCCTGCGCAAAGAGGCTCCCTTCGTTAAGAGGCCGTGTTTGACGCTCACCGGGAAGAGCCAAGATGAACCTGAACAGATTCTGTAGAGCAAGGCTGCCCTGTTCCTGGAGACCAAACTTCCTGTAGGTTTTCATTTCAACCCTAATTTAGCACACCAGATTCGACTAATTAGCAGCTCAATGAGATCTCTAGCTGTTGAATGAGGGTTGGGTTGAAAACAAAGAACACCTCATTCAAGAGTGAAACCATACAGGAGTGTAGAACTCCAGGAACAGGGTTGGGTAGCCCTGCTCTAGCTGTTGAATGAGGTGTGCTTTGTTAGGGTCTGGGTGAAAACCTAAAGGATGGTAGATCTCCACGAACAGGGTTGGGCAGCCCTGCTCTAGCTGTTGAATGAGGTGTGCTTTGTTAGGGTTGGAGTGAAAACCTACAGGACGGCAAACCTCCAGGAACAGGGTCGGGCAGCCCCGGCATTGGTCTTACCTCCAGCTCCTGTTTAATGCCGGCCGAGAGGACGTTGGCTTCATCGAGGATGCGCTCTCCGTCTGCGAGGATTCCTTCCGTCGCCTTCTTTCCTTTCTTCATGCCGTCCCTCTTCCTCTGAGAGTGGTGACAAAACAGCATTATCCCTGCCAACACTTCAGCAATAATCCGGACTACTGTCACTGCACAAGACCAGCTTATAGACCTGTTTGTTTTCGCATTTAATGTCCAATATAGATAATTCAATATTCTATATTCTATTCTACTCTATAGCTCCATCTCTTTCCATTTCATTTGAAACCCTCCACTAGCCACGAAACAAACATTGCAAACAATAGCAAGTTCATTAGCTACCTTTCCATTAAAATATCACAGCAAACGATTGCTTTTAATTATGCACATGGCTTACGTTGTGGCCAACAACTATTTAATCACGTACGCGTGAGAATGATTGAGTTTTTCCTTTACCGCAACCAATGCGCGCAGTACCTTTTCCATTAATTACATTTCTTGTTTTCATTTAACTGAGCCACATAAATATGTTACATTGAAAACAATAACAAAATCAGCTATTTCAATGTTGTTGTAGTACTATGACATAAAGAGCAGTGTAAAATGTACTCAACAAGTAACAGTGGCTACATCTAAAGGCTTGACACAGCCAGTATTAATATAAGTTGCAAAGCATTTAGATCCCCAGCCTAAAGAATCTTAGAGATAAGTTGAAATTGTGTAGATCTCTGTTGAGTTTCAAAAAAGCCTTAATATGTAAAATAATTACAATTTTTTTTGTACTACTGATATTCTGGGTTATATTATGGATTGTATAGGATAGGCAATAATAAGCCTTTGGCTTCAGCCTATTCCTTTTTCGGTCATTGATTGTGTGAATTTTATTGCGTGAAATGGATTAGTGTAAGCATGCATGATGATGTATTGTCTGTTGCATATCCACACAACTTGTCAAATTGTGTTCCTTATAATGTGTGACCGAAATAAACCATATTCATTCATTCATTCATTCATTCATTCATAAAGAATCCATTCTCTGTGTTGTGTCAGAGATGTACAGCAGGCCCCTGACCCCAGAGTCTAACGCGAGCTCTCCATTGCGTTCCCTAGCCTTTAAGATGCATATCTCGCTGAGTCCTGACCTCAAGGTTGGACACGTTGTGATGGTTGACCGTCGATAAGAAGTTGGCCTCCCTGATCTTCTCCTGCGCCTCTTTCAGCAGGGCTTCCACGTCCTCCAGCTTGTTCTTGTGGTCGGCCATCTTGCCGGTCACCTCCTTCTTCAGGTCCTCCGTGGCCTGGTGTGGGTCTCCGAACTGGCGCTTCACTTTTTGGTAAAGGGCGTCCGCAGCGCTAAACAAAAAAGCAGGCCAGTCAGTGCCTTCGTATTTGTGTCAAAGGAGGACTAATTCCTCTGTGTATTAATGGCTAATTGTGTAAACTAGATGAAGGACATGCACTGGGTCCAAAACCTGCTTGCTTCCCCTCTTTAAAAAATGTTTGTTGGAAACGGCCACTAGATGGCCCCGTTTATTCTCGTACCAGTGCAGGAATGGTCTATAAAGGGAATGCATTACCTAACTAATTTGATGAGAAAGAATAATATCGTTCTCACCCACCTCAGGCAACTTTTAATTAGTTCATTAAGATTTTACATATGAAAAGAAAACTTCCTTCATTTTGTCTGGATTCGCTCAACCACAAAAATGATTCTGTGTGGTGAAAAAAAATAGGCAGACACTGTCACAGGGAGCCTTTAAATTGTAAATGCTTCACCCAGACACATTAAGGAGCACACCAACATTAATTTTGAACTTCATATTTCTCCTAAAAATGAACTACCATAGAGTTAAAAAGATTAGGCCGTCCGTGTATGTAATATGGCCGGAGGTGATGTTTCTGACGCAGACCCACGATATTACAACACATTTCCTGTTTTGCCACAGCGGTCGCAGCCTGGTGATAAAAGCCGCGTGCGCCCTACCCGAGCTCTTCCTCGGCGATCGGCTTCTTCCCCCCCAGCTGGCGCTTGCGGAGCTCGGCGAGCATGGCGTCGATGTGCCGGTGCATTTCGTTGAGGCTCTTCTCCGGCTCGCCGGGTCGCGTGCCCAGGGTCTTGTTCAGAAGCTGGGCCTTGTTCCTCAGAGCTGGGGGGAGGGGGGGGGAGCGCGAAAACACCAGCGTGAGCAGGGGCGGCCGTCGGCCACGCCGCGCGGGATAGCGCGTCAGCGCGGCTGAGAGTGGCACTCGGGGCCGAAGGGGTCAGTCCGCCTGCCACATTATTGCCCTCGACTGTCACACAGGGGCCACGAGACCGCGGTGTAGCAGCGAGAGGCCGCAGAACAAACTGTCCTTTTTGAGGAGTGCTTGATGAATCTCTCTGAAGCCTTGTCAGGGAGATCTCAGTAAAGGACACTTTCTCACCCATCAAGGGGTTTGGCAGTGAAGAAAATGATGTGACTGCGGTCAGTTTCTTTTCTTGTTTTTTTTTTTTAATAAAAAGCACTTTATACATGTAGCACAGGCAGAAGCTGAAAGCCGTACACATGTTTCTGCACTCTAGACTCATGTAGAGAGAGGCGTACTCATTTCGCTGTGATCTCTGACCTGCCAACCTGTCCAAGGGGCCAATTAACTGCCAAGTACGGAGGACGTTCCGTCATTTCCGATACAGTCGTTCCCTGCTCCCGAAGCCCGGCTCTGTGTGGAATTTCGTACAGAGGACTGGCGACAGAAGTGCCGATTGGCGATTAGATGAGCTCAAAGAGGAACGGAACAAAGCAGGGAACCAACACAAGCGAAATAAAGGCGCCTTTCAATTTCCTATTCGATTCCCGAGCTTCCTTTAGGGTCGACTCAAAGAAATTCTAATTCTACCCGGCAGCCCGATGCACTGTAATCAAATTAATTTGCTCTTTGAAATCAAAACCTAATCAGCTCATAAGCATGTTCATTTAAACAAACCGTCAAATTGAAATCAGAACGAAGCAGATTTTCTTAATTTCTGAGAAGTTCAGACATAACTTAAATATATATACACACAGTCTGTGTGTGTGTGTGAGTGTGTGTATGTGTGTGTGTATACATACATATATTACTAACTAAAAGTAGCTGAGACCTAAATAATTGCATACTCTGTTCCAAATGCAATTAAACACTTTATGGTTGATTAGCCATGGTATTTTGGCTGGTTTTCAATTCCACGACCATGAACAGCGTTCAAATACAGACCCAACAGTTCTCACATACTGTAAACATGAAAGAATGAATCACAAGCTGGCGGCCCACCCCACAAATTGTTACGCAAACCCATAAAATTTACCCTTTCAAGTTTTAATGTACTCAAGAGGAATGGTTGCATTGGAATATTTCAGGTTGGAATCTGTTAACCTGTCAATTAGGACGAAATCTTATCTGATGAAAGATGCAAAGGCCTGTCATTTGCTTTCCATCCATTTCCTTGTGCTTTTCTGAACTTTAGTGAGTCTAGCGGTTCTAGAGCGGTTCCTCAGCAGAGCCCGATCCACTCCGCCAGCCTCGGGGGCGGGGCCTGTGCCGTCAGTCATCGCCGCTGCTCGCGGTAAAGCCCAAACGATGCGCCAGCCGACCGTTACTACGCTACCTTCAACGGACCCGTCCCTTTTAATTAGGCCCTGACACTACCCCGCAGGGGGCCTTTATTAACAGAATCATCTCCCAATTTAAAACAAAGGCACCAAAGTCACAGAGCAAGACCACTAATCACAGAGCAGAAGACACAGCAGGAATCTTTATATTCATAACCCCATCTCCTTCAAATGGCTGGTACAGTGGTCCACAAAGGCAACATATGCCTAAAGCTGCCATGAATTCTCACTGAATACATGAAATCTGTTAAACACACTAGTATATATAGCACCCTGGGACAGTTTTTATAAAAGCTTCCAGAGTCTTGAATAGTAGCAGTTTGTGTATATGATAGACCTGGTCTTGTGTTTCCAGAGCCGGAATGGTAGCAGTTTGTGTATATGATAGACCCGGTCTTGTGTTTCCAGAGCCAGAATGGCAGCAGTTTGTGTATATGATAGACCTGGTCTTTTGTTTCCAAAGCCAGAATGGTAGCTGTTTGTGTATATGATAGACCTGGTCTTTTGTTTCCAGAGCCGGAATGGTAGCAGTTTGTGTATATGATAGACCTGGTCTTTTGTTTCCAGAGCCGGAATGGTAGCAGTTTGTGTATATGATAGACCTGGTCTTGTGTACCTTCCACAGCCAGCAGCGTATCCTTGGCAAACATTTCTAAGTCTTCAGCCCTTTTGTGGATCCTGTCGGCGTCCGCGTCTGTTTGCTCGCCATCTGCCGATACTTTGGTTGCCTACGAGAACAAACACAATCAATCTTCTGGATTGAAGTCCATTGACGCCTGGGAAATACAGCCCAGAACCGCTAAATAATCAAGCTAAATCTCAATTCGTGAGCAAAACCTCCAGCGATCTAAGTTCAGGTTTGAATTCTGAAAATGAATTGACATAACAGTAAACCATTTTTTAATGCATTATTTTATGTATTTATATATCTGTTTATGATGGACCTAAGTCCATCTCCAGTCTGTGTGTGACCAATAAAATATTGCATTTCAATAAAAAGAAAGTTGATGATTTAGATACAATTCATAAATATGGCCATCATTATTGCACATAGTCCATGTATTTGTTTATGAAATATTATGGTTATAAACAGTTGTAGGCACCATAAGCATGCTTACTGTTTTAGGACTCAAGCTGAATAAACTGTAATTTTTACAGAGGAAACTTAAATTCGGCTGGTGTTTGAAGTCTTACCAAAATCTGTGATTCAATTTATAAACAAGTTTGCTTTTGCTCAAGGGCACACTACAAACCGTTAAGGCGAAGAATGTAGGCGCAGACTAACTCATATGCATGTAGGCGAGTCTAGCTCATTGTGGTCCTCCCACACTGGCTAACACATTAATGACCGAGGAATATATATATATATATATATATATATATATATATACAATGAAACCTATAGTAAATTCTTAATTACTCCATGAATTACTTAATTACTTAATATTAACACTGTATTGTATGAATGATGTATTTCATACAAGTATTTATAGCTAACGGCATACATTTCTATACACAATGCATGGGTCAAGGGCAACTTAGCCAAGAACAGACTCAGAGCCTCGCTTAGCCCAAGCAACTCTGTGAGGGCGTTACCATGGCTGCCAGCATCTTCCTTCATAGCAACGTAGCCAAGCTATAGACCATGTTTATTAAGGTCAGGGAATGTGTAGAATGCCCTTACGTACAGCACGGAACAACCTGGGAAACAAAAATGAGTATGTAGCATAATCATGGGCGCTTAACTTGAGTGGCAGCATAAATAACTGTCCCTAAGAGATTGAGCCGACTTCGCGGCGACCTCAGGGTGATGATTGGGGGGGCGAAGGCGGGCCAGAATCGGCGGGCCCCTGGACAGTGGGCCCCGGGGCGGCGACCTACCCGACTCAGCAGCTCGTCCATCTCCGTCACCAGGCTGGCCAGGTTGCTGTCCGCCAACTGCGCCAGCCTCTCTGGCGCCCTCTGAGGGGAGAGCAGATGCTGCGACAGGGAGACAGAGGAAAGCGTGTCACCTCGGCGAGAGTAGCCCACGCACGCGGGGCGGGGGGGCAGGGGCCGGGGGACGGGGGACGGGGGAGGGGGGGAGAGCCGCGGGACGAGAGCGGCGCGTTTCGCCGTACTTAACTCTCTGCCGCGGCCCCCATTCATCACCGTAAAGCCAGCGGAGCTCCTGCCAGAAGCGCTTTCACACACCCGTGAGCACGGGCGGCCGGAAAAGGGCAAATATTCCCCCCGCGCGGCCACCTGAGCCCCCCCCCCTTCCCCCGACCGAGCCGCGGATCCACCTTTCTACATGAAGGAAGCAATCAACTGATGTCTCCATTCCACCCGGAGAGCCCCTCGGCCGATAATCTGCATCTTTGTTGTGGCTAATCTCCCCCCGCTATCTCCCTATCTCCCTATCTCCCTCTCTCTCTCTCTCAAGGATGTGAGTAACGCGCTCTTGTGATCGTTCCGAAGAGGACGTTTTTTTTTTAATGCCGCGTGCTCAATGCCGGCGAGCAGGTTGCGCCATTTCGTATTTTTTGTTCTCCCTCTCGAGGCGCTTGAAGCTCTGAGCGGAGAGGAGCGATCATTTGAGGGATGCCAGACATCTCCGATGGCAGGAGGGAAAAGCGTTTCATGTCCCTCTGGAGACTGGAGACTTGCAGTTGGTCCATATGGCCAACAGATCTCAAAAGATATAGGAGATATATGTCTCTCTCTATAGAAACACTAATAAAATTATAACACCAATAAGAACACATTCCATTTTATGATTTATACTTACAAATAAATATAGATAGTAAGAAAGGAAGAAAGAAAGAAAGAAAGAGAAAATATTGATAATGCGGCTTTCCAGTATGATGAGTTCAGGTATGAGAGTAAAAAAGGAATGTCTTTTGCAGTGAGCAAGAGCGCAGATTCACCTTGAGCTCCTCTGTCATGTTCTCGAACCTGTAGAGCACTTTGTAGGGCGGTGGCAGCGGACCAGTGAGGTTGACACTGGAAATGAGGCGATGCAGCCCGTCCATGTCGCTGATGAGGAGTCCGCTGCAATCATCATCGCATGCTAACTCACCCATACAGACACACAAATACACACACGCACACACACACACACGTACAACACATACACATCAATCAGGCGCACATACGCCCAAAACACCACATCACCCAACCCCATAACACACACACACACACACACACACCCAAGTACACCCAGAAACAACCACACAAACACAGACACACAGAAATTCAAGTTAGTGTCATCCAGTAGGAGTGTGTTCTTACATTACTCCAATAAAAAACCATTAGGGAAAACCCCAACATCTCCCGCTGCAACAGCTATCAGTGTCAAATAACAGATCAGCCAAACTAATGAGCTAAACTTTAAGGCTGTCTTTCATGAAGCCCCCTGGGACCCCACCTTCTTGTGGAGAACTTCGCCTGTGGTTCTCGCTAAGGTTGTGGGTGTGACATGAGGTGCCCCAGAGGATGACAACAGCTTGTTGCTTGGCAACCCAGCGGCTGGTGTGTGTGTGCATGTGTGTGTGTGTGTGTGTGTGTGGAGTGGGGGGAGGGGGAGTGATGGGCACAGCCTCAGAGAGGATTTCTATTTTTTTTAATATGTGGAATATGCCAGAACATATTTCCCCGAGCTCACTTTTTCACACCGTTTAGCTTCATCCAATTTACCGCACACCACTGCTCCCTCAAAGGGAAACAAATCTCGCTCGAAACAATTCAAGGTAACAATTCTCCACTTTTTTAAGCTTTGGAGAATCCCTGAGTTCTTCGGTTGTTTGAGATTAAATAGGAGCAGCACTGGGAGAGTGTGATTTCAAGCGTGAAATTTAGCACAGACTGTGAAACAGCTTTTGGCAGCCCATTATAAGTGTCCGACATGCTACGGGCAATGGAGAGGCAAAACACAACAATAAATAAATCTTGCGTAGGTTCTCCTGAATGTACACGGTACTTCCCATTAGTAAACATTAAATTAGTAGAAGACATCAAGAAAAATAAAAAAAACATTGTCTCAATGTTACGGAGTTGAATCAATGAACTGCAAAGAAAAAAGATTCATGCTTCAGCAACCTACACAATTCAAAAGTTTGAGGGCTGCCGGCTTAGTCATAGCAAAGTGTTGCTCCATCATTAAGAACAAGCGAGAGAAGTTGCTAGAAGAAAGCACGATTCCAGACACGCGGGCAACGTGCAGCAGAAGCCCGCCTTCACACTCCCGGAACTAGCTGCCTACTCACGCTGCTGACCACAAGGGGACAAATCGCCCGCTTGCCAGCGCAGTCACGGATTGCACGTTCACCTTTGCTTGGAAAGATACAGTCGACGCGCGTTTCGGCGTGCGACCGCCATCTTTGCGAGCCAAGGACCTCTGACACTGCGGTTCCCAAAATGTGGATCGTGGGATGGGTTGACAAATGGATGGCAGTGTTCCACATAAAAAAACAAGCTACTTTATATTGCGCCTCGCATTCAAATTCGTTCGAGTCAAATTAAGCACTGTTTTTTTTATTCATTTTTAATAAAGAGTGAGTCATAATTGCTCATTATCTAAGTTGCGGGTTCTGACATTTTGGGAACCTCTGATCTCACATGCTTATTGCAACATTATTATATAAAATCTCAAGAAAGTGGATATTAATTTTCAATTCACACATCTTGCACAAGTTGACTTACCTTCAGATGTTAGAAATACACATCTTTTGAAGAATTCAGGCTACGTAAAGCAAGCTGTATGCCGTTAGATTAGTTGACACAGTAAAGCTCTAAATTAATTACTTGTTAACTATACTGATTCCCCTGTCTAGACAAACCTGTTATCTATACTCTCCATTCACAATGGCATTAAATAAAATAATGGCTATACCTCTAAAGGCCACATTTAACAAAGGTTTTAGCACCTTCAGGTTTTTGTGTACACAAAGCAAAGTCTTGACCAATGAAATCATGAGCAATATTGATTGTACTGTTGCTAACACCATCTGCACATGCTACAACCTTTAGTAGATCTGGTCTAGAGTACCCCTTAAGGTCAACATGATGGCTCATCACAAGTAGTCATCACTATAGTATAAGGGTTCTTTTATACAGACTGAAATAGCTCATCACAATAGTGTAAGGGTTCTTTTATACAGACTGAAATGATCACCTCCTCATACTACTCCAAAGTGGTGTGTTAATGAGATTAGCGTACGTACACACAATCCCTGTGGGCCCACACACATGCCGCTCCATGCACTTGTCACACGCCAAGCCGGTGGCCCCGCTTCTGCACTGGCACTGCCCGGTCCGGGGGTGGCAGGGGCGGGGCAGCGCCCCCACGGGGTCGCACTTACACTCCTCGCACCTTCCACCGGAGGCCTGGGGGTCGCCGTGGTAACCGCTCGCACACCTAGGGGAGCGAGGACGTAGCGGAGGTCATGGTTTTTTTTTTTTTTTTAAACTGCCATTCGCTTAAACCCGCCAGGAAACGTGCGCGACTAGGACGCGGGGATGAGGGCTGGTGCCTTACCGCTCGCAGTACTTTCCCTCGTAACCCTCAGGACAAGCGGTGCAGCGGTAGTCGTTGAATCCCTCCGTGACACAGGTGGGACTGAAACTAGGAAAGCACGAGTAGTCAGTGTACCAGCGTACAGACGCGCTCAGGTGAATGCTGACACAGTCCAGGGCGGGGCTGGTGTGGGAGGGGTGGTGCTTACTTGTTTTCCGGGTTGGCGAGGGGGCAGGCGCAGGGGCGGCAGTCCTGGGGGAACCCGCGAACCACGCCGTAGAACCCCGGGGCGCAGCGTTCGCACCTGTCCCCTACGGTGTTGTGCTGGCAGTTCTGTGGGGGGGGGTGGGGGGGGGGAGACAGGCTGAAACGGCGCTGTGACGGCCATCGAGCCGACAGGAGTTCGGAGAACGCCGCGAACGACCCGCCGCCGAATCTATCAAGGCCGTCAGCTCTCCGCTGACAGCGCGGCTACGCGTAGCGCCGAGAGGGCCGCTCGCGGTACGGGCGAACAAAGCGGGGAGAAGAGACAGCCGAGAGGCGGCGCCAGGCCTCGGGCCCGCGACACAGAGGACTCAGCCGCAGCCTGGGCCTCGGCCTCCTCCCCGCTTTCCTCCTTTTAGCCTTCTTTCGCGGTGACGAAGTGTCACCGCTGAGTGAGGACTCTAATCAGTCCACGCGAGTCCCAGGTTACTGAGCCAGAGCGTTTCCAAGACTTTCATTAACTTCTTGTGTACCTCAATTATCTAAATTGCCCTGTATACATTCATTTAACATTTTCAATTTGCAGGCTCCATGAAATGCAAATGATATCGTTATTAGCACGAATGCAAATTAACTTCAGATTGGTTCGGTCGCTGAATTTCAAACCCGGAGAAGCGGCGAAGGGGGGGATGCTGGAAAAGCTTTTCTGCGGGTTCGCGAGGGAAGGAGGGCTGACAGATACTTGACGGAGCTGTTTGATCTGCCCGCTGCGAAGAAGCGGAAAGGCCCCAGTGTTTAATGGGAAAACAAAAAACTGGCCGGCGATGTGTACTTCTGCCGCGTTAAAATTCACAGGCTCGGGCGCTTGAGAGCAATGGCTCCAGCAGAAAGTCATTCCCCCTCTCTAAAACCATCTAAAGGGACAGGACAGTTAACAGCAGAGTACATGACTTTCATCTAAGAATAGGCCACATCACAAAATGGCTATTTTACACCAGCCCGATGGGATTTTTTTTTGTTGTTTTAAGGACCACACTTGAACCCCAGTGTTGGTAGTGACAATGAGGATGGAGCACAGCAGTGCAATAGGTGAGTTTTTTAATTAAATAGAGAAAAAAAAAAACGGCAGAAAGTAATTTGGAAAATATCTCTTTTTCGCCTGCTCTAATTTACCATCCAGACAGAGGCGTGGGGTCGCGCCGGGCGGGCGCCGCCGAACGGGCAGCGTGCCACCGGCCGTCCTGGGGTCGCGGGGATACCGTAGAGCGCTCACCTGGCAGACGGACGTTTCGGGGTCGCAAGTGTCGCTGTGCCCGCTGCACTGGCACTCCACGCAGCTCCCGATGCCCGCCCTGGAGGCCGAGGCGCCGGCGCGGGCCAACTGTCGGTAGAAGCCAGCCGCGCACTCCTGCCGGAGGCCAGCACACACACACACACACACACACACACACACACACCGTTACCCCGCGGCCACCGGAGAACCGGGCTCTGCCGGCACGCTGACGCAACGCACGTTCACAATTAATAGGGTCAATTTGAGGCGCCATCTGCTCACGGCAAACATGTTAAGCACTTGTTTAAAAATACTTTATTAACTATGCGGCGGCTTAAAATAAATCCCATCTGCCTCGTTTGCTTATAGCCTCTATCGAGAAGTCCTCGCTCTTGATCGGGTACATCAATAACAGGTTTTTTTATTTTTTTGTTGTTTGTGAGTCATAATTGCACAACAAGAGTTCATTAAAGATTCACTGAGTTTATTAGTTTATTAAAGCTGTAAAAAAAAAAAAAAGAACTTGGGGAACCTCACAGAAGGCCTGATAATTTATGAAAAGATGTACCGTGTATAATTTGTATAATTTACAGTATAATCTAACAGACAGGCCATTGTATTTGCAAAAACATCATCTGGGTTACATAAATTTATCAAGACAATTGAGAAGGATTTGTCGTGAATAGAACATCTGATCAATATTCAGGTGTTCAGGGCAGTGGTGGCTGCCAAAACAGGGATGGTGGAGACCTTTATTTGGTAATTATCTTAATTAGAATTATCTTAAACTTGTTAGATATTTTTCTGTACAGTTACCGTGTACAGCCTAGATCAAATTCACCCTTAAGCACTTACTTGAATGGACTTACTATGACAGCTCTGCCAGAATGCACATCACCATAAATAATTTTTATAATGGCAAAACTGCTATTTTTATGTAAAGATATTTTGTTGTAATGAAAATGTTTTTGTGCGAGCCAACCCTTTAGTTATAACTATAATGCGAAGTGCACATGAAAGGGCATTCTAGGTCACATGAGACACAATTAGGTAAAAAGGATTAAACTGCTAAGGGGGCGTCTTTGCTTATATTGGCGAGCACGCTAATTGTTAATCATGAAAAACAGGCTCAGGACCTTTATTAATTTAAAGCCGGGTTCCCTGCCAACCTATTAGGAGTTCCTTATTGGCCGCTGGGTCAGGAATGTGATTTGTTAAGGAAAGAGCTGACGTTGGCAAGCACCTCACAGGACAGCCCAGAGTAACCCGAGGGGCAGTCGCACTTCTCAATCTGGTGGGCTCGCTCGCTCTCCACCGACGGCCTCCCCTCCTCGGCAACCTCCAGGGAAATCTCAGAGATCCTGCGTTTAATTGAGAAGAGAACCGAATGTAAGAATGCCATGTTCCGCACATAGCCTACAAATTGAAGTAGTAGAAGGGTCCCTCATTGTATTTGCAGGTAATGATTTAGGTTCTATGTTGCAAAATGTCCATATACATATGTCAGGTTATTTAAGTACTATATAAAATATCTATATAGCACTGCTGCTGTGCAAGAATTAATTGACCTTAGCCAATTATTATTATAATTTTTTTATGTCTCCCGTTTGACTTATAGAGTATTGAGTATGCACAATACAAGACATTTCATTTGGAGAGAGGGAATTTTTAGAGACAGATTGCAAACCGTCTGACATTTTGTTTAACACTGAGATAATGACGAGAAAGCAATGAAATGAGTCTCAGGATGGTGTGTTAACTTTGGTCCCCACAGAGGGGCAAGGTTACCTGCTGTGTCTCATTAGGTTTCCATGCGAGGCCTTGATGAGGATGTAATCGATGTGGAACAGGATATCCATGAAGTCTTCACGGCTCATGACCCTGTTGTCGCTGAGCTTCCAATCGTGCTGAATAAAGTCATCGATATTACGGTTATTCTTTTACTTCTAACCATGTAAACGGCATTGCAGTAATAATACATTGGTCCAAAAACGCAAATATAAAACAGAGATTAAGTATATTTATCTTCAGCTCAATGAATACATTGTCCAACATAGTAATGGTGTAATACATTCTTATTTGTGTTATATCTAATTACTAGAGTGAACTAAAAATGCTCACCTCTGTCATGTCAATCTCGTGACGGGTCAGCTGACCAATCTGGAGGCCAGGCATGTCCCGCGTCATCACCTTGTCCTTCCTGGGACCGCCTCTAATGATCACCTGGGGTTCGTAGGAGGTTCGACCCGTTTCATCCCGAGCCTCGTAGTATATGGCATACTTGAGCTTGCCGCCATACGCAGTTATCTGGAGAGGGATTGAAGAAGGCGTCATGCGCAAAACTATTGGAATGCTCTCTTTCAGTTTTGTTAGATGCAATACCCTTTCCAAAACAGAACGTGTCTGATTAAAGTGCAGTAAGGTGGAATTACCATAGATCCTTGGAACTGCTCGGGTAGCCTCCAATAGTAAGGTTCGGTCAGGTCCCGGGTCACCAGGTCAGCGTTTGCGATTATCTCCGGGTGCTGGAAGGCGACCCCGTGTGTGGTCGTTCGTTGGTTGGCCTTGTCCACTAGCGGCAGCACGGTCTGCTCAGGTTTCAGAGTAAGCTGTACACAGCAAAAGGTACGGTCAAGAAAAGAACACACACTGAGAAAACTAGGTCATTAAACCAAAATGTCTGCCACAGCCAGAATAACCAAAACTACACACAAGTGTGTGTGGCTTTTCAGACATACTTTCTGGCCACATGCAGTAATGTGACAAGCTTATGTCCCCTCATAAACTAAAAAGTAAGCAGTAATAATAACTTCAAAGGGCTAAAGTGGATGAGGTAAAGTATTTAACTTACAATGACATACACATGTACATGACGTAAAATCATTAAAATATCAAAGCACACACCAATTGGCCACCCCTGACATTTCAAAGAACACCATTAGTTGCCTATTTACTGCTTGAAAGGCATAGAATTTTTTTTTCACCGACTGACCCCCTGAGTCCCACATACACAGACAGTGAAAGGTGGAGAATTAAACAGCACTTTAAGGACCCGCTGCGCTGTCCCCTCCCTCTGCATGTAATCTCACGACTCACTGACTTACAGAAAATCCTGCACATTGCAATAAATAAAGTCTGCGGCTTTAAACTGGCTTTTTCTTAAAGCAAACAAAACTTAGATTAACTTTTGAGCTGCATTCGACATTTAATTTGTTTGTCGTTTCCATTTATATGAAAGTGTCCTGTTATGGTGTTCCTGGTCTCCGTCTCCATGGACACCATGACGGTTTATCAGGATTTTGCTCGCGCCAAGAAATCCTTATTAAAAACAAACAATGAAACATCCCTGTCTGGCTGGCTGTAAGCTCCGGTACCCCAGTGGTTTTTGTTTGCAGGTGTACGCAGGTTTACACAGCATATCATTTTATTAGGAAATAAAATGAAGTGGTAGGTGGTTCTTCCCAAATAGAAGGAGAACAGAGAAAATGCCATGCTGTCATATATATTTTTGGTTGCCTCGCATTTGCAGAAGTATGGCCTATTAACCCACTCAAATCTAAGTTTAGACGTTTTTGTTTTTTTTTACATATACTGTATTTTCAGTTTATTCCAAGACATTTGTATTAAAGAGTCATCTCATTTTATGTCTTTATGAACTTTAACCTTTGAGATACTATAAATATGAGTAATGCAGTTCTGAACAGGCTTAACAGGGACATGGGCTTGACAGGTTCACTTAGCCTATATCACGGAAGTGTCTTTCTTTTTATATGATTGATTAAGTCAAGCAACTGACCCTGGATTGAAAAATAATCAGAACAGAAATCATATCAATCTTCAAAAAGGCAATATTAGTTTAACCATATTGATAATTACGTTTGCTAGTATCAATATTACAGATCTAGAAATCAGAAATCAATCGGAGGAACTTCAACAAATTTAATTAGGACAGGCCACAGGGGGAGGGAGAGCTCATACACCCGCTCTGGTAAGCCCTGTTCACATTAACATTTTACAATGGTGTTAAGCACTTTAAATCTCTAATTGAACTATTAACACGGTTGGACTCCGCAGTGGGGTTCACAGCCGTGTCTGACAACAGGTTATTGGACTCCGCTCAAAAAACAGGTCTCCATCTGTGCCTCATAGCCGAGCGCGCTAGCCGAACTGGCGGAGGCGCCGTCGTTCTGGAGGAAGGTCATTTTTTTGAACGTGGTTGCCAAATACCATCGTGTAGCCGGGATAGGCCGTTCACGTGTGGAAGAACAAAAAAAAAAAAAATAGCGCACAGGCAATAAGCCCCTGTACGCGGTGACGGAGGTGTGTGTATGTGTATGTGTGTGTGTGTGTGTGTGTGTGTGACATCACGGCGTGACCCTGCCACTCACCCACATTCGGATGAGCCCCTGCGCCTCGGTGCACTTGCTGGACATGCCGAAGCAGTAGCACTGGCTGCAGCCCTGGGGGTTCCTGGCGCTCAGCCCAAAGGTTCCGGGCCGGCAGCGGTCACACAGCAGCCCCTCCGTGTTGGCCTGGAGGCGGGGCGTCGGCGGGAAAGGGGAAGGGGGAAGCTCGTTAACAGGTGGGGCTACTTAAAGATTGAAGCTCGCTAATGACTACTCATTTAAGAAAAACTGGCATCCACAGCAGAATGTCTGCTGCTAATTTAGTCCAAGATGGATCAGATTAACTATTTCCATTGACTTAACACTGAACATTTTATATAGACATACTGTATATACCTACACGCACGTCTAAAGCACAACTGAGATATGATTATTAACGCCAGCATTGAAGGTTATTGAAGGTCAGCCAAGTTTTCCACCATCACTCAGTGAACACCTCCAGGGAAATCACAATTAGGGCTATGAACTTAAGGGAGGGAGTGAATAAAAAGTAAAGCTCCAGCTTAGATGTGTTTCATGCACAAGGCACGTTTTACCGGTGGAAGTTATTTTCCTTTAATGAGAGCCATCATCCCTTGTTGGCATTGGCGCTTGACAGGCTGTCAGAATGTCACGGCGGTGGCGGGTCCGGGAGCAGGCGAACGGCGATAATTTTTAACGCGCAGCCGCCCAACGATTCTATTTCTACCTCGCCCTCCCACGCAGGCCCCCGCCGAAGGCTTTGTTTTTTTTTTTCTTTTTTTCCCGATCCTTCGGGCTTCCATCGGCCGCGAACGAGCCTCAGCCGCCAGCGCCATCGGGAGAGCGGCGGGCGGCGAGCGTCGACCGCTTGTTCGAGTTACCCAGCGCGCTCCGCACGCGCTCAGTTAAGCGCCACGTTTACAGGTAATGTCAATAAAAGGGTGAATAAGACCAATTAAAGAGATGCAGCCACAGAGAAGGTGACCATACCGCCGTTACACTACCACCCCTGGCCCCCCAAAAGTCTGTGCGTTACCTTGGCCCGGAAGACCTCGCAAAAAAACAAAAGTGATTTACAAAGCCCCAGTGGTTTCAGCAGAGAATCAGCACCCGGCGGATACGTTCCAGTAAACCAAGAGAGTCGGGGTCTCTAATTGTTTAATTAGGCGAAGGGCTCCGGGGAGCCCAGCGGCTGAAGGGCTGCCTGGCTTCTGCTGCACGGCAGCGGCAATAAGCTTTAAAACGAAAATCTTTAACCCCCCCACCCCCCACCCCCCCCAAAACTGCCACGATGTGAGCTGCACCTTCCTGCTGCCCTCCACCTCCGCTGCCTGAGCCGGCAGTTCTAGAAGAGTGGTCATTAGATAGCAGATAATAGCAGCCATTAATCAAGTTGACACCTTCCATCAAATGAACTCAAAGATCAGATGCATCAGTCTGAATGCTGACGGATCGAGGGATCTGGTGCTTCCACAGCACAACACAGATATTTCGCTGCGGTCTTAAGCTAACGCGCATATTTTTGGGAACTGTCTGCAAAAGGACAAGAAATGTTTGCACTTGCTGTCAAAACAAGAAGTTGTGAAAGAGTGTGCGAGACTGTCGTGAATGGAAGAAATGAAAGTAGGCTGGCCTTTATGTAAGAGTACTCATTGAACAACAACCCCAAAGCAAGCTTACTTTTTCCATCCTACAACCCAATAGTGAACAAAGGCCTAGGGCTGAAAACATACTTGAATTTTCTTGCGCTATGTGCATGTGAAGTGGTTGTGTCCTGGGTGACACTGTTTACATACTTGTCTGCTTACTTTTCGTCTGACTGGAGGTTTAAAAAGCATACCCACTAGGGGGCAGATCAGGGCTTCACTTCAATTGATTCCACCATCCTTCCTAGGTTCTGTCCTCTGTCACATCACTAGGCATAAAATCTATACTGCCCCCCACAGTTTACACGGGTATTGCACCTTGCAGACGAGTAGCATTAATTTTTAAGGACATGCACAAAAAATGCTCTGACCGCAGGATACGCATGCCAGCAATCTTGCATACGCGTTCACCTAATTTTAATCAAGTATGTTTCCAGCCTAATAGCGCCAAAGATACTGTCTGAAATCAACAGCTATGAAGAAACTGTTGTAGATAGCACCATAGAAGTAAAATAATGAGAATACAACCAGACCTGACCTAAGAGAGTGATGCCTCCCAGTGATGGGAGGACCAAAAACGAATATGGAAATGAATATAATCAGCTGAAGAAAATATTTGAAACATTTGGACAGTTGCATGCAGGCCGAGTCATGAAAACATGAAGTCTGCTATCCCAGCAGGCTTGGCATCACAGTACCTTGCACTTGCACTGCCCTGTCCTGTCGGTGCAGGAACATACGCCTCGGTCCGCGTCACAGGTCTGGGCTGCCGCGCCGGCCACGGAACAGCCGCAGGCAAGGCATTGTGGGAAATCGCGGAAGCCCACTTTGCACTCGTCACACTTCTCGCTGGTGAACTGTTCCCGGCAAAAGCAGCAGCCGGTGTTTGCGTTACACTGCAGGGTGAGGGAGCCCACCACATTACAGTCACAGGACTATGGGAGAGAAGAAGAGAAGAGGATCACCTTACATGGCTAGCAACTAGGAGGCTGCAGGTACCAATCCTTTGTGAGGCACTTCAGTGAGTTGCCTGCTGTATAAATCATTTTTAAAAATCTAAGCAGCATAAGTCATTCTGGCGGAATGCTGACAGCAGTACAAAGAAAATGAACAATGCATTTGTAAAATTAAATTGGATTGCATGCAGGATGTTAAAGAGATGTAATATTGACTCAGATTAATTAATAAAATTGATAGCAGGAACATTTATTTCTGCAAGGGGGGAAACAAGTCTCAGAATGCCTCTTAAGTTTGGACAACATGGCCTTCATCCATCTTTCTAAGTATTGACAGAAGATTTTTTTCTCCTAACAAATGAATTTTTGCCTTTAATAGCATGAGCAGGAGAGAGGGAGAGAGGGAGAGGGAGAGAGAGAAATAAGACAGAAACAAGAGAATCAAGGTTCACCTTGCAGCCTGTGAAGATGTCATGACCCCAATAATTGGGGGCGCATTTGTCACATCTCTCCCCTACTGTGTTAGGGGGGCAGATGCACTGTCCCGTCCTGGAATCACAGTTATTCCCTACGTGGCCGCACTGACAACCTGCAAAGAGGAAGAGGATTGCCTCAGGATGAGGATCACTCAGGCCAGGCTCCAACTTATCAAAAAAACTTGTACAGTACATGACTCATTTTTCTCTGTTGTTACGCTTCGAATGCACACATAGCATTCAGAAATTAGCTGTAGGCATCACATTAGTCATTTTTGTAATGCTAGCTTTTTATCATAGCATTTGGTGTGTGTGTGTGTGTGTTGGTGTGTATTGTGAGTACACAGTAAGTCATGCGTGTATTTACCGTTGTGTGTTTGGGCACATGGCTTCTTGGTTGAGTGAGTATGTGTGCATACACACCGGAAATGTACATGTACGCTTATAAAGGTGTGTACCCAAAGCTCTGAATGCTGTTGCATAAATATAAGAGCCCCGGAAGGGATGCACTGGCAGCGCAGCGATGCCTACGTGTGCAGCCGCCCTCCTGGAAGTTGAAGTGCCCGGGCGAGCAACGGTCGCACTTCTGACCCGTCACCCCGGGCTGGCATCGGCACTGACCCGCCTCGTCACAGTCGAAGGACTTGGACCCGAAGGAGTTACAGTTACAAGGAACGCAGCCGCGGGCTGGCTGCATGTTATAAGTAGACGGCTGAAATGGAGAGAGAAGGAAATGAAGACTCTGAACACGTTGCCTCTCCGGTCAGTAACCCGAACACTGGGCAGGTCTGGTCACAGCAAGAAAAACAAACAAGCGCAGCGTGTTTCCCGAACAATGATAGCAAACAGTCTCAACCAAAATTTAAAAAACAAGTGCGTGCAACAACAAAACAAACAGGCAATAACAGGTACAATTCCAAAACTGCTGATCAGATTCAGAAACTGATATTTGTCCTTTATTTAACAATGGTATGTGAAAATCCGTTGAATTTTTAAAATCAGTATCAGCCAATAGGAAATATATTTACTTTTTATAATTTACTACAATTAGGCTATATCACTAAATAAAGCACCCTGTAATAAAAAACAGTATACCACTGACCTTACTCAGGATTTTATATCAAAATGCATGACTTTTAAAATGTTTTGAAAGTTTTTGCATTTTTGTTTCCAGAAAGGTGTTGTGTTCTGTACTGTCCTGAATAACAAAAGTGTATTTAAACACTAACGGCCAAGAAAGTAAGCAGCCCGAGACAGATGGTCCGATATGAATCTGATTATATAAGAAGCCAGCTGCGACTCCTCCGTAATATGCATTATTCTCCCATTAACATTACATCGTAGACTGTCTTGGCGTTAGTCCAGAACAATGAAATTTGTCTCGAGCCAGAACCGATCTGAGATACGCCTATCTGCGATTCTGTCTACGCCAAACATTGGGCAACTGGTTGTTCAAAGCTACATCTGGAGTGACAGTGTGTGCCATTAGGTGAGCAAGTTGACGTCTTTGGAGCGAACAGATGCATCACTGGGAATGCAAAGCCGGGAATGGAATGGGCGTGGTGGTGGGGCAAGTTGCTTGCTGGTCTCGAGAATCACAGGGAGGATGTAAACTCCCACGCTAGCGTCTTCGTTGACTCACGGATTCCTGTTCGTCGATACTTCAGTCATTTTTCGATTTCTCTTTATCGAGAGGATCAAAAAAGTCCTATAAATCATTTTCCTGTCATAGGTTACTGTCTATTAGCGAGCAAGCAGTTAAATGCAACAGGCACATTTTTGGATATAAAATAAAAGCTAAAAAAACAGGAAAAAAACATTCATTTCGAGGGACTTTTTCTGCAATATTGCATCTTGCCTGTTTTATAATTAAGATGACAGAGGCAGTTCAGAGTTGTGACAGAAGCTCAGACTGAACTTGCGCTAGGTGATTTCCGCCAATTGCAGCAAAAACAAGTTTCAGCACAGAAATAAGTGGTAACTAATTATGGAAGAATGTTATTGTAAGGTTCAAGCTGTGGGAAGTATTTATCTCACATTTTATTACTGTCTGTGCCTAGAGAACAGCATATGTGCACAAGCCACAAAACTAGATATCTCTTAAAATTCTTTAACTTGGTTTGTAAACTTTATAGCTGATCAGAATATTGACATGCCATGACATATCAACATATCCATCCATCCATCCACTATCTATGCCCAGTCATCCTGGTCAGTGTTGTGGGGGGTGCTGGGGCCTATCCCAGCGTACTTTGGGTGAGAGGCAGGAATACACCCTGGACAGGTCGCCATTCTATCACAGGGCACAAACACCATTCGCTCACACACTCATACCCATGGGCAATTTAGAGTCTCCAGTTCGCCTACCTGCATGTCTTTGGACTGTGGAAAGAAACCGGAGTACCCGGAGGAAACCCACACGGACACGGGGAGAACATTCAAACTGGTTTAAGGTTTGAAATGCTCAACAGACAGCCATAATAATGCTGTTGATAAATGGTTGCTATGGCCAACCTATCTGGAAAAACATTTAAGTGCCCATGAAACATGCTGGTGAAATTCAATTCACCCATAACATAGTATGCTCGTGATTAATACCATTTATGCAAGAAAACCTTGATTTAATAAAAATGATCAGGTTAAAAGGGGGAAAAAAATTGGGACCAGGCTTAGCATTAGTCAGTTGAATATGACAGTTCTATTAACATTAATGAAATAATCATTTTGAATAGGGACTGAAATGGTCTGCATTACTCATTAAAGACATGTAACGAAGGGGCCCCTTGATTAGAGGGCTATTAAATAATCATTAACATGAAGAGGTTAACAATGCCTCTTGATAAATACAGTACTTCAAATCCACATGGATTTAAGAATATCATGGGATTTAACATAATTACCTGCCTGCCATTTTGTTCTGCCCTTTTCACCTTGTAAACAATTTTCATATATTCAAGTCCAAAAGGCACGAAATTAAATCAAATCAAAATTAAAACAAAAAAAAAGCAAATTTAAAACCCAAACGCACACAGTACACACGATTTAGTCGACTAGTTAGTCCTCATCCCAAGCCAAACGATTTGACGGCGGGTCAGTAAAATGCTCTCACTCCACGCCTGACGGCCGTGCGTTAAGTTTGCGCTCGTGGTCGCTCGTCACACCAGGCCTCGTCGCTCTGTCCCACACGCATGCTGTGGCGTTTTTACCCCCGTGGGGCGGTACGCTCCCCTGGGACACCCTCCGGTCCTGCTGCTGGAGCCCCAGCGCTGCACCTGGTGCAGGGGCACCTGCTGGACGGGCCTGCGCGTCTCCCGGCGCTCGAACCCCTGCTGCCGCAGGTCGCAGCGCCGGCCCACGAAGCCGGGCTTGCAGATGCAGCGGCCCTCCAGGTCGCAGCGCTGCGACACCGCCCCCACCGCGCTGCAGGAGCACGGCATGCACACCTGCTGCTCCGCGTCCCACCAGCAGTTGGGCTTCGCGACGCGGCACCGGGGGGAACAGGAAGTCAGTGGCGTCGGGAAAAAACAGGAAACCGCACTCTGAACTGAATTCTCCAGATAGAATAGCATCCTTGACATGGCAACCTCCATATTGAGAATAACTGCTCGTCTTTAGCAGAATGCCTCCTAAATTAGATCGTGCTATGTTATTTTAGACTTGCAATTTTATCATTATATCTGCTCACCTTCACCTGACAAGAGACTGCAGATGAAAATTAGCCGTGTCGCTAATGCTGGCCCGGTGTGTTGACAGCGTTGCTGATATCTTTATTACTGAGCATTTCCCAGTTTAACTCCATGACATAAATAAATAAATAATGTCGGGGGGGAAAAAAAACTCACTGGGATGCATAAAGTAAGAGTGCCACGACAGACTGGCATGGTAGTGAAAACAGTCCTATTGTTGACCTTGGCATAGTGGCACGGTTAGGGCGTGCTGGAATGCGGGCGCTGTCTGGGTACCCACCATGCACTCGTCGCACCGCCGCCCGACGACATGCTGCCGACACTGGCACTGCCCCGTCTCCCGCTCGCACACCTCCGAAATGGACCCGTTGCTGTGACACTGGCATGCTGGGGGTGCACAGGAGAGAGGTGTGTGTGACAACACAGTGTGGAATTACAGAAGGCTGATTTAACTCACAAGGAAAGTAGGTTTTTTTCTGTGCTGTACTATACGTCAGGGTGTCTTTAACGTGTCCAGAGTACAGAAAGCAATCATCTTGTGACGCTGGCGCATTAAATGACAAGTTTAAATTTGTTCAGTGTGCTCTCATTGTCTTCTCAAATAAGGGTGCGTGTTCAAAATAGATTGAACACTCCAGCGTTAGGATCAGTCTTTGACAAAGTGACAACCACCCCCCCCCCCCCCCACCCTCCACAGTGGCCTTTCTAAACTAAGCACTGTAAGAATTCATTTAATTTCACCTTGAGATCAAATATTTGTTTGTATAACTTTGACTGATCCATATGAGAATCTGTGAATAAAAATGGCCCAGAAGACATTAAACTCCCACCCACATCATTCTGTGGTGCACCACCATGATGTATCTGTATGATCTTAGACAGTGATTATGAACTTACATTTAACACAATTATTCTCTCGTGAGATTTTTGCATTTCTGTCAAGAGTGATTACATGGACCCTACTATTTTAATCACATTGCTCTTGTTGATCAGGAAGCTGTTGCAAAAAAAAAAAAAAAAGAATAATCTTTTTTTTTTCTCCAACAGTTCATTGAAAAGAACACAACATGGTTCACTGCAGAGTACTTGAGGGCCAATTCAGAACCACTGGACTCCCTACAAAGGAATAAAGGTGGCAGAAATAGCCTTTGAGAAACAGTAACTCCACACTGAGCTTAGCTATGAACATTTGCCTCCCTGAGGTAAATCAAAAATTAATTAGCCGATTTTTCTTGTCATAGTGGTGGGAAAAAAAGTAAAACGCCTTAGCCAAAGTAAATTAATATCACAACACACATTGGTAAAGTGGGACTGGGGTCATTATTTTTGGAGATTATAATTACAGATGTCATGGTCTATCACAGTACTTCTGTAAGATTGTCACCAATATACTTTATTCAGCACACTTGATACTTGTAGAGATTTTATCATCATGGTTGTTTAAAGATCGTTTCCAGTTGTCTATCTGAAGATTTCCTTAATTTTCACAGTGCCATTCATCCTCTTAAGGGTCTGTATAAAATTAAATTCAATTTTCTGTTCCTGTCAAATATTTTCAGAGGATCTCAGAACCCCCTCCCCCCCAGACACACACACACACACACACAAACACTCTTCCCCCAGATGATTCGGTTTCATATGCCATTTATTGGAAGATTCTTTATGTAAAATCGAATTACTTCATATTTAAAACTGCACATAAAAATTCAAAAAAAAATTAATGTAAGCTGCACATTTAAAAAATAATGCAAATGAACAAAATTATTCCCCAATCGAACGTGAACCTTCTTTTTGCAATTCTCTAAATTAAATGTCACTGTTATGTTGGCTACACTGGGAACCTTCTACCCTTTGCCAAACCAATGTCAGTAACATTGATCCAGGTGCGGCCAGTTATGTAGATTGAAACGGCAGGTAAAATATCCAGGGGATGTCAATGGAACTTGTCCTGTGTGAACAGAGTTAAAGCCCAATACTCCCATACACAGATTTATCTGCAGGACCGCCTGACCGATACACACAGGCCCACAGCAGTGCCTGAGTGGTTCAGCCGTAGTGGAGCTTTTTAGCCTTTAAAAATAACGAGTTGCAGGCTTGTTTTCCAGGTGGGGCTGCAGTTGTACCCATGAGGCAATGCACTTAATCTCACTTTCTCGCCGTAAATAAGACTGAGATTAACAGGATAAGACGCTCAGATAAACAGCAACCCCCCCAAAAAAAACCGACATCCTGTGAACCAGTTCTGACAGCGCTCTCAAAAGGAGCACGAAACCCCGCCCGCCTGCCGGGCGGCTAAATTAAGAAAGCCGTAACCGTGGCGTCGCCGGTGTACTCACGCTGACAGTTTTTAGCCGTGATGGCGTCGCCGAAGTACCCCCGCGCGCAGGTCTCGCATTGCTCCCCCCCGTAGCCCTCCCTGCACCGCAGACAGGCGCCCGTCAGGGGGTCGCAGCTGCGGGGGGCCGAGCTGTCCAGGTTCCCGTTACACTGGCACGGCTGACAGGAGCCTCCCGGCTCTGTGGGTCTTCCGAAGAATCCATTGGAGCACCTGCAGCGATGTCACCAGTATGGTTATCAAAGGGTTAAGAGCCAGCGATCAGTCAACTGCCTGTATTACATTTCATAATTATTTTGACAAATGCAAACATTTCAGGTTATTTTCTAGTTAAATAATATTTGTCATCATCGTTTGTTTTATACAGTTCCTGATACTAAACAGGATATTGAAGGATACGATCAGGATGTTGAACAGCTTTAAAACCTCACTGTGCATATTTATCAGAACTAGTGTTCTGCATTCAAAACAAAGGTGTGTCTAATGTGCTTTCTTGCGCTTTGCCTTTTCAGAAGGCATCGCATATGAAACACACCTTCCTAACCCCGACTCTTATCTTTAACTTCTCTCTCACTCCCCTACTTCTTCTCTCAAATGAGTCATGTTTGGCACTGATAAAGATGTACTTTTCATCTATTGCCTTCTTGTTAAATGGCTCCTACAATTCTTATCTACATTCAACTGTTCTATCTGCATGATAGCAGAACGGGAATAGTAATCATTCCATATCATTCAGAGCAGATTCCTTTAGTTGGCAGAGATAAATTAATTGAATGTGTAATTGCTTCTGACTGTTTCATGTGAGGATGAACCGTTGGAGTGGGCCAGCAAGTACGTGTCTGCAATTTTATTTTAGCCATCAAGCGGGCGCCTCGCGGAGAAACACAGCTTATGCTAATATCGCGGCCGAACATGGCTTTCGACTAAATGGAACTTCAGGGTCCTTTACGGTCCTGCTGTTTGTGAGACGGACTGCTAAAAACTACTTAAAACTTAGTGCGGAACGAACGCTCTCGGGAGAGAGAAGGCGAAAATGCCGAGCCTCAGCGTGGGCGGCGTGCCTCACGACTGTAACGTCGAGATTGTGTTCGCACACTTGCGGCTCTATCGGCGACTTACATGCACAAATAACAGAGCCAAACAGTCACAAACGCCCATGTTAAAGCACACACAAATGCAAGCCTTGCAGATGGTGCGTATATAAATTCGGGCAGTATATGAGAACAGTACAGCTGCACACTCCTGCTCTGCGCATATGTGTATTTGATGTCAATGGGACGCAACGAAATTCATGCGGAAATAATTATTGCACTTTGAATGTTGGGTCTTTTGTTTTGTTTTAGAAGATTGTAAAGAATGATAAGAATAAGGTGATACATAATGCTCCCATTATGACGTAGGACACCCAATGTTGTACAAGGAAATGGGAACAATTAAAAGTGTTTGACCACCGCGCAAGTCCCACGCGTCGTCACATTTTCCATTCTGCCCCATGCCAGTGAACAGGTGAGCTATTCTCGCCTACAAGTCAGCGGCCGGCGCAGGCGCACCCTCATTAGCTCACTCTGCCCACCTCGCATTCCCAGACAAACAGGAAAGGCCCTGTCTCGGGCGCTGATGTGTCCAACCAGGTGCCTTGCGCCCGCTATAAATATCGCATTACAAGCGCACCCCCAACGGCATTAGCTGGCCCGGTTCAGACAGGAAACATTTAAGCCCCGCTTTGGCCGCGCGCGCTGGACGACCTGCTCGCTACGGATATCAAGTGTCAATGTACAGTCGCAGCTAATCTAAACAGAAATTCAGAAATTCATAACTCAGAGACGCATCTTTCCGGGATGCCGTCCAGTGCAACTGGGTCTACAGTAAAAATACAGAGCATTGTGTTATTTGACAGCCTGGTTTCACCACGGGGCTAAACAATTTCCTTTTTCTCCAGTCCAGTGGCGGTGTCTGCTGTGTTACTATTTTTTCCCCAAAGTGCACCAGTGTAAAAGTAACTCAGCACTCGCCTTGACACATTTAATCTCGGCCCCTTTCACCACTGGGGGGTCTGTAATGCCACTTATAGCACACGCGGGCGAGCTGTTCCTGGTACTGTTACTATGGTCATAAACTACTGCAGAGGCTGAATTCTCCCGGAATCTGCTCTGCTAGCGGTCTGCTCCCGATCCTCAGGTAGTTCCGCTTTTTTTTTTTTTTTGTATTTTTTAGTCTTTGCTCCGCCCTTCACCCTCTCTGTCGGAGTCTCCCAGGGAAGGCCCCGCCCCTTTGCCCCGACCCTCCACGTCAAAGGATGATGAATGGGGAGGGCCTGCCTCATCCCACAAATGGGCTCCTCTCTTCATCTCGCTGGGATTGCTTTTTCGGCTCCTCTCCACCTGCCCGCAGTTAATGGAGGGTCAGGATCTGAGCAGGCTGCCACCAGAGGGGCGGTGCGTGCCCCCCACGCTTGCTGTCTCCATCTGTCAGCGGAGCAGGGGGACGGGACTGAGCTGGAGGAGGGGGCCATCCACCCCTGGTAGTTTGATGACTACTGTATTCTCTGCAATGACATCCCTACAGCCACATACCTCCCAGTAAACACACACGCACGCGCACACAAGCACACGCACGTGCACAGAAAGCAGGCACACACAGCTCACATACACAGACACACACACACATAGACACACATGCACACACGCACGCACACACATAAGCACGCACTTGTGCATGCACATGCACGCACACACACACAGATGACACATATAGGCCAGTAACCACCCCCCCCCCCCCCCCACCTCCAAAAAAAGAACACGTGATGTACTTCTGATATAAATGACATTAAGTGGGTTCCGACAGAACCATGACATTGACTGAATGGCGATCAATCTTCCCAAAGGTCCAGAGATGCTGCCCTTTTTCTATTGATACTAATGGAGAGAACTGAATGATCAATATCAGCAGCAGCACTCAGCTCTGTCCAGGCCTTTATGAGTGGATTGCACAGACACGGTTTGCCATGTGGAATCAAATGAAATAAAGAAACATCACGTAAAGACCACGGAAGCACATGGTGACTTATTGACAAGAAGCAAAATCTGTAGAGCCTTGCAGCTCAGTCGAGGAACTCATCAAGCCCACGCTACAATCAAGCCCTCATCTACTGCTTTTTTGCACTACCAAATGCTTTACTTTTTTGTCCCGTGTTGTTAGTAGTTTGATGAAAATTATTACATTGACATGATTAATGTAAACTAGCAACAATTAATAACAAATACAATAACTAAGCAGGATACAGAATAATAGAACCTATGTCATTCTTCTGCCTTTATCTGAATGAAATGTCTGAATATCAGGCTTAGCGGCACCAGGACTCCGAGCAGTCCGTCTTTTAAGAGCAAGAGAGACGGGGCGTCCGAGGGTCCGCTCACTCACCTGTCACAGCGTGGTCCCGCGTACCCCGGCGGACATCGGTCGCAGATCAGCTCCCCCCGGGCGTCCTGGTAACACGTGGGGCTGAAGCTTTGTTGTTTTTGAGTGAACGCGGGAACGAGACAGAGAAAGAGAAAGAGAAGCAGAGAGAAGCGGATCAGGCCCATTTTTCCCCTGCTCTCCGAACACACAACATCACCGTGTCGATCGCCAGTCCCTGGCCCCCGCCGGTCCCAAAGATAGAGCTTGGGGGTGCACGGATGGGGGTGCGTTAGGGTTGGGGGGGAAGATGGGGGGGTCAGGTTCCTGACCGAATGGCGGGGGCGGCTAATTTCAGACGACACTGGATACAGAGAGCAGGGGCGGCTCCACGGCGTCGGAATGCGGGGGGAAGAGTCTTTCTTTAGCCGACGGCCCCGCGGCCGGGTCACAGGAATGCTCAGCTGCTCAGCTCCTGCCCCCCGGGCGCACCGCCCCGCTCTGTCCACCGGGGGGGGGGGGGGGGGATTACCGCCCTTTTCGCGGTGCTTCGCTGGAGCAATTGTTCACACCGGGGCTCAGAAGTCACAGCCAAGCGTGGTGCGGTGCCAGAGGGGGGCGAGAGGCAGTCGAAAAAACACCACGGAGGGGCGCTTGCCAGAAATACTTTGACTCAAAATGTATCGCTAGACCAGATATGACAGCAACAACGGGCTTGCGTGTTATAAGATTCGCAATTAAAAGGACATCAGCGTTATGCGATGACAGTTTGTTTTTTTACAGCAGTGCGTTTTCTTTAGATTCGCTGTCAATCAAGTGCCTTTTCGTTTCATTCTCTGGCATGGTGGCTTACTTGTTGGAAGGACCCTGCAGTGGACAGGCGCATGGCCGGCAGTCATTGGCTGTTCCCTTGGTAGCATCCCCATAGAAACCAGGAGCGCAAACGTCACAGTGAGGGCCAGCAGTGTGATCCGCACAATCCTTGGAAAAGAGGACAAATTATATTTCACACCCTTGAGAGAAAGATGACCACCAACGAGAAGAAACATCCTGTGTTTTATCTTAGATGTGAGCACATGATAAGTACTAAAGATAAAGGTAATGTTAGCATCACAGCACAGCAAGTAGCCTAATTTATATTTAAAAATGACTTTCATGGACGTCTCAAGTCACTATTGTCTGTGAAAATCTGTTGGAGCAAAGTAAAATGTATACACCAGCAAAGACTTCCAAGTTTTGTGTGCCAACCAAGATAAAAATAGGTATACATGTGGACATATGTTCTTCTTTATAAAATGGCGTTTAAATCAATGATGTGACGTCAAAAAACTAAAAAGTTTTGCAAATCAAATCAGCATACGATTTTATCAACATTACTAAGTAAGTAAAAGAAGAGATTGTGCATCCCCGGTGTCACCAAATTAAACATAATGTATTTTCCCACAAAATAGCATTAACCCAAACTCCAGTAATGCTCCACTAATGAAATGAGAACTGTTTTTTTAAGCTCCACGCCTCGTCAGACCTAATAAAATCTGAGCGCTCTTGAGTCAATTGCAGATGTCTGCTCAGCATAATTAGCCACATGGAGAAGATTTCTTGATTACAGAGAGAGAGAGAGAAAAAATTGTTTGTTAAGAGAAATGACAGGATTGGTTGGGCCTGTGTTCTCAGCTCCACTGATGCACTCTTAAGCCTGACTGCCTGCCTGCTGCTTGGCTACTAATTGCCTTCTAAATCATCTGTCATGAAAATAAATTGTAAGTGCCTTTCTGAATTCTGAACATATCTCGCAGGGCAGGTTGATTGCTGGCCTCGTCTTTTAATCACAGCACCAATTACAAACACTCGCTCGCCCTCGAGAGAAGGGGCATGGGCTGGAGAAAGGCCAATCGCTGGGAAAAGACCGCATCACATATCATTTAAAGGGTGATCCTTTAGGCTCCAGTAAAACCCCAAAAGATTCCTGACAATCGTTAAATTAAAATTTCTGTTTTCACCAATATTCAGAGTTGTTCTTCCCTGTGAGTCGACCCTATGTTTTGGCAAGCAATATTCATTCATCATGTTCATAAAATTCATGCTGGAGCATATTTAAATGTACTGAAGATTAAATATTTCAGATGCATATTTGAGCCAGGTCAGCTCTCTACAGGGCTCACCAGACTTCAAAGAAACTGTGAGGAAATCCAACAGCAATAGAAAAATATGTGTACCTTGTGAAACAAACTTTATCTGCAAATTCATACTGGAAATCATTCCGTCATGTCACGTAAAAGAGGGAAAATGTCATTGTTTATCCAATCACAATATTAATAGACTTTCTGTGGTGAGCCAGACTTTGCCCTTTCAAGATAGCTTAAACTGTAAATAACAACAACAGGTCAGTCAGGAAGTTCATGCGCATACTAAATAAAACTGCTGCCATAGTGTGATATAGACAGTGAATAGTAAATAGTGGACCATGTGAATATTTCTTCTTGTTATTTTCCCCTGCTCTCCTGTGTAAGAAGAAAGGATATTCTGCTACTTAATTATACTGTATGCTACTTTGCTCCAAGCATTAATCAATTGGCAGAATAGGACAAAACCAGAAGGCATATACATACTAGTAAGATTTTAAATAATTAATCAAATAAGTCATAGTCACACAATGTCGAACTACAGATTTCAAACTTTCAAAGAAAACTCAAAATGTAAAAACTGAATGACAATCTTCTGGTCAATGCAAAGCTAAGATCAATCAGGTGATTGAGTAGCTTGCCACACCCCGCGCACTCTGAAATTAGAGCTCGGTTCATCTAAATAGCAAGACAATCCCGGAGTAATTCCCATGGACTTTACCATGCAATGGCCTGTGATGTAATCGCAGAGTGAGGCGTGGCCATTGCAGCGACAGGGTTCACACACGCCGCCGTACAACGTCCCATTAACCCTTCGGGATCCAGCAGCGCAAATCTGCAAATGAGAAACAAAATATTTCACTTGAGGTGGAAAAATAAATAATTGACAGTGTGAGGATGTGACTGCATGTGAAAATGTATGAAAGCAAAATGGCTGCTTTTTAGCCATTAAACAATGAGAGAATTTTAGGGCAGCATTACTTCAGTGATGTATGACAAGGTTTGTAAAAGACAGTTAGGTTTTGCACTTTTATTGTTATTTTCACTATGACACATCTGAATCATATTTATAAAATTACAAATAAAGGTCATAAAAAAATATGGCCAATCTACAGCAGGCCAAACAGAGAGAGAGAAAAAAACAATTCCATAATGAACACAGGTTCAGACTATGCAGCCATACACATTACATGCACGCTTTCACAGTTTCACAGTGCTTAAATACACCATTAAAAGCCAGGCATTTTCAAGCTTCTATGGCCACACATTTTCCCAAATCAAACACTGAGTTTTACAAGTCATAGTGAAGCCTATTTGAATGAAACGTTAATATTGTTCATGGCATAGGAAAGTAATCCATGCACTTAAGATCCCATCCATTGCATGTTCCATGCATCCAGCACTTGCCGTACCCTTAATGAACTATCTTGGATTAGATTAATTGACTTGACACATCCTCTATTGGGAATTTAAAGGAAATAATACATGTGATTTGGAAAGGAAATTTCATGTCTAAGAATGTTCTGGTCTTTCTGGCCATAACATGAAAACCAAATGCCCTCTATAGGTGGGTCACAGGAACAATTAAGGGAAAATATTACATCATACCTACACCGGATCAGTCATATGACCAGTTTGTTTCCTATATACATTGATTGCATTTCCTTGAGCTGTTCCCTCACTGAATATTCTCTGCACATGTTGCAATCTATATAACAATACATACAGACATAGAATCAATGATGCTAATTTACAGAGGGCTATCAGGGGAATAAATACTGTGTTTGGGTCAGGCTAAGCCCATTGCCCACTGTGTGATCTTACTTCCATTACTTACATTGTCATCTTTACAGGCAGGCTAACAAACAGGAGGATTGAAAAGATTGATTTTAAAAATCTTTAAATCTGTTTTGAAATACAGAATG
Source organism: Anguilla anguilla (assembly GCF_013347855.1). Classification (NCBI taxonomy): domain Eukaryota; kingdom Metazoa; phylum Chordata; class Actinopteri; order Anguilliformes; family Anguillidae; genus Anguilla; species Anguilla anguilla. The sequence goes on along the minus strand of NC_049206.1, from coordinate 50,880,411 downwards.
TGCAAATGGGATTTTCAGCTTTCAACCTGTATTGAATTGGTATAAATCAGCCCAGTAGCCATCCATGTGACTAATTTCTTCAAAGTTAGGGCCAAACCCCCAGATCAGATGGAATGCTGTTACAAGTCCATATTTTGTCAAATATTGGAGCTGTCGGTTTGCACACACTGACAGAGACCGGAGACCACACACAGTTCTCTTAAAGACAGCATGCTCTGGGCACGACAACAATAACAAACATCTCCTGGTGATGAGTTTCCCACAATGCTTTTCCTGTACTGACCTTGTCGTAACCAAAGAGTGTAACCCTGTAATGCCCCTAAGAGGAGAGGAAAAGAAAAGGCAAGAAAGAAAAGAAAATAACTAGAAAGGGAGGGAAAATGGCAAAAATACTACTGAAAAGAAACAAGATTAAGAACTGAAGAGTGAGTGGTAGTAAATACAGAATCCAGGAGCGAGAAACCCCAGTAAAACCTTTGTAAGAGCACACAGTAGTTTGAAAGAGAATGGTTACAATGAAATCACAGTAATCAGTAATACAAAACAGCTGCACCTTTGTCAGTTGTAATACACAATGCATAATAACATTAACAAAATAAAAAATATATATATTATTCTCAGCAAGTGGGTGAATTTTAAAAATCTAATCTAACGTTGCATCCTTGCGGTCCGCGCAACCCTCAAAGACAGGCCAAATTTGGGTGCAACATTTGCTCTAACTGAGCGATGTAGATGTGCTCTCTGGTTACCCTCACAGCAAAGGTCAGTATTTTGGATTCAGAGCATTACATCACATCTTGCTCCATCATCTATGCTACTTACAGTAGCATCAAAATGGCACAGCAGCACAGACTGCTCAACAAATGGTAAGATTTGTACAGTACAAACTCTATACAAAGAAGGTTAGTGAACTATAATAAATCAAAGGTGAGTGAACTGTGTATGAAGAATCAAAGGGGAGCAAACTGTATATGATGAATCAAGGGCTACTGCCTGTAAATATTTGAACTGCATTCAGCATGGGTTTTTTTTAGATTATCAAAAATATGGACAAATTAGCGATCAATGGCTAGATATTTGAACGTTGTATCGACTTATGGCCGTTAGGCTGCGGAAACCAGAACTGAAAATCGATTGGTTACTTGACGAAAACCAGATTAGTCCAAACCCTTCGCTGCATAGTACACCAAGTAAAAGTGTCGAGCCATTGAATGTTTGTTCATTTGTCCATCCGTTTTGAACACTACTCACAATTACGTATATATATGTAATAATTCGAACTGCTCGTTAGCAATCAGACCGTGATCCTTGGCTTACCAAGCAAAGCTGGCAGCTGTCTTTCTCTGCGCTCTTACTTTTCAAAGGTTTTCAGAAAGGGGGAGGGATTTTCAGCGAGCTGCCGGAGGGCAACAATACACCTGCGCAGCTCATGACCCCGATGCTTCAATTCAGCAGTCCCTTACACACCTCCTCCACATATTAAAGAAGGCTGGTGATCACCATTAATTTCATTTCATTTTTCTCTTCACAAGCAGCCAAAAATCGGGCTTGAGTCAGCATAAAACCGCACGCCCAGAAATCAATAGCTATCACCATTTTAATAGAAAAGGCCGTTTCGGTAGAAGGTGAAGATTGCTGTAATGGCATATTCCTCTTATCCGTGCGTGTCAGCGACTCTCTCCCCGGCCCTTCCCTCAAACAAACATCCTAACTCCATTGTCACAGTGGGGAATGGAGCATGTGCACACACACACACACACACACACACACACACACACACACACACACACACATACACACTCACCTCACAGGAGGTGCCACCGTAACCAGGAGGACAGTGACACATCTCCACAGCGTTGGCCTTCGCGTCTGTCCTGGAGAACTCATCGGCCACCTCTAGACTTACGGAAAGTAGTCTAACCAAGGAATACAAGGAGAAATGAGACAACTACAACTGGCAATACGGTCACAATGGCATCACAAGGTGAACGCAAAAAAAAAGCATGCATAATTTCAAATTAAATGTGACAATAAACTGATGTTAAAAGTTAATAAGAAAAACAACAGGAGGACATGATTTCAATTATGGCAGAGAAACAGAGTGATGATGACAGAGAAAGCCAAACAATGCCCTGACAGAAGGATGCTGGGTTGAGGGTGTCATGCTTCTGTGTACCTGTAGATGGCGACCTTCTCATTGCTGTAAGAGGCTCTGATGAGAAGGCCTGTCATATTAGTGAGAGCCATCATGAACTCCTTCTTGCTGATAGGCAAGCCTGTCTTATGGTGTTGAAAATGATCAGGAAGCAGAGTGATTCTCTTTGTGCTCTCTGAGAAGGGGTGCACCTGCTGCCCAAACCGACTGTCAGTCATTGTTATCCCGCTGCCCTGCGAGAGATGAGAAGTCAAACGTGTTTTTGAATGACAGCATCCTTGTTTTCAACCACATTTCCTTTTTTCATGTAATAATTCTTGAGCATCCCTCCCCCCAAAATGCAAATGAATACTAGCCATAAACAAAACAGGAATCACAGATAAATGCATTTTGCAATTGCAATTAACAGGAATCCTTTTAATGGCTGTGAAAACTTCAAGATTTTAAAGTGAAAAATGCTTCCAGATTTCTGATTACATGTATAAAATAAAATTTACTGCACAAACAACTCAGTGTGTGCACGTGCGGGTTGGTTTGCATTTGTCACTGTGTGTTGATAATTGATTGAATCCGGTGACATCTAAAACTCATAAATGTAAACTTGGAAGATCAGGAACGGCAAACATTGTTTATGGAATAATCAGAGAAGATTATCGGATGTTTTTCAGCCAGAACGTTATTTACCGTTCCAATGACTGTTGGGAAATTACAATTTATAGAAGCCGGCCACTTTATTTGCACTGAATTAATGGAGTGTACACATGCAAAGCAGGGCTTAACCATCGATAATGACCTGTCATATATTCACAAGCTTCCCACTCAGGGCTGATGAGTGCTTTCCACACTGGAATATCTCAATAAAACCCCACTGACTGGTTGAAACTCCTGCCATTTTGACTGCTAGAAGGAGTGACACTCTCTCCCGGTGTAAGTACAAGCACCAATTAAAGAAAACCTTTAAACCCTGTGATGCCGTACCCTTTGTGTACTAATTACAACTGCGGCAACATTCAAATTGGCCCTGTGTTTGATCATCGAGTAAAAAAAAATTCCTTTGGGCAGTCCTTGATTGACAGCTCCCTGCCTGTATCATTTAGATAATTTTCTGCGTCGTTGCATTTCTTTTGCACCACGTAAGGTGCTCTGCTTTGGTGTAGTCTGCTCTCCAAACTGAAATAAATTGAGATACAGCAAAACACACACCAGCAAAACCATTCTAAAACTGACTTACAGTTCCACATGGTCTAGGACTGTACACAGATACTACGCAGAAATTGCAGTCGCTCATAAAATGTTGTCAAATCATAAAATATACCATAGAATGTAACATGTAACATAATCATAAGATGTTAACAAATGTGTAAGATGTAGTCCTTTCGAATGTCAAAAGTGAAACCAATCCAGTACTAGGATTTTGACCTCGAGCATTGAAAACAGGATACCAGAGGTTGCAGTCAATCTGGCAAGGTCCTATTGAGCAGCCTCTTTGCACCTTTTTATATGGCCAAAATGACATAATAGGAGCCTCTCATTTGAGATTCTCAATACAGACGTATTTAGTTTCCGCATGACATCACCTTTGAATCTATCTCAGTGCTTAACTTAATGCTTTAGGGCATGGAGAACACATTCCGCACGAATACTGTGCAGATAAATGTTGGAACGTCTTCAGTTAGGTACAGGCCCAATAAAGACAAAGCCCGGTGAAGTGCTCATTCAGACGAAATGAAACCTTTTTTCTACGACCTACGCTGGATCAGGGGGAAAAAGCGTGTATTACACAGACGTACCCTTTGCTCGCACATCGCACAAATGATTAACGGCGCTCAAAGAAAGCCCTCTTAATTGATTCGCCCCGCATCGGCGAAGTTGCGTGAGCGACAATGAAACACGCCACGGTTCCAGCGAAGCTCCTTTATTGACTGTTTCACGACTAGAGAGCAGAAAACGAAGCGGTCCTCGTGTCAAAGCGACACGCATTACGGATGCCAGAGCGAAATTAATCACGGTAATGAGCCCGTGCTCAAGACGGGCGAGCGAACGTCACAAACGCTGGGAAACTCACCGGCAGTCATCGCCGGCGAAGGCTTTTTATGTATCGCTCCTGTCGCGAACGTGAATTCCCAGGACCCGTTCACTGTTCAATGAATATACATTTCACATTTGTTGTGATGTTTCTAGTAAAGCCTGCGAATAATAATGTTTCCCTATTTCCTGTCATAGGTACAGTATGTGTTCAATAGAGCAAACTGCCCAGGACAGATTTATATTTATGGAACATAGACGTGCTACACAGAAGACCAGCAGCACCCAATATCAACTTTCAACATAGCAGCTGGGCTGCTGGTTTCCTTTCCTATCCGATGGTTAATTGATTGCGAAATGCCACTGATTGGCCAGACATTTAACTCACCTGGTGTCCCAGGTTTCAATCAGTCCTGATTAAAGGGGAAGAATGAAAGCCGGCAGGACTACTGGCTTCGATGGCAAGATTTGAGTATTCCAGTCTTACAGTATGTGTACTCTTCATCACTGTGGGATTTTAATGTGAAAATTGGAATAGCGCGTGCCATTTAAACCTATTGGCCTAGTCATTATTCGTGTTAGTATGATTATATTATTACTGAAGACATCAGGTACAGTTGATTAGAAATTTTGTGGTGACATTAAGATCTCTATTATCTTTTTTTTTTTTTGCTTCGAGATTAGTTAAAAGGAGTCTCAAAAGATTTTTAAAGTCTTCCCCCTTGTTCAATTATCGAATGTGATGTAAATTATTTCAACAGGTGCTCATTCTCGACTAATTACCGTGATGAAATATAAATGAATAATCAAGTCATGATTCTTTCAGATGTGAGTGCAGTCTGCAGAAGCATTTACAAACATGAGAGGCCTGCTGTTTTAATGATCCCTACGTTAATTGTCTCTGAACAGTTGGAAAAACAAAAGTAGGATCCAGACCATGTTTTTTTTGGGGGGGGGGGGGAATTCTGGCAATCGGGTTTGCGCTCTTGGCACCGGTCGACGTGGGATGTTCACACGAGGCTACGCTTTTACCATCGCATTCCGCTATCCCTCCTCTGGAAAAGGGAATTATCAGTCACCGCTCGTGGCCTCAGTTGCCGTGGCAATTCGCTGGAATGTGGAACCGGCACACACATGGTCCGTGGAGCGCTGTGAGACAGCGAAGCTAGCCCTGACTTTTTTTTTTTCCTCCCTCAAATTCGGCTAACGACAGACAGATGTTGCAGAATTACCATGAGCACACACCCCTGTGCAACAGCTGCAGACAAACTGTTCTCCAAACCGAACCAGACAAATTAGTCAGTCGCGTCAGAAGTGAACTTTAAACAACGCGCAGGCTGCAGACAGGAATAGCCGCGCACACTCTCAAAGAGACAGAAAAACAATTTATTCATTACACAATCGGGGTGTTGGACTAACATTGTATGTCACACAGAAAGCCTGAGCCAACCATGAGTCAAATTCACTGAGCGCTGCCCTTGCATTGAAAAATGTCCCTCTGATGATAGGTTAATGCTGTTACCCAAATGAGTTCATATCTGCAATCCAACGTAAGCCATGGACAATGCTGCCTAGTACATACCTCTATGATTACATCAGCATACGTGGAGGGTCTGACGGCTTTGTCCTTCCTTTCTGTTTCATAAGAGACTGTAAACACCAACTGTCCTCCGTAGGCGGTGAGCTGTATCCAAAAACAAAAGCAAGGTAACCTCGGTTAGCAATGAATGTCAGATACTCCTTTTTTATAAATAACTTTTTGGGCACACCATTAAAATAAAAGCTTTTTTAAAATAAAACCCGCAATAATTTGTCAAACAAGGGTAGAAATGGGCTACATTTTTTTACATTTTCGCTGCAAAAAAATATGAAAGGATGTTTGGAGCAGCATTTTTCCTACAAGTAAAGGCCTTAGAGAGCAAAAGAGAGATTTAAAAATGTAAATATTTATGAGGCACAATGAGATTTTGGCTGAAACGTATGATACATTAAGGAGATCTCGCTGCTATATCATTTAAATTACTGTCACGTCTCAAATGTTGTTCCTTATTACTTAGTTAAAAGAAAAATGGGCAATATTTTAGTGACTGGCCAATGAATCATTGAGATGTACATGACAACTGAAACAGGTTTTAGACAGAGCATCATGCTTTCCCGAGTCAGTGCAGGTCAAGCAGGGATGCATTTGAGATTGTGTCATCATGTCATTTTAGAGACACTTCAGAGGGTGACTGCAGACTTATATTGCAGGTTATATGGCAATCATTTAGAGCCAGGATTTTCAACCGGGGGTCCGCAAAGCTACTGCAGCAGGATCGTACTCTCACCCTCCCCACCCCCCCCCACCCCGACGTGTCCACGGTCACAAATTTAACTTTGAACTCTGGATGCCTTTGAGCCTGGGTATGCGGTCCCCAGATCAGAAACAGCTGAAAATGCCTTATTTAGGGAACTCACTTTTAGTGGGCCACATCCATGGTTACCGAGGATCATTTATTGGTAAGTGGTATAATTTTGAATCCACAGATTAACATCAGCTCTGTGAAATGCATGAATTTCTTTCTCCGAAGACAAAAGCTGCCCTCCTGTCTGTCCATACGCACCCATGCTCAGACTCGTCGACAAAAGCTACTATCATTTTTTTCATTCGTTCAGCAGCAGCCTAGTCTCTCAGCCAGGTTGACCCAGACTCACTCAACATGTGAAAAGCTGAAAGCCTCAGCAAAAGGCAACGATTCACTCTCGCTAGCTTTTTACCGAAAGTGTAGTGGCTAGCCATTGAATACGGTCGCGCTTCAGTAATGGTCAGGTCAGCCACTCTCAGATTTTTACATTTTTTTTATTTATCATTATTTTTATTTCAGCTCCTTTTTCCCCTACTGCTTTCCATCTGCGCCCTGGCCTGCTTTCCTCTATGCTCCGAACGAATCGAAATGCATCTGAATTTCATTTCCGCCCCCCCACCCCCCGTAGAGCGTCCTTCTCATCTAGGCCTTGTTGAGCCATGCAAATGCGCTCTCCCGCTGTGACCGTACTGCGCGGCCGCGGGGCGTCTGTGCATTAAGAGGTCGGAGCCACGGCAAGAGGCTGACCCGGGCCGACCCCCAGACCGGGCCCCGGGGGAATCCGGGGGCCTCTTCGCCGCTCATCAACCTCAACGGACGGCGGCGGTGCCGACCCACACAAATCGAGGGTCGGAGCGAGGCCAAAATGAAAACGCACTTCTAGCCGAATTTACCGTCATTAGAAAGTCAAGCACCTTTTTTTTTTTTCTTTTACAGGTGCTGCAAATTCTCAGTGCATATTTCTGCTGCTGAAATGTGATGACAAGAACAGATATTAGCTCCCTGGTCTAGTAAAGAGCAGACACTAGCTTCCTGGTCTAGTAAAGAGCAGACACTAGCTTCCTGGTCTAGTAAAGGTAGAAGAACTATACATCCTTGCTTCACAACACATGAATGTGCCCTTAGTAGTCCCCCCCCCCTCCCCCATAAATATTCAAAGGATAGCTTAAACAATATCCTGAAAGAGGTGCCTGCTAAATAGTTTAATGTCATCTCCACCGTACTGTAATAACCGTTCTGTAATTTCAAGATGCGTCACTTGCAGGCAAACAAAAGCCCTGAAGGTGAAGTGCATTCTGGGTGGGAGGAAGTGCACACGTTTTTACCTTTGTTTTCCAAGTAGCAGCATGTGTCACTGCGCTGATATAGTGATAAAAGCGAGGCCAGTATTCATATTTACAGGATCAAAAAAAAAATACTTTCATTAAAATGGACACCCACTCCGATGTCTCACCCGTGCTTTGGAACAAACTTTTTTTAGTTTTTTTTTTTTTGGTAAAAAGCGTGGAGATCGGACATTCAGACAATCTTGTGATCACTCTGGGGCCCTTATCTCCAAAAAGCCAAACGGCGAAATACTAGTTTCGTGAAAGGCCTGAGCCTCAGATTAAATAGACTTTCTCAGATGGCTAATTTAATTCATGCTCACTTTTGTCGACCCCGTGGGAGCCGAGATTCTTCGGGGGAGATACCCGGCCGACCATCCTAAACCAAACATGCCCCCTCGCTGGCGTCGGATAATCACAAGTCTAGGGCCCTTCTCTCAGGAAATGAGCACCAGACCACCACTGGGCTTCTTTAAACAAGGCTCCCACCAGGACACAGGGGCCCGGAGCCCAGCACATCTGCTTCCCTTGTTACGGGCCTCAGGCCTGTTTGTTTTCATTTCCAGGAGACAAACCGGGATTGTTTTCCCCTCTGGTCAACCCACTCCACATCTTACAAAGGAGGATTTCTCTCCAAAAAAAAGAGGCGATTTGGGTCTTCGTTCGTAACGAAAACACGTGCATCTGCAAAACGTGCCCATCTGCGAAACGCTTTAAGTACCACAGTTCCAGAAGTGAGGTTAACTGGGACATAGGTTGTTGTTTTCAAACTCCTCGGCTGTTTAGAAGTCATTGTCATGCTTCCATGTTTCTACATAAGACTCCTCACTCTTCGTCAGTGGCATATAGAATATATTGGCTATGATCATTGATTCTTGGCAGCATGAGCACACTGTAACATTACTTTATATTTTAAATGTTTGTGTGTTTCCAGTGCCTTGCAGTTAATTATGAGTATCTGGGGTAAAATGCAAGTTTTATTATTTTTCAGAATTACTGTTATTTTCTCATAATTCTACTGGCTGATTTCCATAATAAATGTCATAGATGATGAATTTTACTTTTAAAGTTTAAATGATATAAGCACCTGGACTGTACACAGGCAAAGAGTTCCATTAGTAAGGATTGATTAAGTTTTCAGAGAACTAAGCCAAATGAAAATTACTTGGAAAAGGACATTTTAGATTTTTATAATTTGCTGCGGCGGGGGATACTTCATTTGATCCTGAAGAGACTCAATTTTGCTCACATCAAAGAAACCCACAATTTGACTTTTTCCTGGAGGAAAAAAACACATTGAACAAACCTTGTTATCATACAGCAGTACCAAAAGATAATACTTTAGTACAGTACCAAAAGCAATACTTTAATACTACTTTAGTTTTAGACAACAAAAAAATAGCTGTATTAGTACATTTAAATTTGCAAACAATCTTTTAATTGTGCAGATCACATACACCTTGAATTGAACTAACTGTTGACTCACACTAAGTTGTTTGTATGAACTTATGTTATATAATAATTCAAGTAATGATTACAAGTGCAGTATTGGACAGAAAAGAATTGTAGCTGACTTGTGGCTGGCTCTTTCGTGACCTCATTTAACCCACCCCACTATAAGATCTGACACAAGGCAGCATGATATCAACTGTCCTTCAGGTATAGTCATCCAGATATACATTAGGGACTCATTCAAAGACGTAAATCTAATCTCCGCAGTCTGCACCAGGGCACTTTACAATTGTTGAGTGATGACACGCATAAAAATTAAACCAAAAAATTGAACGAGCGCAATCGTTTTAAAAAAAGACGCTCTTCATAGCTCGTAGCGCATTAAACCGACCGAGCTTTGAATTAGGCCACAGCATTTAGCCGCGGTCCAGCAGAGTGTAAGGCAATACAAGCGCAATCACGCCCCAATGCCGCTGTGCGCATTCACGGGTGGGGAGGGCGAGAGCGGGGGGTGCGGTGGAAACCGGGGACACATAAACCCAGGTCCCTCAGCGACGAAGAGGGCCTCTGCGTGTCCCCCCCTTACCCCCCCCTAAATCCCACCCCACCCTTCCGCTGACTGCTGACCGTTAAAAAGGAGCGCTCGGACGGGGACGGGGGGAGCGGGGAGGCGGGGAGGGGCGGTTAGCTCGCATGAGCTACCTCCGAGGAAGCCACTGTAAATATATTCGTTTGGGTAAAACAATCATCTCCGTCCACCCATGCATATTCGGAGCCCACTGCGCTGTCAGCCTTGTCAATCTGAAGGCGCGGGGTAATGGCCCCTCTTTTCAGAGGGAGAGCGCTGGAGTGTGCACTCAGACAGGCGCTGCTGAGATGGGTTCATTTATCATCATAATAGTCTATTACCAGTGATAGGTCACAACTCAGTGAGGAGGCAGGCACTGTAATTGGTGCTATTCCTTTCACTTTGCCTACCCGGGAGAAGGCAGGAGGCAGCCCCTTTCGCGGGCAACCGTCAATCAAGGCGCGGGATCTTTAGTCGAGAAAAAGTTAATCAGGATTTGTTTTCGGGTTTATTGGCTTTACCACCGACTGTAAACCTCTCATAATGCGCCCAAGCACCAGCGTTTAGCTCCAGCCTATATTTCGATAAACAAAAAGCCACAGTAAAGGTAGGAAGTAATTAAGATGCACATCTTTGTGCATGCAATACGTTACACATTAAAATGCAGTCTGATTGCAAGTGAGGACAATTCATTATTGCCTTGTCGCTTTGCATTCATCGTATGTATTTATTCATGTGTATTACAATGCAGTGGAGTTCTATAGGGTATACATCTGTCTGTGTCTGCCATGTGCAATGTTTTGTACTGGATACAGAAAACAATGGAATCTAGCACCAACAGCAATACCAACAGCAAACCCTCCTTTCAGCACCCTCATGAATGTGCTATGAAACACCCACCCACCTAGCCATCCATGCACACACACACAAACACACAGACACACACACACACCCATCCACCCACACACACACACACACACCCATCCACCCACACACACATGACCGCAGGCACACACACACACACACACACACACACACACACATCCACCCACACATATGCACACACCCACCCACCCACCCACCCACCCACCCACACACACACATACACACACGCCCACCCATACAGACACAAGTCCAGGCACACACACTGACACACACACACACACAAACTGACATACACACACCCATGATATACATCTAATTCTCTGCTCACACACCAGCCGTCATGTGCTAGAACGCTCCCCCAATACATCATGCAACACCAGATCTCCGTGCGGACACACACCGCAGGACCACAGGCAGAAGCAGACCCTCGGAGTGGGGAAAATACATCGATTTCTCGTTTTCATTAGGAAGTGGGCTGTCACCGCTAATGTACGTCTCGACAGCCATAATTTATAAGATGAAACATGGCGCGGAAGATGTACGGGAGTAATTGGGTTGGACTTTCAGCGTTACTGTAGCATGAGAAATTTTCTCTGCACCGTTGTCTGATCGCTTTGCACAAACCCTGACTGACTGCCACGTTCAAGCAAACATTTGCTTCCCATTTGGATGACATACAAAGCTCATGGCTGTTTCTTTTGGACATTCAGGGGAAAGAGCAAAGACACACGGCGTACACGCCCGATGAATATCGCCCGGGAAACACAATTTCTACTTGAACCGAATGCGTCTATTTGTTCTGGAAATGCCTTGAAGGGCGAAGACAAAATGAATACAGTAAGACAACAGAAATAGCGGAAGGGAGGGGGAGAATCAATGTCACTGTATAGAACAGGAGGAAAAAAATTAATTACTGGCCATTTATAAACCATTCGATAAGCAACAAAGAAAAGAGTCGGAGGCAGTTTGAGTCTCGTTGAGTAATGAGGACATGACAGCAGAGCAGTGTTGGGTGTCCTTAAAAAACATCATTCCTCTGCCTGCTCCTCTATACGCACAGTCAGAGCTCTGGGAGGCCGAGAGGGGTGTCCTGACCTTGTTCCCCAGGTACAGGGCGGGGGCGCTCCAGTAGTACAGCGCAGGCAGGTGTCTCTGGGCCTCCGCGTTGCTGATCTGGAGCTGCTGGAGCCCCTCCCCGCCGGGCCTCGGCCACATCCTGGCCTTGCGGTCCGACCCGGTCAGGAACCACCCCGACATGGTCGTCACCTGGCCGGGAAAAGTCGCAGGGGATCAGCCAGCACCCCCCCCCCAAGAGAGAGTCTGTCCACATATACCCAAAATCCCTTTATTTTATCAAGCGCTCAACACCGTGAACTCAAACTCACAAACACTCCATTAGCATTAGTATCCAGCATCTGCTGACAAATATCAACAAAGGTTTATGTTTTTATTAAGCACATTTTCTGTCATTTCCCTCCATTTTAAAATGTAGGGAATAAAATGTCCCCAAGTTTGACCTCTCCCAAATTAATTTATTAAATAGTTATTTCCCTCCGCCAGGCTATGATCCCTATCGCTTGGTCGGTATTTAGCTGGATTTGGCTTTAGATTTTTGCCTGATTACAATCTACGGGAGAAAATGTGTGCTACCAGTAGATTAATTTATCTAAATTATAGCTGCAATAATTCTGGATAGTTCTTGTCCCCTTTTTTGCAATTTGAGTCCCTGATGGGGCCCGCACTACACTGGCACATAAAAAAGACTAATGGTAGAACTGAAAATTACCATCCGAACTGAAATTAGTGTTTTTTCCCTCATTTTTATTTGAATCTGTGAAAAAACTCCACGCCGGCTATATATTTTATTTAACATGAGCACTGCTAGATTAAAGTAGTTTCTACTTATATGTACTTCAGAGCTGATAGTACGACCCACTCTCAGGTATTTGTCCTCATAGTGAGGTAAAAATCCATGTTTCTGTAAAGAGTGTACCTGTTCACAGTAATAAGCTCTTGACCCTCTCGCAAAAAAAAAATGCCCCCATGGTACATCAAAGTTAAAGAAGAGATGTAACACCGCGGGCTTTTTAATGAGGTCAAATTAAAAGATGATCTTCCGCTCAAGACACTTTGAAATACTTTGTCGCCTATCGTAAGCGGCGCAGCACACAGACCCACACGCGCATACGCATTTGCATGCGAGAGCACACACACACACAGGCAAGGCACACATACAATTACAGTGCAGGCAGCAGTGATTAAAGCAAATGGTGATTTGAAGGGAGAACTCAAGGTCAGGTTAATTACAGAGACAGATGTGAGTCCCTGTCACACAGAGCATCGCGGTGTATATCATTTCCCATAATCCAGCGGCGCCCGGGCGCTCGCTCGCTCGCTCTCGCTCCCACCCCCCTCCCTCTGTTTACCAACACGCGCTCCTGCAGACTATTAACCTCTCACCTCTCCCCGCCTCGCCCAGCCACCGCGTCCCCCCGTGGCAGCGAATAAATCAGCCCGTATTTACAGCTCTACGCCACCTTCCTTCTCCCAAGTACGCCTGACGACGGCATTAGGGCAAGCAGCACCCCGGTTTTAATGATCCCGCTGTTTTCCTTTCCCCCTCGCGAAGGAGTGGGAAGTCTGCAGCGCAGCGGGCCAGCGCTAATGAGAGGCGGAGCGGAGTTGAGGGAAGCGGTCGGAAGACGGGGCCGGTCAACGCGGCGCGGTCGCGGCGCGTCTCTTACGTTACTGTACGTCCAGTGGGAGTCCGAGCAGCGGCTCGCCACGCCAGAGCAGTAGCACTTCTCGCAGCCGCGCGGGTCGTCGCCGCGGAGATGGTAGAAACCCGCCTTGCAGCGGTCGCAGCTGGCCCCCTCCACGTTGTCCTGAAAAAAAATGAGAGGGGAGCAATAATTGGATGAGGAAGGAGTGAGTACTCTGTGCTGTGGAACTGGGCGGCCCAGTTTTGTCATAACTTAATTCTTTCGAAAATTATTTCACAAGAAACTGTATGAAAACACAGCCGACGAACTTTGACCTCAACAGGTCACGGCCTGCTCCGAACTTCCACAAAATCATACAGTACCTCTCACAGGAAATCCAATTAGATAACAGTACTGGCGCCCGAGTCGCTAAATGATGGCTTCATGTTGAATCGGTTACTCAGTATCCTGGGTAGAGCTCGTTCTTCGTGGCCAAATGCATCCAACGTCTCCTAATGGGATTGTGGTGTTTTCGTTCTTCTCGCTAATTCGAAACCCTCGGAAACACGGGCCCGGTCTCTCTAGTTTGCGGCGGTTAGTTGTCTAGATGGGGCCCAGTAGACACAAGAATGCTGAGGAGAGCATCGAGAAAGCTGCTCCAATTACCACATCCTGATACATTTGCTTCCAACCGTGTTTGTGCAGCTATTATCCTGGTACGTGGGGACTGCCCTAGCGATAGCCTCGCGTTCAAATATGGGAACGTATCCAGCTTGGCTCTTTACTTGCACTTCTGCTCGCATTTTTTTAAAAACAATAGCCAGCTGTGTGTAAAGAGAGCTATTACAGGAGGAGTCCTACCGTAATTTTTGTGTCTGAAACTTTAGCAGACTGTTTTATTGGCGCAGAAGTAATAAAGCAATTTTATTACGCACTCAATTTCGAACCATTATCAGTAGGTATGTAAATACGTTTTAAAAATAGCAATAAGCTAAAGGCAGATAAGATAATTGATGGCAATGATAATAATTATTGTCGTCGTCATCGTCGTCATCATCATCATCATTATCATCATCGTCATCAGCAGACGCAGAAGCAGCAACAGCAGCAGCAACAGCAGCAATGAATGAAAGTAAATAGATTCATCCCGTGCATGAATACTCATATTTGTGAGCCTCATCACTATAATGTTCTCCATCAAACAGAGTGCATCATGAGCTAATTACAGCTAAAAAAACAATTTTATGCGAAAAGCAAATGACTATTTTAAATCAGACCCCCTTTGAAATAAATGCTTCAATGACATTCACAAGGTTCTTTAATAAATGCTAGAAACATCCAATCAAATGAATTCCTAAGATGCTGTACTTTCTCATCTAGTATTCCCATTCTACTATGGGATTTAAAGCCAGGGATTGAAAGTCAGCATCTACCAATTACAGCGACCTGGGAAGATGTGGGCTTACCTTACAGGTGCAGGGCAACACACAGGGGTCCTTGTTTCGGCTCCCGTAAATATTGCAGGTACAGGGCACGCAGTGCGGGAAATCGCGGTGCCCGAAGGCACACCTGTCGCACCTGTCACCTCCGAAACCCGGCTTGCAGCGGCAGGACCCGGCAGACAGGGCTGTTAAGGGACCCGCAATCGAAAAGGATCAATGTCAACGATAGAGAGGTCAGGCTTCCCTCAAGAGTGAATTACCGTACTTAAGGATGTTCAAAAGTATCCGGGTATGGACAGGCTGGCTTATGTACCGCACCTCCTTCAGCCTGGGATTCGTCCGGGATACAGATTTGGTGAAGGGAGCCTCTGACATCACATGAACAGGTCCTGCAGGGGTTGGACTCCTCCGGACGCACCTGGAACGTGACGACAACACAAGACAACTGCGGCTCTCCGGACAAAGGGGAAACGTCAAAGTCTTAAAAGCGGCATCACGGAGCAGCGAGGGTGACCATCCGTGCTGCGCGTACTGGGGACTGCGGTGACCGAAACGTACCTCGCTCGGCCTGAAGTAGCCGTCCGCGCAGGACTGGCAGTTCACCCCGGCGGTGTTGCGGGAACACCTGAGGCACACGCCTCCGCCCTCGTACTCGCCATTGACGTTCAAGCTCTGCTTCCTGTCTGCGACGGTCTGGTTGTAGTAGCACTCCTCGGATTTCCCGTGACAGTTGCATTCTGAAAGCAGAGCAGGCCGCACCCTTGTGATCCGACGGCTCCACTCCTCAGAGATCCTTCAGTTTTGATATGATGACCAGAGATCGGTTTTCACATGGGTATCACTAATAAAGTCATTCCTCCTTTGAAAGCAAAGTACCGTCATGTCAGAGGAAAGAATTTATTAAGATTTATAGCTGATAAGAGGCCAAACTGTCTACAAGCTCAGTAAGTTAAACCCATGATAAGTTTCTCCTGGTTGTTCCTGTCAGGCGGTATCGTTGGCTTACTCTCACAGACGTGTCGCGTGAGGAAGGTTCCAGCCATCCACTGCTTCTGGTTGTATCCAGGACAACAGCGATCGCAACTCTCACCGCATGTGTTGTGCTCACACTCACAGCTGAATTTCTGGTACCAGTGAGAAAGGGTTAAAGGTCATCACCACTAAAGATTGATGGGTCCTTCTCACACACAACAAAATTTACACGCACAAGAAGATAAGGATATAAAATAATGCACAGTGTCTATTTGCAGTGTCTAAGTGGAGGTCTAGCTATATAGAAACGTTAGACATTAAAGCCCTGAAATATTCACAAACCTTTGTCTGGTTGTTGAGGGGACATGCTTTTGCATGACCATAGCAGATACACATCCCACCAATCGATATATCCTTAATCGAATAGTAATACTGCAAATCAAAACAAGAAAAACTGTCACACAGCATGTCAGGAAATGTCTTTTCCCGTCATTGTAATATATTGAAAATAAATATTACAGGAATGGAAAAATGAAACATAAAAATATGAAATAAGCTCCAACAATGCGCATTCAAATTTTCAAAAGCATTGCATTATGAACAATGTGGTGAAATGCATAGATACAAGATACAAGAATCTAACGTAGTTGTTCAAAAATGTCTGATCCTCAGTGACTCTACGAAATCAAGTCAGGTCAAGAAAATCATTGGAATTCAGTGTTTCACCGCATCAGAATATCAAGAGCATTTTAATATACAGCTGTACAAACTCCCCTTAGGATGACTTCACAGTGAACGCGCGGCTTGACTATCAAATAGCACCCAGTAATGAAAAATCTCGCACTCCATCTGCCTGCAAATTATCAAGAACGCAGGAAGTCAAAAGTGACTTTGGACTGGAATCAGCGCACAATGGGGTGGACATTCCCCTAAAATGAATCGCTTTCTTAAAAGGGGTCATTTTTAATTAAGACCCAGGTGTCAGGCGAGAAAAAATATGCAGTCAAAATTGTCCCAGATTTACAATCTGGCAGGTGGAAGGCGCGAATAACGACTGATGGTTTGGTCGGGCAGACGTTGAACACGTAAGTGAGAGGCATCGCTGGCACTGCGCGGTAAACAACCACAACAAGCTCACCCGTCTGGTTACGATGGGGTCCAAATCCTGCTGGTCGTTGAAAACCAGAGTCATGAGGTCGGCGTTCAAGGTCCTGATTCGCTGGAACTGCAGGCGGATGTAGCGGGCGGAAGTGAAGTTGAGCAATGTTGGGGAGGGGTCGTCCGCGCTGGGCCTCCCGTTGATCAGCGAGGTGTGAATCTGTACCCCACACCAACCCCGCGGTGCAATAGGTAAGTTACAGACTACGAATACAGCATTTGTAATACTGGCACCAACAAGTAATGCTTTGGTGATCCAATAAACTTAAAGCAGCTCTTTTATACATAGATCTTTACCTAAAGACAAATTTTCCATTTAAAAAGGACTTTTACTAAAAGTAAAAAAAAAAAACTAAAAAAAAAAAAAATCTGTACCACACCAATTAGTAACACTTATAAATAGATTGGAATGGGGTGGTTAAACATTTAAAGATGTCACTAACAATGCCAGAAAACACATGTTAAAACCATTCACCTGAATAATTTGATCTTCACTGGAGATATGTTATATTAATGGAGTGCAGTGCCTTATAATTATGTGCTAAATGTTGATGGATTTTAATGAATATTTATATTTATTTTTAATGAATAATAAGTTGACTCGACAGCATCAATTCCCCAAAGTTACTTTTTTTCTTTTTCCCTTTACCATGCATTTCTCATGCTAAAATCTCTACAGACTGTCTTGTTGATGCCTGTGTTATTTAGAGAGAGAGAGAGAGAAGAAATCAGCGGAGTGTGACTTTAATTGCTTTTTAATGTATAGTTTGCTTAGCGCAGTTTGAGGAGATAATTGAGGACAGTTTCAATCAAATGTTTGCCGTGTTTTGACACCTCCCACCCACTCGTTATTGTTTCGGAATGATCATCCTCGAAGGTTCCTGTCACCACCTCACAAGGCTCTGACAGGCAGGCGGCGGAGTTTTTTTTCCACGCGCGACGTCTCTCGAGTGGGAGGGGAACACGAGAGGCGCGGAGAAGAGGGAGTGGGCGCGGGGCGCCCCGAAAACGCGTGGGTGAGCCACCTCGTCGGGACCTGCGCCCTCCCGTTAATGAGAAAGGCTACACGCCGCCGCGGTAATCTTCCCGAATTGCCAATTTGAAAGAAGAAATCGCTGCAACATGCGGCCAGTCAAAGAAGCCCTGGCCCAGCCTCACAGGGCTTCACCACGAGTACCTATTTGGATGCACAGATGCGTGTGCGTCTGTGTGAACTGGGTGAAAGCAGAGACTTTAGATTTTAGTCGTGTCACACCATCACAAGGAGAATGTCTGAACTCGAGTTCAATATGTTATTTACAGATATGTCAAAGCTAAAGAAATCATAAAGTATACTATTATGTATTATTTTGTAAACCAAAAAGAGACGTCTTATTCAAAGTATATTGTAATATTAATTAATAACCTAATTAGAATACATTATAAAGTTGACATACCATTAATGAGTCTGAGTATATGCTTCTTTATCTTTTTTTTTCTTCAAAAGCCAGTATTGCTGCTGTGTCCTACTGATAAAATATTTATTATGCATAGCTTTCATTCCATCTTTTCTATTATTTTCAATTCTTTCAGTTTTTTCTATAAGGTGTGCCCTACATTTGCTTGTTTTTGAAGTCAGGATTCTTAGAGGTCTTTTAAACGTTTTTTTCAGGTTGCTTTCTCTGATTTACCTTTTCTACTATGAAAAGCATTTTCAGTTGTTCTTTTTGGTGTTTTTTTTTTCTTCAGTGTTGTATGCTATTTACATTTGTTGTTTATACAATTTGGTTAGAATTTTTTTTCAAGGTTTGCACTTAAACCACCATAAACTGCATTAATTTAATCTCTGTTCGGACGCCTACAGAAAAAGTAACAGAACAAGACTATTTGATCAAGGGAACCCTTTGAGTAAAGTGTGGCTCCGCCCCCTCACCTCCCCATTCTCCAGCGGGTGAATCTTGGAGTAGAAAGACGTGCAGATGACCTCATCGTCCTCCGTGTAGGAGGGCGGGCCCGTCCTGGGCGTGATGTTGAATCGAGTGATGCATTCTGTGTCGGTGATGGCAAAATACTGCCAGGGGGTGAAGGTGACCCCGTCCAGGGAGCGCTCCAGCACCCAGTTCCCAGGACGGGGGGAGTTGGCTGCCTTCAGGATGACATAGGCGACCTGGAACACCTATGAGCAACAAGCATTGCACACAACAGTGAGAGCTCAGCATCCAAATGTATATCTGCACTACAACTACACATGGTGGGAATGTGTTCCTGTTGTTATCTCTTGTTATTTGCCTCCCCCCCAGAAAACTGTTAATTGACACATTGAATGGATCTGTGATGGGGGGGGGGTGTTAATTCTGATCCTAACCATACAGAGAATACCATGGAGGATTCAGGCCTGAGTATTATTGGGTTCTGGCTGTCCCTCTAGTGCAGATTTGTAAGGCGATACCCATGTGCAACCAACTGACGCTGTCTAATAAAATAAAGGAAAAAGACATTCCCATGATCCCATCCTCTCTCGTGTTCCACGCGGGAGCGCCCGGGGGCAGATCGGCTTGCACGTTTGCGTAACCTGAGCAGCGACGAGGCTGCTCTTACAGTACGGCTACTCTGCCTTATCACTCCCCCACTGAAGAGCAGCCCCTAAAACGCTGTCTGCAAAAAAAAAAAAAAAAAAAAAGAAAATAAAACATTCTGCGACAAGGAGCTTAGGGGCAAGAAGACATTCAACCTTGTTTAAAGAGGGCAGAAAAAAAACACAGCCTTTTGTAGCCTGCTATTTCGAGTTTATGTGTCTCTGGTCACGAGAGACGTAAAAGCTACACTTTCAGAATTGACATAAGAAATGACTCAGTACAGTCCCCTTTCATCCACCGTAGATAACGGTATTGCATTTCACCATTTACAATGGAGAAAAAGGCTGTCGAACCCACACACATCCCCTGTACTGAAACTGAATATGATTTCACTCAGGTAGCGGGGGAAATGCTACAAAAGCTCTTTGTTTCCTTTATTTGAAGGAAATGAGAAGAAGGGGGGCTGATGTGCTTCCCAAAAGTTGTTGATTAAACTTCCAGCCCATGCACGGTAGGACCAGGAAGACTGCGTACACAGAAAAAGACCCAGAGCTCTTTAAAACGCCACATCTGTTTGCGCTAGGGAGGTATGTGAGCAGATGATCACAGTCTGAGATGATATTTGTGTCAAGCATTTGTGGATTTCGGGTCAGAGGTCGATGGGCGGGACAACATCTGTCTCTGTCTCCCCCCCCCCCCCCACCCCCCCCTCTGTACTGTGTAGTGGAAATATGAAAAACGTCACTCATTCAAATTTGTTAAAACCAACTGAGTAATACACAATGTTACAGCATCAGTGAAACTTGTATTAAGAAAATTAGTATCATAGTCCCTCTGAACCAGGTGTTCTGAAGCCTGCAGGTTCTGTGCAATGTGCCCCTAAGGACTGACTATGGTCTCTGAAGTATGTGGCATATGCTTCATATTTCATAGCGACTATTCTCGGGAGACGAGCTACTCTTCACTCACAGTCCACACTCAGGCAATCACCCAGAGAGAAACAGCTCCCTGTCTATGAATAGCATACCAATCTCTGCTCCCTTGTCATGTATAAAATAAATCATATGCAGTCATATACATTCTAATTTAGCGAAGCAGGTTGGCCTTTACGCACATACACCCACGCGCAAGCGCTCACACACACACGCGCGCGCGCAAGCTGTGAAATGTGGCCTGTCCACCTATCAGCAGAGGTCGGGAGGAGTTGGCCTCCAATACCTCGGCAGTTTCTAGACGTAATGAGAGCGGTTGCTTTTGCACACTGACATGGCTCCTCTGCTAACAAATCGATTTACTCACCACATCCTGCGAGAGTAGAAGTCAAGCCGGTAGCTTTTTTAGATTCTTGCAAATGAATCAAGAGACACTTCCCCCATGAGAATCTCGGGAACATTGCAAGGCAATAAAACAGAGTCCTGAGACTCCAGCATGGAGCAGAACACCGTTCATGGCATATATGCAAACATACACACATCCATCCATAAATGATCATTTAAAAGCAGTGAGCGGTGTCTCCTATGCCAGGGAGGGATTATGATTTACAGAGCACTAATATACCATTATCCAACTGGGAATTTCCAGCCACACTTGATGTAAAAAGAGGGGAAGTAATGTGTTTGGTTATAAACCAAATATGTTTTGCCATTTTATCTTCATTATGGTTCAAAAGCTGAAAAGGACCAAACCAATAAAAGTTGAGTAGATACAGTTCAAGATGAAAGCGAACCAATTGGAGGTCACAATAAAACACTGATGGCAATCAACCAATGACATACATACTGAAAAATTCAAACTTGGCCATGGAAAAAGAAGTGTAGGGTAATGATCTTCATGCACACTTGGCATAGACAGACTACATTTGTAGTGTACTTGAGAGGGTGATGCTAGGTCCATTTTCGA
The DNA here is from genome assembly GCF_013347855.1 of Anguilla anguilla. NCBI lineage: Eukaryota > Metazoa > Chordata > Actinopteri > Anguilliformes > Anguillidae > Anguilla > Anguilla anguilla. The sequence goes on along the minus strand of NC_049206.1, from coordinate 50,858,928 downwards.
ACCTGAGAATGGGTATGGAGACCACAGTCAGTGCAGGAACAGAAAATATTTGAATCTTGGAGCATATCCCTACTCTACAGTCTACAGCTTTACTTGGATATAATTGCATGTCGTTTATTATGTATTCATGCATTCATTTATTTTTCTTTTTCCCCCTGAATGCATTTTAAGATGCAGTACGTGTGAGATGGCACATTTAGATGTTATCTTGTAAATGTATCTGTTTAGCTGTGCATTTCAGACTACAGGGCTTGCTCTCATCTCATCTGAGTGACAGCGCCGTGCATATCACAGCTCTGTCGCCTCTGTTCTCCTAGTCAAGTCCTAACGTCACTTTTCTAATGACAGAAAGGTCACTGTCTAAAACACGGATCGTCGTAGCCTTCGCACTGTAAGGGTTTTCGTATCGAAAACGCCGATGGCACAAGAGTGAAACTTCAGCTGCTGGGGAGACGTCTAGCGAGCGCCTCTGGTGACCTACAGCAAGGTGGTTAGACTTGACTGGTGGGGCCGCCGTGAGGCGGGAGACGTGATTATGTCTCCCCAGCCTGTGGGATCTCTGACTCCAGTGCAGCCACGTCCGCGCGAGGCGCTAAGCTAATGACGGGCTCTGCCATCGCATCACGCGACTGGACAGAAGTGCAGCGGGGCTGGCAGCCCCGTAATGACTGCGGTTCTCCGCGAGAGAGTAGCCGGGACGTTGCCCTCGCCCATCAGCGTCTGTCATTATTCAGATTTCCAGTCTGGGGGGGGCTTCGGGAATAGCGAGGGGGGAGACGAGCCCGCCGTCGTCGCGGACGACGCGGAAGCGTTCACACACATCGCCGGGGGCGCCGAAAGCTCAGATTCATTTGCCTCTCAGACGACAGTAAACAGAACGGCTCCAGGGGAAACGCGGCCACGCTAGGCAGAAACAGGATTCAATTTGAGATAATAAAAAACACGGCGTGCGCGCGCCGAACGCCGCACAAACGAAAAGAACGTCATTAATCGCCGCAGAATGATAATGGTCTGGCGGCACAGTAAATGCAGTTCAACAAACATACCTGCTCAACCCCTGCGCAGCACTATTCCGTGCATTACATCACTATACCCGTGATTATTTTATTTTATTTTATTTCGCTGCCGCAGCTGTTCCGCTTAGAAGCTACATTCTTGGGATTTTGTAAAATATTTCTTTATCACGTTGCCGACAATAAATTTTATATGACACGGTGTTCTCTGGAATATAAATAATGCAATGCAGTTCCAGCACTGTGTAGTGGTACCTGCCAAACTATCAAATTTCCAGGATGATGCGTCGGAGTGATTTTATCACCATGGTGAGAATCTACAGTTACTGATGTGTTTAATCTCAACGGGTTGAGCTGCCATTTTTCTACACATCAGGTTTCAATAACAAATTAAACATTGGGAGTTATGGCTTATGAACACACTATACGTTCCGTGTAATTGCAAATACTTCATGTAACACAGATAGCAAGGAGGATAGCACTTTCCACAATACCTCATCACAAAACACCTCCCCCACCCTCCCCTCCACCGAGTAATGAGCTGAGTGGCATCACAATTAATGCAAATGTGACCCACCTCCCGCAACCCTTGGTCTGTGACAGATTCATGATAATGAAGCAGATGTCTCTCCCGTTTCTATTTTTTCATTTTCACTTTTGCCCGGGTCCAGCGAGACAGGCACTTTGACCTCCGCACGAAATAACTCAAGAGGAGGACAAATAGCCATGAACCAAACGCTACCGCAACGATATGGGAGAGTGCACAGTGTAAAAATCAGGAATCATCTGTGATTAAATCAGCATCCCAGGGGAACATCAAATCACACACACCCGACCTCACGCATGCACACATGAACACACATGCACACACACACACACCCACACATGCACAAATGCCACATTCCAACAAAGTATCCTTTCTTTTCCATTTCCTCTGTTGCAGACAGAGTTAAACACTTTCCCCACCCCTGGAAGACTGAAACATATCATTAGATTAATTGAGGGCTTCCAGTTTGACTAATTATTTACAGCTGCAGGTCACCGACAGGGCTGTCCTTACAGGCAGTCGGACAGTCTTAGATTCGAGTCGAGTCGCCCCTTCATAAGTGCCACTGCAAACTTCATCAGGTCACAATAGCTTGAAGGGTAGAGAAGTATAAGCTCTTTCTTACAGCATTAACTAGGGTGAGCCAATGGAAATTCTGCTTTGTGGGCATAATGGGAATGACTTTTCTCTGTTCCAGCAGGGTTATTCTCAGTAATCTACTGTTACTAGGATGATTGCGCATTTATTAGCTTCCTCTGCTGCAGGCTAACAACAATAAAATGAGCAGGAGAGAGAAAGAGAGAGAGAGAGATTGGCAATATCGAGTAATTCAATTTAAGACGTGAGCTTTTCAGTCAAAAGGGAGCATGTGACTACAATGGAGAACGGATGACTGTTTAGCAAAGTGACGTGACAGAACGCGAGCGTGACCAGGTGGAATGCACATCTGCAGCGGGTTTCCTGAGACCCCGCCGTGCTCCTGGGGAGACGGAGCCCTCTAAGACTAAGCATCTGGGCCGAGGATCATCGCAAGTTCGCACGAGAATGGCCTTCCATATCCCTGCCTTGCATGCACTGCAGAGTGTCCAGTGTTAGGTCTACTCTAACAGAGTACATATGAGTCCGATGGGGACCATATGGCCTCTGTAAGAGTTGATTTAACACTGATCAGTTTGTTTTAAAGGTAGTCATTTGAGTTATGGGTTGCAGGTCTGCAGGTCACACAATGCAATGTGGTCAGTGCTGGTGTCTCACAGGCATGTGTGTGTGTGTGTGTGTGTGCCTTTGGGGGCCTCACCTGCTGGAGGTCCAGTGTGATGGTGACGTAGTGGTACTCCATACCGTTCTTGATGCTGGGGCTCTGCCACCATCTGTTGGTTCCATCAATGGCATAGTTGATGGGGTGCCGCTCTGACAAATAAAGGTGGAAGCAAAACAAATTACATCAGGGAAAGAGTGACAGTTTAGCAATAGACTTTGAGGATCTGAGATGAAAGGTGGTTATTAACAAGCAAATAGCAGTTGTTAACCAACTTGCATTAAGCAGTCATCTCATCACCCCAAAAAGAACAATTTCACTCCTACCATCTCTCTCTCTCTCTCTCTCTCTCCATCACAAACCTTAATCACTGCCGGCCGGCTCTGCAATTAAAGTACTGTAAAAGGAAGTGGCAGTAAACTGTACAGGAGCATGGGTTTTATAGTTATCCGCCCTGGCACTTGTGAGCCCACTGACATTAGCTTTGCAAAAAACAACCTCATCCATTGTGACTGACATACCTTGCGCTTTTACATAATGTCCAATTAAAAGGCTGGGTTTCCATCAGAGTAATGCAGGTTAAGTGTTTCGCTGACTGGTGCAGCGGCAGTGTTCCATCTGGGATTAGAATGGTCCAGTCCCTAAACCATCTCTCTGCACCTTTTCTCCATTACTGTATTAGACATGATGAGGCCATTTTGCACAGTGCACACAGTTAGCCTGTGTTTTATAGGCTTATAGAAGCACAGTCAAGGCGCACCCTGTTTGGCAATTTTAATACATTTGATTTTAGATTTTTTTCTTTTACACAGAAAGACAAACATGTATGCCAGAGATCTGCAACCCTTAGAGGTGACCCCATCATAAATGTAAACAAAAGTAACAAATGCAGATATTGTGATTTTCTGACAGAATCCATATCCAATCTGGAATAGACCAGAGGAATTAATTTGTTAATGTAAAACATAATCTCTTTCTCAATTAGATAAAGATTAAAGTTATATTCTTAATTATTCATTTTAACCTTCCTACTTAAATTATCTGATAGAAAAACAGTTTAGTTTTAAGAATCCCCAATGGTTGTTCTGTCAGAATGTATTCAGAACAATTACTCTGAATCTTCTAATTAGTTAGGTTGTGTCAATAATCATCATTTGAAATGTATATAAGGGCATTGTTATGATGTTTCTATAAAAAACAAAAAACAAAAACAAAACTACACAATAGTTCACTGTAATGAAGAATGATGAAACAACTAATTCATTTGTAGCAGTTAACGATTGAAGGCTCACAACAGATGAAAGCATGTATAAGTCTTGTTAATCAGCTTGCAAACGTGACCTGTTTTCTGCTTGATCATGAGGAGAGACCACCACTGCATTCCTCTTTCAAAAGATAGATGGACCCTGTTTGAAACTGACAAAATGTAATAATCTGAAAAATCATTGCTGTATACCTCAAAGCACATATAAACCTTCTGCCCATCAAAGTGGATAATCAGTAAAGCAGGGCTGTTAACTTTAGAATTTTATAAGCTAGGAGTGCAGCTGACAGGGCTAGTGATTACTGAAGTATTGAACAGTAGTTTTATGTTAATGTGACTATACCTAGAATGTTGCAGGTTCAAAAATTATAGAATGAGGCACAATATATTTGGGCTACTTGGTAGCAGATCTAACAAAGACACTGGTGCACAGTACTTTGATTTGTCAAACGAATTGAAACTATGCCATTGCCCCATGGGGTAGTTCTTCATCCAGGTAAAAAGGGGTTCTGTTAGTAGGGTATCCACTTTCTTGTGTCTCAGTCACCCTGGTTGATTGGGTGAGTGCCATGCCAGCAACTGCTTAGCTGGTGGGTTGTAGCAGGAAAATAAGTCAGCTAATTTGTTGTAGATTGCTTGTGCATGTCCGCACTCACTGGACTGATGAAGGACATTGCAGTGATGTAATAAGGAACGTTGGACTATTAAAGTGGATAAATAAATGGAGAATATGTAAATACATGAAATTTAAGTGTTGCCTGTAAGGCTGCATTTCCCAATTTGTAACCATTACAAAAGAAACCAATTCCTCTGACTATAGTAAAATTGCAACTATGATCTGCTGGTCTAAAAGGATGTGAACCTGCAAATACCCCTTGAAATGTTCTGCAATGTGCTCCATCAACACTGGACCAAAAATATTGGGAAAAGGCAGATGCACATCCGTTTAGACCAGAAAATCATAGTTGCCATTTTACTGTAGTCAGGGGAACCAGTTTCTTTCTAGCTGCATTTAGTTCTTTCTGAAGTTGTGGCGCAATTTTACAACATTTATTTTGCTAGACACCTCAATATACTTGTCTACTGCTTCTTGATCTTCCTGGTCTTCTCTTGTTAACATTACTTCCCAACAGCTGGACCCCCCTGAGTGTATACCTGAACTCTGCACCTGGAAATTTCTTGCGGGGAATAACCTTGCCACAATATCTTAACTTGGCACCGGACATCTAAGCCTAAAGTCTTCTTTGCCATATTTATTGCTGCTTTAGTGCCTATTTTATATGCTCTACAAACCAATGGTGTTAGGCTACCTGTGGTTTAACAAAAAAACATAAGGTAGATAAGATTTCACTCAATTTAACTACCCCTCCACCTCCCTCCCACCTCCATTTGCAAAATGATTGGACAGAAGGCTATTTTGAGCTCAGCCGTGTCTAAGATTATTTTTTAAGTAAAACTCATCTTTTTTCTAATTGAGGGTAGAAGTTGAAAAAAAAGTTATACTTGTTAATCAGGTTTGTTAATCAATAAATGTGCATACAGTACAGCCCAATATACTTTTGGGCTGTACTGTATGCACACACTCTCTCTGTCTCTCTCTCTCTCTCTCTCTCTCTCTCTCTCTCTCTCTATATATATATATATATATATATATATATCAAGGATGAAAATGTCAATATGGCAAAATGGAATGTATAATAAAGATCCTAAGAAAAGAATTGTCTGTCATTGCCAATAGAGCAAGATAAATGAAGGACAGGATTTTTATTTTTCAAAACAGGAAACCTTCATTACCAGTAATAACGTTTTAAATCGGTTGACTACAGTACCCTCTCAGTGAGATTACAATTTCTGGGAGAGAATTATAATGGCCGGTCTGAAAGACTTGTAATTACTGAACAAGGTTCCTCTGTCTCTCACTGCCATCAGTCTCAGTTATCTACTGTGTGATCCGGACAGGCCCGGTTTTTACACGTTGGCCACGAAATTCTACATCACCGACCCAATAACAATCTCATACTGTTTCTCCCATGCAGTAAGCGCTAGGCTGTTTTTCATACTCAGAGCAGATTATTAAAAACTTTGCATTCATCTATCTTCTCAAAGGAAGGGGGAAAAAAGAAAAGGTGGAGACGCAGCACGGCATTCTATGTCTGAGTGAAATATACAAAAGCTATCTCGTATATTCTTACGTTGTTATTCATCACGGAGAGTTTCAGCAGAAAATAGGCTATTTCTTTTGAGAGAAAACAACACATGCCCGCGAGGGCTTTCAAATCACTTCCACACCATTGCCTGATGCATCAGATCTTGGATTGCATGAATTATGTGAGATGGTGCACTCTGATATGAAGGGCATTGCAAATTCTTTAGCTTTGAGTTTCGACATATCAATCAAAGCATATTTTCCACAGCATGGAATGAAGTCATCCATACAGCTCTGGCAGAAATTGCTTAAGGCATAAATGTCTGGACCCGTACCGTGTGGTCTGTCGCTTTTGAGGTTACACAGTCGACACTGGGGGTTCCTCACAGGTTGCCCAGGGACGTGCTCCACTAGCTTGCAGTACATCTCCGGGCCCCTCTCTCCACAGGTGGCATTGGTGCTGATCTGTGCCATGGAGGCCAGGTTAAGCACAGCTGGGAAAAGACCTGAGGGGGAGGGAAAACAGTTTTGATAAGTGCTCTTTGACACATGTTAAGCTTTCATAGAGTTTATCAGTTAAGCATTTAAACTGTCACACAGCTTACTAGTAAGTATGTACTGAACAAAATTATTCACTCATTTTGACATTTTGTTTCTATTCTAGTTAATTCTCTGTCCATTACTTATTTGAAAAACATAGGTTATTATAATTGTGTAGAGAAAACTGCATTATGTACAGATTCTGAAGTCTGACACTGGGTAATGGAATAATCTGAGTAAGACATTTTATGTCGACATTTATTTACAACCTGAAGGTCACAGAGTAAGTCTGAAAAGGGCATTGTCACAGGGTGAGATTCTGTCTACATGGGAAAGTGGATGAAACACAACAGGTGTCTGCGGAACTGACAGTGGCCTGGGAGACTGGTAAACAAGAGCCTTCACAGTACACTAACATCAAAGCTCAAAAACCATGTGTGTATTGCCTAAGTCTGCATTTGTATTTGCTTACATTAAAATGTTGGGGGAAAATACAGTTTATGGGTTCACAATGCATTCGCTTTCGCAAGAACAAACTTTCCTTCGAAATTTTATGCAAGTCGTGAGCATTTCCTGTCTGGCTTTAGTACAAATAGCTCAGACATCTTGGCTCAATCAAGGATTATGTTTGATGTTTTGATGAGCTTAAAAAACAGCCCTATAAAAAGAAACAAACAACTGTTCCAAATTTTAAGCAATATGATGTTCACCAAAGCCTTGTAGGTGCCTTCAAGGAGAATATAAATCAAAACTATCCGAGTCTGAAAGGAGGCAAGCGAACGTAATGTGTCCTTGTGGCCGTGACAGAAGAAACCGGCTTCCTGAGGTTTGGTCCCCAGCCTTGTTGTTGTGTGGGAATAGAGAGCCAGAATCAAAGACTGGGGCCAGTGCTTGAAAATGGCTCCCAGCTGTTCTTCGTGGACTGTGAAGCAACACTCCAGATGTCCAGGGCAAATGAACTGTGAAGAACATCTGATAGAAAGTCAAGCTGCAGAAAATAAAGTTTTATGGATTCCGCGGCAAAAAACCCTGTAAGTGTGGACATTCTGTGCCGGTTCTAAGGGCAACGGCCTTCACAGTAGGTCCGACTGTAAAACTGAGCATGTTTATTACACCGTGCCATGTATAAGCGTGGGAGCCAACACTGCTTTTCCCCAAGCAATCTGGACTTTACACAGGCCTGTTGCGATGGCTTTTGATCACTCTGCTACAACCAAAGAGGTTTGATTAATAAACACTTTGTGGCTTCATCTGGGCTGGAAAATTTGGCAGAGCAGAAAATGCTCAGGAACGATTAATGCGGTGCGGCCACACAAGAGTTTCAAGACACAAGATTTCCACATTAGAAACGAGCGCTATGCTGTGAACCGAGAAACATAAAACCTCTTCCTTTCGTGGAGCCACGAGTCACGAGGGAACCTTGCTGACACCACGTAGCTTTCAATATTCAGGGTTAATACAGAAGGACCCCCGCATGTGCTATTAGGCATTAAAAAGTACAGAAATGTCTGTCGGTTACGAGGTTCCACATTTCAAATTCTCATCAGACTGACTGCACAAAGAACAGTCAGCAGGACAATACAGAAGGACATTTTACATAAAGGGCTCCGACACCTCCAGTGCATACCAAAATGATGGCAGAATAAAGGGGAACTTCAGTCCACTGCCAAAGGAGAATAAGTTTGGTCAAGCAAGATACTTTTTTCCGCTACGGATATTGACAAACCATTTGCAGGTAATTTCATTAAGTCGTCAGAGTGATCATTTTCTGTACACGCCTCAACAAAAGTAGAACCCATATAAGAAAAACCACCCTTGTGCAGTAGGCTACAGATATTGAATTAGGTTCCTCAGAATGAATAGCCTCAGTACGTGCTGTACAAACAGCCATACTTTCCCAGGTCTTCTTCTGGTATATCTCCCTGCTTTGGATCGATGATACCGGTGTGGATGGTCTTCCCATTCATATCGCACTTAGGCAGATGCATTAGCCAGGTTGGATAAGCGAATAATTGTTTCACTCTCCCTATGCAGGCAGTAGCTGGGCAGACTGCATTTCTGACGGATTCCCAGAGGAGACGAAACCACGTTTTAAAAAATCAAGAGATTGTCCTGAACATTTGTTTCCAGAAATGAAAAGAAATGGTAATCATTTGTTGTATTGCCAATGAAGTTTGACAGCCTAAAATTTTGTACAGAAGTAAACATCGACTGCTTACTGAAATTATTGTATTCATTTTTATAAAATGTATTATATCAATATTTTCACCTTAACATATTGTACTACAAAGTATACAATGTGCTGTTTTAATTTTGACCCAAACTTGACTCTCCCATCAATTTGCTCTTTTCGGACTAATCTCAAAGGAAAAATGACTTTTACAAAGATCAAAGTTAAACAGAAGCCTTGTGAGAGAGGTTTAAATGGAGGCATTTGCCCTTGAGAGGCTTTGCCACATTAGCCGCCTCTTACCCTGATGTTTAATATGTCTATTGGAAAAACAGCGGTGGGAGAGTACCTTGCAAGGCGACGGAGAAGCGAATTGATTGATACGGCAACATTTATTTTTCATCTTCCCTTTATTCATCAAAGTCGGTAGGCCCACTTTAAGCCGTGCATTATCTCCGCTCAATGCTAAGGCTCCCTGACATGCTGCTCAATCACGCTTGCTGATGGGTCACCTCTCCAGCCCCAGACGGAGACCCAGACAAGTGCACATCCTCCGGCTCGCATTTGTCTTGCGCCGCCCCGCCGCTGCGCGATTGATTCCCGGCCTCCAGAGGAACGGCGTGGTTCCTGGAGGAACCGCCACGAGAGGCTGCGGCGGAAGGCAGACACAATTTTCCGAAAAAAAACGACAGAACCGCGAGGATAAAACTGTCAAACACTGACGAGCAATAGGAAACCCTGTCAGGTACATTAAGGTCTAAGATCATATCCTAGCTCCACTACGGCTCGAAAGTAGTGATTGCAGCCTACTTGTAACATGTGACGGTGGTCCTATGCAGTGCTGTTTATTTGCGCTGGTGCATACATTTGTATTTAATCCATTCCTTCCCATACAAGATGTTGAATTTGATAAGATGTTAAACAAAATAATGTTGAATTCATGTACGTTGTACACTGTAATTTTGGCCAAATATGACATTTGTTAATGAAGGATAGTTTTAGCTGTAGTACTGTTTTTGTTTAACGTCCCACCAGACAGTGACATCAATCATCACACAACTGCAAGAGGAGGTAGGGGCTCCAGGCTAGGCTACTGATGAGACCATAATGGCACAAGAGTTATCTAAAAACTGCATGTGTTGAAAATCATTCAGAAATGAAAAACGTCCTTGGTAGTTTTTACATTTTAGACAACCGATTTATTTTTTATTTTTCTATTAGTCATTCAGTAGTAAATGGCAGACTCAATATTGTTTCTATTGGATCACCACTTAAACATATCGGTACAGACAGGAAATGAATGTCCTGAAGAAGAAGCTCCCACACAACGGGATGTTTTAATGTTATTTCCCACCTTCCAATGTCATGGGGTGCTCTAAGATTTTACAGGAAACGTTGATTCAGAGCTATCTACACTACATCCCGAATATGCTATGTGTTCAGGAAAATAAACCCCAGTCAAAGAAAATATCTCTTGAAACTTGAGAAAAAAACAAACAGAGGAAGGAACACTGTCAATGTTTTCCATGGCAGCGAAGGAGACAAGATGTAGGGACCCCTTTGAAGCGCTGTGCACTGATCAAAGGGTGGCCCACTGTCAGAAGGAGGCATCTTTCTTGTGAAGATCAATTCTTGCAATTATGCCTCTTCCAACTAATTGCACTTGCAAGCATGTGTAATTGTAATGATCAATACTGACCTTTGACAACTTGGCACTTTCCCTGTGTAGTGTAAGCTCCACATACTTCACATTAACTGGTACACAGTTCATTGCATAAAAAAATAAACATGAAGGGGAAAACCGTCCAGTACAGTTTATGAATTTATCCTCAAAAGACTTTCAAAATGGTCGTGTATGAATTACTGAATGTCTTGCATAACTCCCAGGCTTAGATTGACAGTCGAGCATTTTTTATTTTGTGTATTTTGAGAAATCAATAATGATTTCCACTAAAAATGATGAACCAACAAAGATAAATCTTTCCTTTAACCGTCAGAGCACTGACAAATTCCAGGTTTTTTTTTTGTTTTTTTTTCGCAAGCCTTCGGCATGTCTCGAAGAAACTCACTTGTAGAAGGTTCAATCAATGTTTGATTCAGAGCAATAAATAATACACTGACACCAGATCTAAAATTCATCACATTCAAGGTTGTGCCTTAACACAACATAAACATCAATCAAAATCCAATGTAACAAACAATAGATAAATCCTCTGAGCTTGCAACAGAGGACAAAGACCATGTATCTAACAACCGATAAGGCAAGGCAATGGTAGTTTTTTGATAAATACATGTTTAAAAGTTTTTTACATTTTTATTTAGGTCTTTCTCTTGAAAGACCATGCTGAACTACATGGACATAATCATGAAATTGATCTTACATAAGGGTTCTAATAGAATTGCAACAGACCATGAAATATGGTGGCCAGTTTGCACGGGTTTAAATTCTGTGATAGAGATTACGCTGGTTTAGTCTGAGTTCTTTCTACAAAACGTGCAGTGGGGAAAATAGTTATTGCCACAACCTCAACAACAACAACAACAACAACAACAATGACAAGAACAAGTTCCTGCTCCCTGTAGATCCCTTTGTAGATTGTGACTGGACTTGAACTCAATCTAAAGAAGATACATGTAAAAATGTATTCAATTGAATGAAGAAACCATAGAAAGAAATGACATTTATTTTAAACCCTCCAATGCAGATGCGCATAATATATACAAAGCTTTTTCAATTACTATAACAGGAAGACTCATTGCAAGTACATCAAAAGTCACGCACGCAGGAGCAGGAGAACAATCATTTCCCTAATTTTGTGTACTTGCTCACTTATACAACAGTATATGAAAAACAACAACAACAAAAAATCAATTGAGATTTTGAAGGAAGTGATGATCTGATCTCCCTTTCAAACATGGCCTTGTGGAGCTTGAAACACTATGTCATAATAACAATAAATGTGTCTGGTATTTTTGATGAGGGCAGACACAGCCACACAAGCAGACAAAATATATCGTGTCTCAGGTTTACAAGTGTTTTTCAGGCTTATAAACAGGAAACCACATTTTTTAAACCTTAACCTGCGTAACCAAATATTTTTGAATTAACAATAAACAAGCCGTCTAGACCTGATTTCAAATGTGGAATTTCTTAATGCAAGACATTAACCCTTTGGACAAAAACTCTACCTACAGACTTACAGGAACATTAAATTGAGCACTCATGCATGTATTCGCACGCACACACACACACACACACACACGTGCACGCACACACACACACACACACACGCAAACATACAAAGATACTCCACATATATGCATGTATACAACTATTCATCACACATTATGAATGTATCATAAGCCTTACTTGTACAGGCTGTAACAACTATCTCGTATTAATAAATTGAATTAACAATAAACAAGCCGTCTAGACATGATTTCAAATGTGGAATTTCTTAATGCAAGACATTAACCCTTTGGACAAAAACTCTCCCTACAGACTTACAGGAACATTAAATTGAGCACTCATGCATGTATTCGCGCACACACACACACACACACATGCACGCGCACACACACACACACACGCAAACATACAAAGATACTCCACATATATGCACGTATACAACTATTCATCACACATTATGAATGTATCATAAGCCTTACTTGTACAGGCTGTAACAACTATCTCATATTAATAAATTACATGCAAAGTTAAGATTCATTCATGTATTTATATTGCATATTTTTCTAAATTTTTTGAAAAATATTTTTAATATTTTGATGTACTGTATGTTTTTCTAAATTCCATGCAAAGAAGAAATTCACATGGAAGTAAATTTATTGATGGAAGATAATTTACATAAATATTATGCTCATACTTTTAAAAAAAATTTCTATTAATTATTTCCGAGCTTCCTCAAATGACAACTGAATTGAATCATCTCTTGTGTTCACTTTCATAAGACAGATTTTAAAATTCAACAATTACTTTCTTTGGGGCTGAATTGTAAGGTATTTCTTTGGAATAAGGGACATTCATCCTGTTGCATGGCTTTACCTAGCTACCTAAATAATAATTTACTTGTCATTGACAGTAAATGCTAGCAATAGCGGCTGAATTGATACTGCTTTGGAGTAAAAATATTCAAGGTTTTTTATTCTGGGAAATATAAAAGTCTCCAAAGCAGAAAGGTAATGCATTCCATTTTATCACATCATTTTAAAATGACAAAGCGGGCATCAAAACCAAAGTATGCAGTACAGATGCATGTTCATATAAATCTTAACGAAGAACTACCAACTATTCACAAAAAACATGTTTTGACATTGAAATTCTATAGATTGAAGTGTATGGACAAGCTCTGAAAGGTCTGATTGGATCAGAAGAGTTGGACTGAAGGCTAATGTTACTGTAATGCTATATATGCTCTTTTGTGAGGAAAAGGAACACTTGTACTTCAAATAATGCCTGTGTACGATTTATAGGAATTTTATCTGCATCAACTGACTGCCTAGTGCCAGACCACAGAAACTCTTTGAGCGTGTTACCTGACAATCAACAGATATTGAATTTCATAATGATGACATATCTGAAAAAGTTTTAAATCACTATAAGCAATGCTGCTTTTTTTGTTTGAAATTTAAATTAAAGTGGCTTTCAAATGACAATCAATGATTGTTAATAATGTTAAAATTGTCTTCAGTAACTTGCCATCATTGCTCCCACAGGAATGTAGATTGTGTATAGATGTTTGTATTCTTTCCTGTGGGTGTAATGACAGAAAGCATTTTTTTGAAGACAATATCAAGAAAGCCACTTCCCACTTTTTGTCACTCTTTGAGATTGTGCATCTTTTGTATACTAAAGCAACAGAAACACTGATGTGGACATCACGACGTAGACACGATAAATGAAATAACTGAATGCTTTAAGCTGTCCTTGTCAAAGGGATTTAAGCATTTTGGGCCAGAGGCAAAACCGATTCTGAGGACGCTAACAGGCTCCACTCATCTCCCCATCGCCTTGCTGTGACGGTGCCCGCTCAGTAAGCAATCGCTGTGATTTACGTTTGCCTGGCCCGGTCCACTGTAAATCTCCTTTAAAGCACCCTGATCGGTCCAGCCTAGCCCCAGGAGTGATTTACGCCCATGTTCATCTGAGTTTCATTAGGACAAGGGGTTATACGGACCTGAAGCTCCTCCTAACTACAGATCCAAGGCCAAAGCAAACACGAGGCTCAGCTCGTACATGTTTATAGAAGGAAGCAGTAATATTCGCTTTGTAGCCTTCTGCTCTTGCAGCTCCACAAAGTATTCTGTTGCCATTGGCTTGCATAAATTTGAATCTCATTGTGAATGATCATTCATATAATGTAGTTTCAAGCAAAAAATTTGATTTGTTTTACTTGTAAGTCCAAGAGCATGTCATTGTACTTCCCTCAAGCATTCCTCCAAAGTGTCAATACATCAAAATTAAGGAAGTCCTTAATGAGGCATATCCTCAAAAAATATGTATTTTTTTAAAGAAACAGAATTTATACAGTCATTCACTGTGATATATAATAGTGAAGAGTCAGCATGTAATGGCCAAGGGTTAGCTCCTTTCTAAATCATGTCTAGTTTAAGACTAAATCTTCCACTGGTGTCCTTTAGGGGCTTTAAATCAGATGCACTGCCACATGCAAGGAAACCACAGTCTGTCACTCTGAGATGAACTGAGAACAGTCTGGTTTTGTGTGGTCACCCTGCAGGAACACGCATCGTGCTGCTCAATTTCAGCAGTGCTCCAGAAAGACTGTGTCACTTTGGTAGAAATCTCAGAAACAACATCTCAGCCGCTGCATAAAAAATAAGCCCAGTTTTTCCCTGTGCATACTTAACTTTCAGCGACATATTAAATGCCTCGGTCATCAAACAGAGGGCTCCTCCGTCATGGTCTGTGAAGCTCATTTCCTGCTGAGTTTTACAGCATTTTCCTGATGGAGATTAAGAATATTACCTCCGCCATAAATTGCTGGTTTAACTGCGAAGCCGGGACGCTGTTTTGCAGCTCTTCATACATATATTATTTTGACACCTTTTTTTTTTTTAGTGGATTTAGATTGGTTTCTGTACATAAAAATGTGACTGTTCATAAAAGACACTTTTCATTTTTTTTTTTTAAACTCTGTACTTTGGCCCACCAAGAAATAACGAGGCGGGAAAAGGCCGATGCGAGGACCGTTTTTTTCCCCACAATGAGCTTCCGTGAATAATGGCGGCCCTTACAGCTGGCGACAGCGGATGTGTTCGCAGCACTTTCGAATATCTGGTGGGGCACAGCTGCTGCGCCTTTGAACGCGGTTCTGTGCCTCAGTTCCTCCGGTAGGAATCCGGCAGTGCAAATCGGCTGCGAGACGCATAAGAATTGCACCCAGTGCGGTGAGTCTCCGCTGATAAGGACGTCTGCTTAGCACAGGAATAATGTAAAGTAATGAGACGGCGTCCCGGCCGCTACTTTCACGACAAAGGCACGGGCTGCCGCACTCCGTCTCTCTGTGGAGACTCCCTGCGAGCAGAAGGAAGCGTTCTGCTCTGGGCGGCATGTGCCTGTGGTGGGCTGCTTCCCGAGAGGAAGCACGTATTGCCCCCAGACACCGGTGCTGCGAGATCCAGAGTCAAGCTGTGTGACTGGGCAGATGTTTCCCCACAGCTCCTTCTTCTGTCCTGTTCATGGACCCGGTCCGGTTCCAAAAACAAAGAAGAATCCTAAACTTCTGGCCGAGTCTGAGAATTACTGAGGCCACGCCCCCACCCCCCACTCCCTCCTAATGCCTATTTTTAATTGGGTATCTTTTCTCCCACTTGTGATGTATTTTCCACATTGCAGAGGAGCACAGGCCAAGAACAAAAAAAGGGAGGTAAGGCCACTCAGGCCCCAGAGGACAGTGAACAATGTGCTTCACAGACACCGAAGCCTTAGGTTTCTTTTCCAAGAACAGCGTGCTCTCACTGAATACATCTGTAATTTCGATTACATGGGCCAGAGCCTAGAGGATGTTGTTGTTTCCTTTAGTTATCGCCAGATCGTTTAAACAGTGGATAGCACTGATGATTCATACTGTACCTCTAACGTGTTTAGTATGCATGGGAAAGCACAGAGACTGAATCCTGGGGGTGCCTAGGAGGAAAGCTTCTTAAATATCCCCCCATACATCTAATCCTTAGATGTTAAAATAATAACAATTTTACATCCTGGCTTCATGAGCACAAAGGCTTGTGGGACTTTGTCAACCAAGTGCTTTCAGGGACCATAAGACTTTAAACAACTAACACTGACAACTTTGATTTCCTTTGATTTGGCTTTCTGATACTGCCCTTGACCTTTGACCAAGCGAACATTCATCAAGCAATTTTCAGCAATGGTATTCATGACTGTAAAATAAACAGCATTGAAGGTACTGCAATTAATAATTTTCCCCACAATTCCACATATGCACATTCCTTTAACTTACAGTAATGCATTCAGTTGCCTACAGCTATTTCTAATGAATTAGTTCAAAGACGACCATTACCAGCCTGTATTTAATGAGACAGAATGTCTGCATACAATATTTCAGAGTTTTTAATCCATTTAATCCTACTGTCCGTGAGATGTATTTATTTGTTTGTTTACACATTTCCATCTGCAAGTAAGTATATCCAGCATGTAATCAGAGTAATGTTTTTACTCAATGTTTCATACATTTATTTTTGATAGAGGAAAATGCAGAAGTACAGAATGAAATTTTAGAGTGTGCCATAATTTCTTTAAAAATGAAATATTAAAATTATGATCAAAGCTTTGGTTAATTCAGTCACACTATTAATTTACTAATCGCAACAATAATTAGTTACCTTTCAATTACTATAATTCATGGGTGTACATTCGCAGGCAAACACTATTGCTGATTGCTTATAAAGAATTAGAGGCAGCACACAGAAGCAATAATGGGGAAATTTACATCAGTCGTCTCCATCTTTTATTGGCAAAATGTGTTTTTGTAAACTCATTTCATTGATAAACTTGTAGAGTCTGCTTGTTTTCCCATTGACTCTTATTCTCAATACTTTCTGGCAAATGTTAAACAACAATATTTATAGCCTTGTCCTCAGAAATACCATCAGGAATAATTTCAAAAGGCTAAATCACTTAAATGGGAAGCCAAAAATCAATGGGCATGATTCAGTGTAATATTTTACCCTCTGGCAGACCTCATTAAAAATATAAGAAGACATTTTTATATTGAATTTGCTGGGAGGGAAAATTTCAACCCAGGTTTTTTTTTTGTGTCTCGAAAATTAAAACAGTCTGGAAATGGGGCCCCATGGTACAATGCATGTTATAAATATGCTAAAGCCCAATTCCACTTGTCGAGGTACTATTTGTATCCAATGAATCAGGGCTAAGCACCTCCGACAGACATCTCAATAACACCTTATTTGCTGGTACAGCGATATGCGTAATGTGAAACAAATGGAAATCACATTTGAGCACACCCCTAAGGAGGGGGCAAGCCTCGCTGTGTTAAGATGGCAGGCAACGGGGTATCCAATAGCTTTGGGGACCAGACACACAGCTCAGTTGGGACTATAGAGACCAATATTTGGAATTCCAGCATGGAAAAAAATTATGATTTCTCAGGTCATATAGTTGTGAATTTCTGAAGTGCTGCATTTATCCTCGCGACTTTGGTTTGGGTGCCTCCGTCTTGCTTCTTACTGACCCAGGTGAAGTCATTTTTTCCTGATGAAAAGTCTTTCTGGAGAAAGGATAAAATGAGAGCACTCACTGTGTAGTGTTGAAACATTTCATTTCACTTGCTGAGAGGCTGACTAGGCCCAGAGAATGGAGTACAAGAGCTATTCGGTGACGTGAGCTGCTTAAGGTGAAATGTCTGAATCTGAGAATAGTTTATTATTCTGCAGTCAGGAAATTTTTTAAAATGATTTTAATACTATCATTTCTTTGTGATCTTTCTTTCATTATAAAGAATTAAACAGGTAACAACTGGATTTTTACATGTAATACTCAGAGGTAGATGTCTTCCCCTTACTTACATTGGGATAACAGGCAACATTAACTGAGTCTACTTACTTCCCCTAACAAATACAGGTCAGCTTGTTGGCTGTAACTACAAATTAATTCAGTCGACATTGGATACAACAGCACTATATAACGATGTGCTGTATATTTCCCTGGGGTTAATTTTCAATTACTTTTACAAAAGCTTGGCTCAGGCAGAAAAGCATTGCGAAGGAAGTGGAGGCTGGCGACTAAAGTCGCAGGTTCAAGCAGCAGCAGCAGCAGCAGCATCATCCAACTATGGCGGGCCACGGCAACAGAATTCAATTGACTTCCTCTCCACAGGGGAAAGTTTGCCAGGATTACTCAAACACCCAGTGATGCGTTCTGCCCCCACTGGCTACCAGTTTGTCCTCAGTGAGAGAAACACTTCTCCTGCAATCACTGCTCTGTTCCCTGTGGTACTGTGTGGTATGTAGAGTGTAGCATCATCACTTGGTCACAGGGGAATATGTTGGAGGAGAGCATACATTTCTTGTATGTGGGTATGTCTGGCACAGCAGTGACTTCGAGACTCATGATTCTTGGTTGATGAGATGTGAAAAATGCTTAATATTATTGTATATTGTACACTAGATAAAATCTTGTATGGTATAAATTGATAAATTACTGATCATTCTCCAGTGAAAAAACCTAAGGAGGATTTAGACTTTCACATTTCCACAGGAATGAAAAGTAATTTTGAGGTCTGTCACAGTTCCCCCTCCTGATGCTAGGCTAATGACTGATTTCAGTTTGTTAGCAAGACAGAAATGCGACTGACTCACAATAATACGTATTTAGCTTTTTTACCAGTGTTGT
The DNA here is from genome assembly GCF_013347855.1 of Anguilla anguilla. Taxonomy (NCBI): domain Eukaryota; kingdom Metazoa; phylum Chordata; class Actinopteri; order Anguilliformes; family Anguillidae; genus Anguilla; species Anguilla anguilla. The sequence goes on along the minus strand of NC_049206.1, from coordinate 50,840,080 downwards.
TTGGTTGAGGAAAATAACAGAGAAGCTACAAATTCCTATCAGTTTTACACAGCAGGGTTGAGAACCTGTGGGTGGATACAGGCAGAGGCCGGAGTAGCTCTCCAAATGCATTTTCCACAGACTCAAAATGTGAAAGGCGCCTCTTGTTTTTAATACAATGCCGAGATACTGGGAGCTAAACAAATATTCCAGAGATCTCGAGCAGCTCCAAATGAGAATGAAAATATGTGTTTGTGAAAACACGGCTTTTTTTGTATCAATTTCCTTTCCCATCTTTTCCTGCCTAATTGCGAATTACGAACCTCGGCTCTCCAGTCAGCTGGAGAGGAGCGGTTCCAGCTCCGAGCCACCTGCACCCGGGCGAGGAGCCCCCAGCTGAAGTGTGTGCATTCTCCAGATGCGCTCACCTGCAAATTGGCGACCGTTTTCCAGACTCGAAGCCACGCGGTACTTCGCGGATCGTAAGCGGGACGCTTCTCTCACTGACAGAAATCTGTAGTCACCCGATGCATTAATAAGAGCAAATAAAACCCAGACGTGACCAAAGAAACTCTAACTGATTGAATCCTGGCCTGCCCTTAGACAGAACGGTTATGCCTTGTTGCTGGGGACTCCTGGTCACGTTCTGTGGATGGTGCAGTAATGGCATGGCTCTACAAGATTCGATCATGCCTTCCAAATGGGAGAAACGACGGGGATAATACGTATGGTTGTCATTATATCTATACCATCAATGAGTGATCTGCAAGCAAAAAACAAACTAGTTCTTGGAGAGAAGCCACTAAAATGTGCTCAATGGTCAACAAACAGGCCTTCAGAAAAACGTAATCCCCAGGGTTTGGTGTTACAGATAAAACCTGTTGGGACTGACATATTTATCCATCATAGATAATATTCGGTACAAGGATCCAGCCTATTCGTATTCGTAGTGTGTTCTTTGGTCGTTTATTTCAGAAACAAAATCCATGTTTTGTTTCTACCCTTTCATAGCAATATCTCAATAAGATAAAATCGCATGTATCTGGTACACTGTCACACTCTCTGCAGTGTGCACAATGCAAAAAGTGTGCCACCTGGGACATCAGTTAATAAAGTAATTTAAATTCCCAGTAAGCGAAAAAAGGATCTTCATAGGAAATGTCTCTGCGAGAAACATCAGATCAAAAACAAACAGTACATAAACAGTTGTTTGCTTCCAAGGTATTTCAGCAGACAAAGAGCACTGTTTTGATCTGAATCAGAACCTCATCAGTCCTTACAACAAACAGGTTAGAGAAACTGAACTAGATTTGAAAATATAAATGGCCTCTGTAAAAAAAAAAAAAAGACCTCAAGCCTTTTAGGAACATAAACATCTATAGTTTCAACAACAACAACTAGTATTATAAATAATAATAGTATTAGTATTATTAGTAGTAGTAGTAATAGTAGTAGTAGCAGTAGCTGTTGTCTTAACTGACCTTTCAATAATAAAAATGCTTTATGGGTTTGGTTGAATGCCCCCCTCAACCTCCAATTTTCACAGTACCAATCCAACCTGGTTTATGATTTCAGAATGCTTGCAACACATCAAAAGAAAAGCAATAATTTATTCCTAATTAATTCTGTTCTTTTATCTCAGACTCGTTATTGGCCCGTAATTCAGTGAAGTTATTCAGGATGTAGAAAGGAGAACGTGCTCTCGTTGAAAAGACCGAGGAGCGGTTGTGTGCTCTGTCCACTTCCTGTCTGGTCACATTCAACAGTAAATGTCACCCCTGAATAATGCATCTCTCGAACGCCTTCCAATCGCACCTATGCTGTACAGTCCTCGGAGGTCACACACCGGTTCTGTTCGTCTGGGCTGCCTCGCGCGGTCGCCCGGGTTGCTCCGGTTAAAATGCGTCCGCTAAACGGCACAGACAGTTTTCGCGCTCTCGGCTTATAACATTTATTTTGCGGCGGGGTTATTCTAGCCTCGGGGTTTGCTGGCGGGAGCGGGGGCCCAGCTCCGCACATTCATAAAGGACAAAACGCATAACACACCATTTCCCTCTCTGCCCCATAAATCTTATGATGCATTATGAATTAAATCACATTTCCGCCAAAAATAATGGAATTTGGTTCTCACTCTGTTTACATGGCTAATGTAATGTTCGAGGCGCTGTGGCTCCAGTTGGCAGGCAAAACCCAGTGTAGCATGCTAAGAAGCCCAGAGACTGGAAAACACTGATATGCAGAGGAAACATAATCCTCATAAGCCCACGCAGACAGAGGTGTGAGTGGCCAAGATTAATGGGGATCATTACAAATTAAAGAACGGTCAGTTTATCGGCTTTAGCACATCCTGGGGTCACGTGGCGCATCCTGATTTGTTCACGCAGCTGAGTGCTTGATCCGAAACTAACAGTTTTTTTAAATTAGTTGTTTTATTATCATTTCACACATTTATTTGCTTATAAGACGCTTTCTATCTTACACGAAATGCACAACTTGAATATGCATTGATTAATCATACACTCAGGTAGATGCATGTTCTGTGCTATGCCTGCAATGTCCTATCTGAGATTTAAACCTGCAAACTCTTTCCACTAAGCCACTCTGTTGCATCTCTCAATTTCCACGGAGTCCTGATAAGTCAGTGAACCATGACACAGAACTGCAACGGGGAACTGCCGTGGCACAGCACAGATCAGGGCCAGTGGATGCAAACCTGGTTATATGCAATCCATTCAGATGGAATGACGAAAAAATGTACTGAAGTGCAAAAATTCAGTTGTCACACACAGAGTTAATCTGACTGCACATAATGTACTCATAGTGCAATGGGTTGGCTCCTCCCTCAAAAATGTAAATACAAAAGGTCATATTCTGAGAGGGAATAATAATGGTGCAACACACAAATGCAGTGGGCTAGGGCAATATTAGTATTTTGGAATCCAGAAAATGGCAACAAAAAATAAGGATGCTTAGTTTGCTATTTTCATCCTATTTTCATCCCCAAAAGACATTTGCATAAAATATTTGCCAACTATGTTTACATCCTCAAAAGCGCGCCCACTGTTTGTTGTCATTAATCTAGTTCAGAAGCTACAGTCACAGAAACATCAATGTCGCTGGATGTCAGGCCAGACTTATGCAGAGTATCAAGGTTACAGAGACAGTGAAACTGACACCATGAGTTAGCATAGGATCATTTTAGAAGTTGTAGCTGTGAGAAACCATCCTTCGGTGTTTCAGGAATACAACTCGAGCCTACTTAAGTGTGTTAGAATCTACTCATAGGGGCATAACCATCTTGGGTGTCAGAATTTACACACAGGGTCATGGTCATCTTCAGGGTGGTAGAATATACACACAGGGACATGACCATCTTGGGTGTTAGAATCTACACACAGGGTCATGGTCATCTTCAGGGAGCATGGAGGAACATGTGAGACCCTGGTTTTTGGGGCCGTAGTGCTGCATGTGATTGTGTATAGACATGCGGGCATAGGGAAATGTCACAGGGGCCAAAGGGGAAATTCTTCTTTTCCCACTGGGAGTAACTACCTTCAGTTAAACTGGTGTCTCTTTCTCTTTCATCCCTTTCATCTCCCTCACACACACATGCAAACACACACACAGACGCACGAACGTACACGTAAACACACACACACACACACGTGCTCAAGATGTGCTGTTTCCAGAACAGGTCCCATGCATGTCTCATGCTTCCAAACAGACAGCTGTGGAACTTTCTGGTTTCCTCAACAGTATTTGTGAGAGACAAACCCAGCTGCAGTATATATCATGTTTACAACTGCCATGTTCCAGAGCAATAAATTTAAATTGAAATAAACTGTGAAAAAACACTATTTTTGATGTGGTTTCTTCTCTGTAAGGGCCAGCGCTCTTTTGAAAAAATAAAAAATAAAGAAATCAATGTTTAAAAATGTGGAGCTACAGTATACCTCTCTGAGGGCTTTTTGAACTAATTTAGGATCAATATTGTATTTACGTGTCAGACCGCCTTGAGGTAAATGTATCAAACAGCAATCTTATTTACTCCACAAATCTTCGCTAGAAAAATAATTAAGAGCCTCTTAGCAAAATCAAAGGAAATGTTCACTGCCAAACATTCCCGGATTTATAAACATATGTGTCATATACAGCCTCAGACACCCAGGTGTGTTTCATTACAGACAAATGCTGAAGGAATTGCTATCTGCAGTCTTGTAATGCCTGCTTCTCTTGCTTACACATTCTTGCCATTACACACAATAGATCTTGTTCCCGGACTGAAATAGGTATCTGCAGCCATTTATGGTTTTGACAAACACTGCAATTTCAAATGATCACAGAAGCACTTGCGCCAATTCATCACATTGTATTCTTAGCATCTTTTCATCAGTATCGACTAAAATAAAGTCAACCTTGAGTCAGCTCTGCTTTCTGTTGTCACTGCAGCAGAATTAAGTATTGATTTTCTTCTCAGAGTGTTATAAAGTTCCGTCTCCACAAAAAGCATTTTGGATATCCATTTCTATAGAACATGTATAATAAACACAAAGATGCATTAGGTTTTTTTCTGATAAAAGCAAGTCTTGTTTTTGAGGAGAAACAAACATACAGAACATCAAACCAAGAGAGAAGACAAGAACCATAGATATACTTCCTTTATGGTCATCTCAAACAAAGACATTTTATAAAGTAACAGCATATATAAACTGAGCATCATTTCATCAAAATTAACTGCTCACTCTGATGCCTAATGGGTTTCACCAACTACCTCAGCAATGAACATGTATATTGGATGCAGTAAAACACCCACCAATGTTGCCAACTTAGATGTGCATGAACCAAACCTAGAAATGTTCAGGACACCCAAATAACTTTGTATTCAGAAGCCATTCTATGTTCGTTTTTATTTGCCAAGATATCACAAACAGAGGGATGAGTGAGGCATGTGTACAGAGAGCACGCTCACAAATGGATGAAAAATGCATGAAATAAGATGAGATTTTTCTCTGGAATAACCCTCAGGTCTGCCTCTTCTGCCTTCTGACAACAAAAATGGGAAAAATCTATTGACTTTTTGCACTGGAGCAGCGTTGCTCACAATGCATTCATTGTGGATTTTTGCACCTCTAGTGGCTGGAAGTTTAAACAACGAGCCAAGAGAAAGAATGGTGCCTGCAGGACTGAGGGGTAGAGGTGGTGTCAGCGTGGTCTTGCACTGCCCAATGCTCATAAAGAAACTGAGATATGGTGTGTAATTGCCCCCTGTGCATAGAATAAGAACAGGGCATTTACCTCTGCTTCCTGTTGCTATTTTTAGAATTAGGACACGATGACACTGTTTTCTGTTTTTGCCCCCCATCTAAATTTAGTATCGCCCAGCTGCTTGGGATTTCGACAAGTCCAGCACTGTTAACAGACTTGTTAATGGACACATGTACTTTGCATGCCTTTGACAGATTCAGTGAGCTACAAGTCAAGTAGTCCCTCCAGGTATGATCTAGATCACTCTATACGTACGTACATGGACTCTAGATCAGTGCGTGTGCGAATTTGTTATGGGAAAAGTCCTCTTTAGAGTCACTTGCATGCAATGCAAACACACAGAAGCTTACAGTGCTAATCTCCATCAAATGCCCACTTTTTCTTTTCTTTAAATACTTCCTTCTTTAAATACTTCCTTCCTTCCTACAGATGTACAGCACAGAAACTGGCTAATAAGAACTTGCTAGAAGTAGAGCAAATGGTGTTTGAACAGTTCTGACCTGAGATCAGCATTAAGAAGTCATTAATTGATTGATTACATTTTCAGTGAAATGAGGTGGCTTTGCAATAAGGCTGTTTACCAACACCAAGCTATAGTGATGCATATAGCCCGTGAGATTGTATCTGTCTAGTAGTTATAATGCAGTGTGACAGCATAGCCTGTAGTTCCACAAACTTTTTTCTATAAAGTTTCCCATACTCCCATAGTTCAATGATATATCAGATTACATTTCATCAATATGAATAAGAAATGTTTTATATAATGATACTTCTGTGTGCATTTTCTGTAATAGACAGCTATAATTTACAGAAGCATACTGCTTCTGATCATTGACCAATATTTGACTTCTTTGAAATTCAATGCGTTTCAATGTGACAAACAAAAATAAAAAAATAAAAAAAGTTAATTAACACATAAATAAGCCAGCAAAGTGACGACAACGGTAATTATTCAGTTTTGGAGCTGTTTAATTTGATGCAGAAAAAAATCAGCGTCTACTCCAACACAAATCCAGTATTCCAAAAAGAAATAAGACTTTAAGTAAAGCGATTATAATGGTAAATTTTCCACTCACCCCTTTGCTGCGCTCGGCTACATTGCCATAGCAACGCCAACAGTGCAAGAAACAGTAGACTTTTCATTTTCAGTTTAGTTACTTCTTCATTGCTGTATATAGTCTGTCGGAGGCGCTTTTTGTGCGGCGGTGAGAGCGCACTGAATTTGAGAAGAATGTCAAACGTGACTTTTGAGAGTTCAAGAGGAAACGCTCCCCCTGTCTGAAGAGAAGTCTTTCTGAGAATTAATTAAATAAATAAATATTTCTGTATACTGTCTTACAATTTCAAAGATGTCACTATTTATAAAATACGAACCACATAAAACGTGAATTTAATAATTGGTCGTTAAATCGCAACATTTGCATGCAATGATAACAACATTTATTTTGCCAAATATTGCAGCATTTCCATGGATTAACATTCTTTCATAAATGCTAGCTTACGTTTTATATTTTGTGTTTTAGACGTTATTTTGTCTTGCCTGCCTAATATTGACTAAAAGTAGATACAACTAGCCAAAAGTCACACTTAACTTTTCACCTAAGTACAGTACACTCAGCTCTATTACTCCCTCTAGCGTTAAGTAGACCGGATGGGGTCAGGGGGTTTTGGGTAATTTGTTACCCTGCCCAAATTACTACTATCTCAAGCAGAATTTAGACAAGCAAAGATACGTTGAAAATAACATTCAGCGCAGTTTTTGAAAATCACCAAACTATTTTGATCTGTAATAAAAAAGTGACCAGAAAGTAGTTTGCTTTCAAAAACGAAAACTAAATTGGGCCCAATTACAACTGGGGAATTTTGTTAGAATGTTGTTATCGCAAATTATGCCTGAGTTCATACTGTATATAACTGTAATGATGTGATTTTAGCCAATAGCTGCTCTGCAAGCTGTCAATCACCTGTTGTGCCCATGCAAGGTGATCCAAATGTCATAAACAGGCAATTAAATTTTTCAGATGTGTGTTGAGTGCAATGGACCTTGTTCGCTCTGTACACTCGCCACCCCTGGATTGACACTGGGAGCCTTATTAATCTGAGTTTGTGATGTGAGTTAAATCACCAGCATTCCGCTTATCTTCAGTTAGCCAGAGTACTGGGTCTGGCCACCATAGTGCAAGGGAACTCAGCAGAAGAGCACTTAAAGCGGAGAACTCCCAAAATGTCGTGTCTGTGGCTGAGGTGGTTGGGGACCCAAGCGGAGGTGCTGAGAAACTACAGTTTTGGCCACGGGGGAGACGAGGAAATCCTGGAGTTTGCACAGCAGGATGAGCTGAGCAGAACGTATGGGGAAGAGGGAGAGGACCTGGGGGAAGAGGAACGGGGCTCCCCCTGCAGAAAGACTGGGGCTGCCCAACAGATTGCCAGCCCCAAAATTACCACCTGGGAGGCAGCTTGGAACGTCACCAATGCCATCCAGGTAACCAGAGGCTGCTTAAACCTCCGTAGCAACATAGGATAGTGACGACACGGAAATGCATGTGGGTGTATGTCATTGTACAGAACAGGCTGAACTTTCATTTTTTTAATGAAATGTTTATTATGTGCAACCATTCAAATCTGACTGATTATTTTACTTATTCTTTGAATGATGACAGTACAGCACTGTTGTTGCCACGTGAATTAGCACTTCTGCTGTGTGTATGTGCATGTGCATGTGCGTGTGTGTGTGTGTGTGTGTGTGTGTGTGTGTGTTCCAAGCTTAATGTTGCCAGGTGATTTCTGTTAACAGATTCTATCTGTTTTGCAGTGGCTATAGACAACAACAAAAAAGCCACTGGTTGGCTGGTTGGAAAATCCCTCACCAGCCTAGTCATCCAAGTCAATATATGAATAAACCAAAAGTAAATAAATGATATGTTCAGCATCATACAACCGGTATTTTAGTATAGGAAATCTGCATATATAAATACTTAATTTGTAAATGTTTGCAGTTAATCCAAAAGCTTAATTGAATGGTACTTTGCAGTCTTTTAATAGCATGCTCTTTATTTTGACACTGGGTTCACAACACGAAGTGCTCTTACAACACTAATTGCCAGTTGTCCTCTTCATCCACCCATGTGTTATTAGGAAAATGCATCACCGTGTTTCCCCTGGATTGCATTTACACACTGATGTTTCCAGGGAGGTAAATGAGGTCCAGGCTACTCAATGAGATGTTAATCGATATAAGAGATCAGCCATCAAAGTGTAGAGCCATAACTGATAAGTCAGCATTAAGTCAGCCTTTAGTGCATGCCCTGTTGAAATAAAAATGTATACTGGTGCCAAATGAACTGCCGCCAAATTAAGAGTTGCAAGGCTTCCAAAATGCCCCCTTTTTGAAATGCAGATTAAGTATTGCCCTGTTAGAACAGGATATATGTATTTTTCTGTATTTTATGAGTAGTGAATATTCATTTAATTGCATCACTGGACCTAGACTGTAAGCATATTACCCAGAATGCAATTTATTTAGAGCATTAATGAGGTTTGCTCCATACTTCTTGTGCATTCAGAATGTTTCCTTAATACATGGCAATGCATTTTCTCTGAGGTGTATTCACATTTGATGCTATTCCAAACAAACTTTAGGTCCTGTTTGACGAAATGAGACATCAAATATTTATAAGTATGACACTGATCATTGTAATCCCTAGTAAAGAGGGCAAATTTACTGTCATAAAACGAAAACCTTTCAACCATTTGGTGTTGAAAACAAATAAAACTGCATTTAACATGGTGTGCAGCAATATGCTTATTTTCCAGTATTTACCATAATAAATATAATCAATAATGTATGACGATAGTAGCAAACCAATCTGTTTGAGAAAGTGAAAATAAAAATGAATAGCCTTAAATCATCTCTGTTATATGAATTTTACGAGTTGTATGTACCAATGTTAGTCTGTCACACAGCACTTGACTTAAAAAATAGTGTCTTGTAACATTTGTTTGGCAACACAAACAACACCCACACTTTTGGAGCCACAATAATAGTTTCAAAGCATTTTTCTATTGTTGTCTTTTCTATTGTTGCCAGTATAAAATAATTAAAGAAAGAAATTTGTTCTTGGTGATATAGAGATTGTCTTAAGACATACTCACGTGTATAATTTTCTAGCAGCTAAGGTTTCAAAATAATGTTGTTCACTTGCAAGCTCCTACATAAGCACCAGCAGTTTGCTGGAAGATTCTCTTTTTGCTCACAGAACTCTGCTGGTTCTTCATTCCCCCCCTTCAGGGTATCTTTGTCCTGGGTCTGCCCTACGCCCTCCTGCAGAGCGGGTACCTGGGCTTGCTCCTCCTTGTCCTGGCCGCGGTCCTCTGCAGCTACACGGGAAAGATCCTGATCGCCTGCCTGTACGAGGACAGCGAAGACGGGACCCAGGTCCGGGTCAGGAACACCTATGAGGACATCGCTAACGCCTGCTGCGCCCACCTGTGTCCCCGCCTGGGCGGGAAGATCGTCAACGCAGCCCAGGTGGTTGAGCTGATGATGACCTGTGTCTTGTACCTGGTCGTCAGCAGCAACCTCGCCTGCCACAGCTTCCCCTTCATCCCGCTGTCCTCCACGGCTTGGTCGGTGGCCACCTTCCTGACCCTGGTGCCCTGCATGCTGATCCGGGACCTGCGGGTGGTGTCCCGGCTCAGCCTCCTCTGCTCCGTGGCCCAGTTCCTCATCACCGCCATCGTCATCGTGTACTGCCTGACCCAGGCCCAGCGCTGGTCCTGGAGGAGGACGCCGCTCCCAGTGGATTTCGAGAAGCTCCTGGTGTCCGTGGGGGTGATCATCTTCAGCTACACCTCTCAGATCTTCCTCCCCACCCTGGAGGGCAGCATGGCCGACAGGGCCGGCTTCGCGGGCATGGTGACCTGGACGCACGCCCTGGCCTGCGTCTTCAAGACCGCCTTCTCCCTGCTGGCCTTCCTCACCTGGGGCGAGGAGACCAAAGAGGTGATCACCGACAACCTGCCCCCGACCCTCCGCGTGGCGGTCAACCTCTTCCTGCTGGCCAAGGCGCTGCTCTCCTACCCCCTGCCGTTCTACGCGGCCGCCGAGGTGCTGCAGGGCTGCGTGGGGCAGTGCGGGGCGGCGTGGATCGAGGCGCGGGAGGGCGCGTTGGTCCTACGGGCCGGCCTCCTCCTGCTCACCTTCCTCGCCGCCATGTACATGCCCCACTTCTCCCTGCTCATGGGTTTGACTGGGAGCATGACGGGGGCCGCCATGACCTTACTCCTGCCGTCACTCTTCCACCTACAACTCAAGTGGAGGAAAATGGACGCCAAGTTCAAGGCCCTTGACTTTGTGATCTTAGTTCTAGGGTCCTTATGTAGCTTGTCTGGTGTCATTTGCTCTGTCAAAGGAATGAGCAAGGCCTTTGGAGGCAGATAAACACTCTACTCTATGTAAATTTTGTGCATAAATGTTTTCCTGAGAATAGCCAAAAGGTTAATGGCTAGATACAAATAATTCATGTAGGAAGGAAACTTTAGAAGTGCTTGAACATTACGGTTTGACATGAAACATTAAAAGAAGTATGGAAACGAACAAATGTTTGACATTGCGTAATTGCAATGCTTAAAATAATGAGGTTGTCATAAAGAAACAGAAGAAACATATGGAAGAAATACTTGATTGAGGGAGATGATGCACAGCCGATTTTGAACAGATGTTTTTTCTCTTCATTATCATGGTAAAGTCATCCTTTTCGCCTGAGCTTTGCATATATCTATAGCTTATTCGGGCAAGAAACCAAAGAAAACATGTTTTGCAATAATGAAAAACACATGCTGTATAATTACACATTTATTTCTCTCACACTGTTCTTGAGTAAATTATAATGATATTGCTTGGTGTCAGCCATTTTGATTTGATGCTGAATGTGAAATTTGAGCCAGATGTAAAAATTCAATGGAATAATTCAGAATAAAATGCTTTTTGTGACATAGAGTTTTAAAAAAGAAGGACATAATCATAAAAGATGCAGTCAAAGCTTTGTTATTGATTTGTGGATCTGTTGAGTACAGCCAAATGGCATAATTGTACAGATTTAAATACACCATTTGTCTTTACTTGGCATTTCTGAGTACACAATTGTTTATGAATTAGGAGCATAATTATGCTCTAAAGATGTATCTTGATTGGGAAATTACTGCTTGCATTCTTAAATCCAAGCGGATGAAAAAAATGCTGAGCTCTTCAACAGTTTGTATTTCCTCAGAAGGCAAAATCAGCCATAAGAAATCCGTCTTACACCTTCCATCGAACATAATAATTCAGTTAAAAATGAAGCATCATATTCTAGCATCATTCCACACTGCTACGACACAGAATGACATGAGGCTGAAGGTGAAGAGGGGAATCTCTCTGGAATTTTGCGTTACATTCTTGAGTTAGCAAACACATTCAATAAGTTAATATGCGATATTATCGCTGTAAATGCACCACATGCAGGCGTTGTTACAACTTGATTTCAGAGTGTTCTGCGTATATCCTTAGCTTTGCGATGCTTTTGTTATCCTTGGGGTCAACAGCATGTCTTTCTTGGCTCAATTATGGGACTGGGGTCCAAAGACACTGATTTATCCTGTCAGTTAACTCCGTCAAAAGACAGAACAGCTGTGGCATCTGATTTAATGAGCTTGTCAGCGCGGCGCTGGAAACAGAAAACACAAACTTCGAGGAAGGCCAACAGCGAAGCCGAGCAAAGCCGGACAAAGCCGCTCTTGCGGTAACAAGGCAGCTTCTCCAGTCACAGCAGACGTGTTCCATCTTGGTTCCTCTCTCGAAGGAGCGTTTTTTGGCAGACACGCTTAGATTCCTGCAGACCCCCAGAGAGCACACTTACTGTAGATATCCAAGCGCCACAACACTGAGCTGCCAAATACATTAGGAGTCAAGTCTCAGAACTCCCCTAAAGGGTCTCCATTTCCTCCGTGAAACTCTGCAAAGCCCCTGGTAAGTATGACTCATGCAGGCAAAGCTTTGCTTTGTTTGACATAACCTTCATTTTATAGTGATTCTTGATTGTAGAAAGCACATAGGGATAATCTCTCACTATGGGAGCTGTAATTTTTTAGTTTGGCATCACACTTACGTCTAATTCCCAAACTTTTCCCGCCCTTAACCTTCTGTTTAGTTTTTGAGTGCTGCTCGGTTTAATGTGATACTTGCTCATTGGTTTTCAAACCTTTAACATTATAAACGTCGGAGGGATTTTTTTTTAGAACACAGTCTTTATTTTCCCTGATTTTTCTTGGGTGCCTCATTATGATTGTAAATGACTGGCTGTGTTTGGGAAGCTGATTCTTAGCAAATGTCTCCCAAATATATTCTTTTTGGCAATGCTGATAGTTTTAATTTTTTCAAGAATAATCTCTTTTCAATGAATATGTGTTGATTAGTTCTAAGCTTTCTGAGTTCTCTCATTGGATTATCAAACCTTGCCCATATATGTTAAGCCTTTTAAAGTTTAATACACATAAAACAATGAGTTGTAATATTTTGCTTAATGCTGGTGTGTTATTATTGCACAGTTAGTTGTGGGGTTATAATTTTTTTATAAAAGATTATTGCACAGTTATGTTCAGGCTGACATTTTTGAAGATTTTTTTAATACCGTAAATGACATTTCCCCTTAGAATTTCTCTAAATAATAAAAAAAATATTGCCTGGTTTACAAAATCAAGAATCTAATGTTGCATATTTTGCATATAAATAACATTCAGAGTATGTCTAAACAGATATTCCATATAAACTAACAGACACACACTTATATATATATATATATATATATATATATAAACATGACATAAAATCACTTCACAAAATATGCGTATGCTTTATTAACAAGCTATAGGTACTACACAATCCACACAAGCTTAAATTCAGCTCAAGCTTAGTAGACTTTGCACCGATCACCAGCACACGCATGAGGTTCTGCTGCAGCTGTAACTCCTTGGCAATCTCCTTCACGTTCCTTCATGACAACGCACTTGCTTCATCCGTTCTCCAGCTCCCACACATAACCTCCTCGCGCATTTATCTCAATTTCTGTCCGACTCTATCAATCATTTGATTCATTTAAAGAAGAAGAGGATAGTCTGATACGATGATGAGACCGGCATGGGCGAGCCCTTTCCCAAGAGCAAAGCTCAGATAGAGGCTGATAAGGCTCATTAATACACACAGTTAAACTCGGGAGACAATGATAAGGAACGTAAGTGGTGTGCACATGTCTGTGCTGCAGTGATTAGTTATTCCTGGCACAACACAGAGCCTCCTTTTATTCATATTTTTGGTTTTCTCTTGTAATCACCTTGCACCTGAAGTTGTCATGTTGATCACTGAAAATGAAATTTTGAAACGTGTCATTATCATTATGTTACTATTGAGTATTTGAGCCAAAATATCAGTTAGTCTATATGTTACCTTTGACAGAGACAGAAAAAGTGAGGTTGGGCTCAAGTGTATGGCTATATGCAATTATGTAGCACCAAATACATTTTCCCTGAAGAAAGCAGCCACAGCCGTTTATTGCGAATTTATATCAATATTCCACTAGCTTCCATTCACATCCTTGGCATCTAGCCTCTATGGCCAAGATACTATTAAAAGCATTTTACCATTATTTTTTTGTCGAGAAAAAAATTCAGCATTATTCATTTTCACATTTCAGTGACTTCAGCCTGCAATTACAGTTTTTCCCATGTTTTTAAAACTGATGGAAGAGAAAGATCCACAACTCTTTGCCGCAGACAACCGACAATTCTTTCATTATTGCTGAGTCATCACTGGAAGATAAGCTATCTCTCTCCCCTCATTTGGAAAATCAGTTTTGCAATCATGAGTTTTGGTCATAGCCACAAATCAATTTACAATAAAAATAAAATAAAATCCATGAAATAAACATGAATTAAACATTTAGTGGCATCATTGATTTTTGACAAAAAATATATAAATTGTGTGAGCATCACATTCAGATTTTACAGGTTTTATTGTGTGCTTGGAATGCATACTTATCTCTCTGTCTCAGAGGCTACTTTTAGCAATCAATATACTATTCAAAGTAGAGTAGGCAGCATTGTCCATTTGCAACCGAACACTGAATTGTCTTCAGTACATTTCAATAAATCTTCACTTCAAACAAGTAGTGCATATTATAGGGTTGAGCCAACTATTGTATTTTTAAATATCTATGTAAATGACTATATCTGTAAATTACTATGCATTGAGTAAGCTTTGCTGCTGAACTGTTTGTTGTCTTTCAATAACTTTCTCCATTTAAATGTATTATTCATTATTTTCTGTTAAATACTTAAGTATGCTTTCTCTGATCACTCAGTCATAGGCACTTGCATATTGTTAAAAAAATAAATAAAAAAAACAGAAAAACAAACTAAAGCTTGAAACATATAGGTCATCCTGTTATTTTATGCAGTAAATCATAGAGGGGAGTTCGTTCTGAATAATTAGGGGTGATTCATCTAAGCTTTGGAATGTGTATCTTCTCGGGGCAGTACGAGCACAAATGCACTGGCAGATGTTCGTGGATTTACAGAGCTTGGCTGGGGCCAACGTGGCCAAATCCACACACATTAGTTTGTTTGCACTTTGATTTCATTGTGAAATGGCCGCGCTTAAGCTGCATTTTCACTCTCCACGCTGCCTCCACATTCTTAGCCCACGCGCGCGCACTTCCATTTGATGGCGTAAGATTCAGAGCGCCGCCACCACCGGCTCCTTACAAACTCCATGCGAGAGGAGATTAGAGGCCGCGGATGCTGCAGGAAACGTCATGACGTTTCTTGGCTGTGGCACGTCTAAGCTTCAAGGCGAAGGCCGATTTATTTCGAAAGCTCTCTCAAATGTCTGTTCGCGCGGAGCGCCGCACGGGCTCAGCCCAGACACGACACCCCAAGCAATTTGTTTAGAACAGCGAGCGTCGTCAGAAAGAGAGACGACACTCTTCTCATTGTTCCTGCCGGTGAGAGGTTGTGAATCGCGGAGACTGGAGACTGATGTTCTGCAATCCGACTTTATTGATCCTGGGTGTGAATACAGTACTCACCTACAGATTGTAAACTCTGTTGCTTGAACGACAATGAATGTTTTTTTTTTTCAGACAGTGTCAGACAGAGGTATCAGTTGCAGGGAATGCAATGTTGTGCAATACCAGAGGTTCGTTATTAACCGTTAAACCCCATGGCATATGAAACAAGCAACATTTTGAGGGTTCAGAGGTTCCAGTCAATGGGAATGTTTTAAAAGAGTAATATTTGTTTTTTTAAGAAAACAGTACACCGTACAAGGCAGGGCAAATACCAAGAAAGGCTATTGCAGAATGCATTGCAGAAACGGGGCCATCAGAGACGGTCCACCCACAGTCATAACATGATCACTGTCATGCTAATGTGCATTCCAAATGGCTAAGTGAGTGTCCCGCAGAAACATAAATTTGACTTCCTGAGATACCAAGCTCCACCGACTGTAAAACAGTACAACAACACTTAGTGTTGATGTAGAAATATATATGCAGAATGACCATGGCTTGGACAAATGCTGACATTGGATGACAATGCTATTTTGCCATATGATACAGTTCACAAGTGTGTTGTAGTATAATGTTAACTGTCATGAATTATAATTAAAGTGTACTTTGATTTATAAGTTGTTCATGCTGGTAATAAACTTAATTACCTACTTTGAGTTCAAAAAGATAGTGTATCCTGTTGAGAAAATAATAGGAAACTCAAATAATAAACTAAAAATTGAGTGGTGTCTGGGGGAATGAATGTTTTTTCAACTTCTCAATTTTCAACTGAGGAGAGCCATAACACAAAGGCACAGCTGGCGTTCTGCAGAGTGTGCAACTACTACGTGTGGGCTAAGATTCTCTCCTATGTCCATTTAGCCTCAAAGCTTGAATAGACTGGCAGAGCAAAAAACTCATGAACATCTCCTCACATTTCACTTTTATTCTCCAGAAGAGAACACCCAGCATTCCTTATGGCCTCTGTAGCAAGACCTCGCCTGATGTCCGATGAAGAAGATTTAGGGACGGCCCCCAGTGCGTGGTCTGTACTTTAGAATAATTCCAACAGAGGGCACCAGGCCCCATGGAGGCATTTCTCTCTCTATGCAGACACTGAAACCAATTATCTGAATGTGCACTTTTGCGGGAATGAATAGCGAGTGTGTTTTTTAAGAGACTGCATTAACCCAGTTGTAAGGTATCGATTGGGGTCCCCGCCGAAAAGAAAGAGAAGGAGCAGAGATGTGCCGTTTTCAATTCCGCCCCATCTCGGCTGTATCTCTCTCCATTCCGCTCCAATCTGCAGACGTAATGAGGCCATTAGAAGCCTTCAACTCGATGTCCCACACAATTGTTTTCTTATTGTCGGGGCCCTTTATAAAAGGATGTCTTTCAGCCGCGCCCTGAACCCCGCGCGGCTCCCTTTGGTTCGCCAGTCACTCTGCGGGTATTGGATTTTTTTTCTTCTCTTTTTCTGTTAGCGGTGAAATGAAAGGGACCGGGCAGGCGGGCAGGCGGGCAGGCTGGCAGAAGGGATCCGCCGCCTTATCTCTCCCATCTACTGGCCTCGCCGCGCCGCCGTCCAACCCGCACCCGACCTTACCCAACCTTCAGCGGCCGCCCGCGACAGGGGTTGAGACCCCGGTTTTTGAAAGCTGACAAACGTGCGGTACTTAAAGGGGGAAATTGAGGTCGCCAACCTGCGATGCAGAATATCTAGTGCGAGTTGTTTGGGTGACACCAAACAGAGGACACTGCTTTTTTTTTTTTTGGGACCGGTCACATTTCATGCCAATTTTGTCATTAGAAATATTGGTGGCAGCAGATGTCAAAATGTGAGGGAAAGGACATATGGTGTGATGCCTCTGGCGCTGCATCAGGATGCCAGTCAGTGCCTGACGGTGCCACGGTGTGACCTCACTGCAGTTATCCTCTGAATGTGTAGGAGGGGATGGCCTTATTGCAGGGGGTTTGCTGTGCACATAACCAGCTGAGACTGATATGCACATGCCGTGTACATCCATGTTAATGGGCTGGTAATGCTTCACTTTAATGAATTTCTAAGCCCTTCAGTCTCGTGTATTATATACAGATTCATTAGCGGTCTTGAGGGTTTAGTTGCTGCTTTATCACCTTAAGAAATTGCTTTTCTTGGGCTCACTATTTGTTTATGTAGTGCTAAACCTGAGAGAGGACAGTGCGTATGTAATTACTTAGCACTTCATAAAAGTATAAACTGAAAGGTTTTTTTTTACTGTATATTATGCCACAAACGATAACAGTAACCAAAAAATCCCTGCTTATCAACTGCATGGAATGAAAGTGGTGCATAAAAGAACTTAACCACAGTATTACCTCTAGGATGGCGATGAGGGTAAATCCAGGTCTCAAGGGGGATTCTGCTGAGTGAGGTTTGAAAGTGATATTGTGAGTCCGCGGGAAACACTAGGGCTCAGCCTGTGTTGACTGTGGCATTTGCATATTCAGTTTCCTTGGGTGAATCACTGAGATCAGCAATGCCTCTACCACGTCAGATTTTCTTTTGTCCGCAGTGGGACCAGGGAATTGTTTTTCTGCAGCTGATAACTATTTCTGCGGCTAGGCATTGCAGAATTTCATGCGTACACTCCTTTGCCTACTCCAGAAGGTGTTTTTGCTATACAAAAGGTATATTTTTCTAGCCTTTGTTTGGATTAATTGATTGACTCCATTAAAGTAGTATAATCTAAATGGACATTTAAAATGGTTTGCATTAAAAACGTAGGTCATTGTGGGTGGAGATAGGTATTTACTTTAAGAATTTACAAGCCATGAAAGTCAAGGATAATACATGCAATCTGAATGTGTATGTCAGTGTGCTGTGTCATCACTAAAGGGCAATTTGCTGGTTAATGAAGGGATGGGAACAAAAGAACAAACATCCCAAAAGAGGCATAAGAAGCTGACACCTAAAGCCTAACAATAGTTGCATTGGGCTAGACTGTTTGTCACCTTTGTGCCGTAGGAAAACATGCTGTGCTGTGTTCACAGGAACAATTGTCTCTATTGAGGAGGCCCTGATTCAAATTCTTATCATGGTGAAACTCAATAGCCTTATTGTGCATAAACAAAGATTAAAGATAAACAACTGCTAGAAAATTACAGGGACTGCAGTAATGGTTCCAGTGATGTATTAAGTGTATTTTCAAACGCAAAGAAGACTGATGCAAACGAAGAACCTTAAAATGTTTTTTAATTATTGTTTTTTTTCACATGCATATGTATATTAAGCTTATGTTTTGGTATCTTTGCAGTGTGGGCTGCAGAGTTTTTCCAGTGCATAAAGTGGAACATAAACAAGGAATGCATTGTGATGTGGAAACAAAGACTCCCAGAAGTAAGCCTCCAGTGTGTTCCTCCGGTTTCCTCATCGCAAATTGCTGAGCATGAAACAACTTTAATTCCTGCTCAGAACAAAGGGGCTTTAAGTCCATATGGATCCAATTAGGAAGAAATCAGTTAGTATGATTAATTCCATTGTGGTGGTGTTGGGGATGGGAGGCGTGTTAATGTGTCCGTAGTTTGTAAATAGGCCCTGGTAATATCCACTTACATGACTCTTCAGTAAGTATGGTTCAGTAGGTTGCACTGGAATGCTAGTCCCAAAGAGAATTGTAACCTACACCTGCCTGCCTTGGTGTTTTGTAGAGGTTTATTGCACTGTTCCTCTGAGTATGAGAAAGAATAAACCTAATTTTCTTGGTCGCTTCCTGGAGGATTAAAATTTACTCAATAATTTTACTTTTTTCCAAATGAAATCGATTACAACTTTAATCTAAATCTGTCTAGCATTGGTATCACCCATTAATAGTACTGTCCATAATTGCTCACATCTTCCTTCTCTGGACATGGTGCATTTTTAGTGAGTCTGAACATGTGTTCTTGTGGCCTGAAATATGATCATTTATTCCTTTCAAACAATGCAGCAAATTATGGCGAATACTACCAACAGTACTTGTGCCAAAGAGTCTGCTAAACATAGCTATTTCTTCATTTAGTTTCCTGTTTGTGATTTAGCTCTTTTGTTATTACACATTGACAATAGGCTGGCTTTAATTTAAAGGACGCTTCCAGCACAAATAAAATTCTCAATCACATTTTGTGCAAATATACATACAACAAAGAATGTTACCAAATCTGGATTACTTAGGAACAATTCACATAAAAGTAGATTTTTTTTTGTCTTACCTTTTGTCTCCATTCCTCATTAGCCCGAGGAGAAAAATCAAAGAGCAAGAGAAAGGAAAAAGATGACACTTTAAATCATAACATTAAAGGGCTTTTTATTATCACCTTTCATGTGACAGGTACTCATTTGGCTTCTATTCTGGTTGTGGTGAAGATAATTGTGGGCCTAGTTAATGATTATGAAATCATATGTGAATAGGCAAGTTGGCATTTCAAGCCAAGATTAAGAAAGGAATTCTCCCCTGATTTTTGCAACGGAAATAGAATTGACAGAACGGGCTATTGCAAAAAAATAAAAATTTGAATTCCTTTCCGATTCTACAGTGGCCTTTTTTATATAAAGTAATGACTTGCCAAGCAGTGGAAGGAACAGTGCTTTTTAAATCTGGGTTTAGTTTTATCATATTTGTCAGGTCTGCCATGTTGAGAAATAACAAGAAAACATATTTTAATCTGCTGAAGTAGCAATCTGATAAAGAAAGGCAGCAATAGGCAGAAATCTTATTAACATGGCTGTGTAGCCTTATCGTAATCTAGTTATGAACACTGGCAAACTAATTATGTTCACAAATGGAATTAGCAGAGTTAAAATGCCTATGTAATTGGATTGCGATTTCAACTTTCTGGGATATAAAGCTCTTGCCAACCTTTTAATCAATAAGCAAGCTGACATTTTGTCACAGCTCATCATGTTGCAAGAGGATGTTTTTATTTTATTTTATATTAATTTTTTTTATAAAATAGGAATCTTATAATAATTGGTGCCTTCTTAGAAAAATGACCTGCCAGTTGGCAGGAATATTTTAAATATTGCAGTCCCATATGCACAATATGGCATTCGCTTTCTTTCACATATGTTTCAAAATAAGGTTGACTATTAGATCCATAAAATGATTATTATTAAATATGTCATCAAAAATAACAAATGCATATGTATATGTTCCTTTTTTAACATGGCAGAAAATATTATTATTGTGTGTGTGTCTATGTGTACATGTGTGTGTGCATGTGTGTGCATGCATGCATGCATGCGTGTGTGTGTTTTATACATCATATATTTCCCTGTACGACATTATCTTATACAAACCAGGAGTCATAATCATAGTGGCATTTGAAGGCTCTTGTGAGACTGAAGGTAGATAATTGGAAATGAGAAACCTGAATTAATTCATATTAACACAGGGAGTAGGAAATGAATGGGGAAAAATAATGAGATACAGCAAGACATTTATGTTTCAAACAGTTTTTGTGATCTTTTCTACAATGTTCATTCACATGTAGGTTTGCACAGTAATTTCAGACGGGCACTCTGAAGGGTCACCTCATTGGCAACTTAGAACAGCACATCTGGTATTATTTGGCGTGACAGGTTGAGAAATCCAGGTAGTAATAGGAAATGAGGCAACGGAACCCTCATAATAAAGATGTGGCAGCCATGCTGTCAGTGATGTCAGTGACTCATGTGAACCAATTAAAAGTCTTTGCTCCGTAGAAACTGCTGTGATTCAAATGTGTGGTTTAAATCTGTGAATCTTCGATAACACATATGCTACCTCTACTGGGATTCATGAAGCCTCAAGTCCCCATCACCGGATCCAGGTATAGGTGCTAGTCTATGTTTGTGATTTAGGCACAGATCTGGGCACATGCAGTGCCAAAGGGATTCCAAAGTTGTTTCAATGAGAACCTCGGCCAAATGAATCAGTGACTAGCACATTGTCCTCCTGAGCTTCACACTAAAGTACTGGAAGAGGACGAACAGAGCGATGAACAAGCTGGTCTGTGGGTACAATGAACTCTCAAGGACACATTATTTTCCTAGGGGAGGCAACAAAAGCTACCTTAAACCATTCACAGTTCCTACAGGAAATGTGTGAGGGCTCCTAGGAAATGCGCATCTATGTGATTTGAGCAGAAAGGCAGACTATGCCCAACCTTATCGCACCAAGGCAATTCCACTGCAATTATATCCCTCACGTTCCTTGATTATACAGTCAGTATTTATTTCTGCAGCAGCTAAGTGATGCCTTTTAATCAATTATGTATGATGAAAGCTTAGTTCTTGAAGCGCAATGCTTGTATTGTCACAGAAATCAATAAAGCTAGAGCCAACAACTTTCCTCAGCGTGACACCCCCAGCTCCGAGTGCAGAGAATAAATATTATTTCTTTGACTGCCTAGAGCAATGCTTCAGGTTCATCATCCTGTGACTTTTATGAGAAAGTTCAATAAAATCACAAAAATAAGAATATGAAGTTGATAAAAAAAACATTGTTTCACAGATGATGATGTAGCTATTCGTTTCATCACAGTCCCAAATATTTTGCTTGCTTGCATCAGAATGGAAAACTGTTAGAATATCTATGTCTTTGAAAGGGTAAAAAAGTAAGAAGTACAGTTACAGCAAAAAATAGCACAACTCACCCCTCCCAGAGAATACATTTAAATAAATTGCTCCTTAACCTTGAAATTTCCCATCTTAATTTTTTTCTACAACATAATTGATATAATCTTATATCCAACCATTCAGTCTAATAAAAATGTCTAATTTTCTTTGAAAAATATCAAAGTCGGAGCTCTACTGCACTTTTCCATAATCAAACTCAATTAGCCATCATGTGTATTCCATTTATGATTTTTCCCCTTTTGTTCAGGTTGAGTGCAGCTAAAGGAATGGACATGATCATGCGGCGATAAGCAGCCTGCAAGAAACCCACTGACCTCAAAACAAAGAGAATCTGAGAGGGTTTGAGAGTTTTTACTCCAGAAATAGGAATATGAAAAGACCACGGCTAGAGAAAAGCAAGGGAACTGGCATGGCTGGTAATAGCAGGAACTGACTGGTTGAATCTCTATCTATGGTTTAGATATTCTAAAGAACACCATCATGATACATTGTGATGGTATGCAGGCATTATGGTCAATGTTTGTTAGTGAAAGAAGACGGATGTCAAAACATTATAACTTCCTTTTGTATCTGTAAAGTATCATTCAATACATTTACTAGAATGATAGATTTCATTCGTTTTCAGTGACACACTTAAACTTGAATCTGTATGAAGTCATAATATTAGTCCACAACAAATATTCCCTAAATGTGCTTTAGCTGAATAAATACATTGCATAGTGTAGTTGCAGTTGCATTAGGTGTAATAACGTGCTATGTATTGAATGATTCAGGTCCAGACCAGCTCAACTCTGGATTGTATATTTAATCATCGTCCACTGTGGCCTAACATCAAAGAGCATACATGGATTCTGTATAGTCTCTCTGACATTGTCTTTTAGGCTCAGGACTCAACTCTTTCTCTGGTCCCTGTCTCCCTTCCCATAATCCCCGTGTACACAGGTGGAATGATTAGTGCCTGTCTAGCTAACAAAAGCCATTATGTCATGTTTATGAAGTAATTATATGCTTTATAGAGTCTTTATGAGATTTCATTTAAAGTGTGACCATATATTAGCATCTTCCTTAAAACTTTCATTGTAATGCACTTGCATGACTCCTAATGAAGAAAACCATTACAGTACCCTGGAAGTCAGTCCAGCATTTACTCTCCTGAATTTCTTGAATATCTTAGACAAAATAGGAAAAATAGAAAAAGCTTAGTACAAGCTCAATGCTGTATGCATCTCATAATGGAGAGTATTTGTAATGTATTTGTAATGATTTATTGCACACTAGAATGCCAATGCTTAACACGGATCATTCACTTTGTGCCAGAAATAAGAACAGAGCGTCGAGAAATCCATACAAAAAGTAATAAAGCTGGTTCATTTGCTGAGAAGTAATTATGTTTTTAATAATTAAAGTTTTTCTAGTGTTTTGCGGCAGCAGATTATTTCTAGACATGATAGATCATTCTTCACAGTAATGAATTTACATCTGAAGGAGGGAGTAATAAAATCAAACATTTTACTGCTTTAATTACAGTGATTAAACCAACAAAAAACCATTGCTATTTGGATCACAGTAACATAGGATGCAACAGGTTTTATTGTGCTAATTCCTTTCTGTTATCAATTTTGTTGTTTTACATTGTAGCAGACACTTTTATCCAGAGTGACTTAAGCAGATTACATTGTTCACATGTACACTCCATTTATTTGGCTGGGTATATTAACAGAATCAAAGTACACACTAAAATGTCCAGTGTGAATTCAACTGTAAACAGATAACATTTGGTCCCACGGTGGAATGTGGGATCAAATGTTATTAATTACGTGTTGAATTAACATTGGACATTTTATTGTTTTCCCCTAGCTGAAAATCAAAGCCACTAGCAATTCTAGTTCCCTAACTATTATATTGCACTGCAACCCCTTAAGATATTCCTTCTTTTTCATCCTTTACTCCTCATAGAACCTTTACAGTGGTGAGGTATTGCTCTAGGTACTGACACAGGAGTTTATGACAACAGTAGCATCACTTATATGAAGGCTTGCCAGGATTTTTTTTTTCTGTTCCAGTGTAATCAATCATATATTTCTGATATTTAATAGATTTTTCTTTCTAGAATATCAGTGCCCGGCCAGGCCACAATTAATAAGACTAATTTGAAAATGGGAAACAACCAGGGAACGCATGACCTTTATGTTAAATTGAACATGTTTAATGAAAAATGTTAAAGAACTACGAGATGTTCAATTTATGTGAACATTGAAATAAACTACTGAGCACAGACTGCTTATTTTGTACTATAGGAGCACAGTCATTAAATCATGTGTCTAGATTTGTGAGCCATCATTCTTCTGTCTTCATTCACAGAGAAGTTCAAACTATTGTGCAACCACATCAATTCATATACAAAAACCACTCATTTAAAAAGGCAGTGATAGACAAATGACTTAACTACTACAAAAGTATACATTTTATTTTTACTACAAAAGTGTACGAATTTTATTAACACACACCAATCATTTTAATATTAACGATTCTGGTGAAACAGAAGTTGTATTGCAAAATCTAAAATGAAGGATAATTGTAAATTCCACGGCCTTTGAATATTTTCTGTTCCCAATGGTGCTTCTCTTGACCAGTGCATGCCATGCTATGTGTTACATAGAGAGAAAGTACTTTTGGCTTGGACCTCTTCAATGGATTTTGATCAGGTTTATTTAAATGTTTTTCATATTAATTTATCATTTTCACTTGAATGCTTATTATTGGCAATTTCACTGCTGCTAACTTAAAAATGTTTTTAATTTCAGTACAGCAGCAGCAATCAGTCATGGCGAAACACCCACAAGAAATGCACAACAAATATTGAAGTCAACAACAGCAAAATAACTTTGCTTCATCCTGGTTTCATGCTTCCTACACCATTGAAATGCATTACATTTATTTAGACCCCATTAAATGTTGAGTGCTCTTTATTGGTATTCTGTAGTAACAATGGGCTTTCAGGGTAAGGATAAAGAGGCAGCTGACTGATTCTGCTGGAATGGATCCACACTAAGTTAAACCTGTGGAAATTTAAGTGATTATAAACCAACATAGTACAGGCCACATACAATTAGCTCCATTTTGTTTGGGACAAAGGCATATTTTTCTTTCTTGATTTGGCTCAGTACACAATTTTATTGTGTGATTAAAGTACGCAGTCTCAGATTTTTGTAAGGGTTTTTAAATACACATTGGTTTCACCATGTAGAAATTATATCACTTTTTAGACAGCACCCCCACCCCCGCCTCCACCTCATTTCAGGGCACCATAATGTTTGGGACTTAGTAATGTTATGTAAATGAAAGTAGTCATGTTTAGTACTTTGTTGAATATCCTAGTTTGCATGCAATGACTGCAAGTCTGTGACCCATAGCCTCTGGTGTTGCTCTGCCAGCCTTCTTCAGCTCTTGTTTGTTTCAGAGATTAGTTACCTTAGGTTTTCTCCTCTGCATATGAAACACATGTTCAGTTGGATTCAGATCAGGTGAATGACTTTTTCAGTTCTTGTTGCTTTTGCAGGTGTTTGGAATAATTATCTTGCTGCAGGATGAAGCGCCGTCCAATAAGCTTGGAGGCATTTGCTTGAACTTGAGCAGTGCTTCTGTACACTTCAGTATTCATTGTGCTACACTTTCAGCAGTTAGATCATCATGTGAAGACAAGTAAGCCATACCTATGGCAGCCTTGCAAAAATTAATAATAATAATAATAATAATAATCATAATAATCATAATAATAATAATAATAATGGTAATAATCATCATCATCATCATCATCATCATCATCAGAATAATAATAATAATAATAATGATAATAATAATAATAATAATAATAATAATAATAATAATAATCATCATCATCATCATCATAATCATCATCATCATCATCATCATCATCATCATCATAATAATAATAATAATAATAAATGGGAGATGAATGGATGTAGAGAAAGTTCAATTAGGAACCTTGCTGCTGTCAACCATTGCCCTGCCTCAGCAACCACATGTTCTCGTACTCAACCAATCACGCACACACATCACTAATGGGGAATCCTTTTTAAACCAAGAGTCAGACCTCCTCTTTGTATGCTCTGCTGCTCAAACAATTGCTGCACTGACAATTGCTCTACAAATTGCTGCTCAGACTCCACCACCCCAGCTTCCACCTGTTGTTTGGATCTGCTTCTATGTACTAGACTTTCTGATCCTTTCAGCACCAAGCTCAAATATTTGCTTTGCATATTCATTAAAATATTTAAATATATGAGTTGTCCTGACTGAATAATAATAATAATAATAATAATAATAATAATAATAATTAAGTATGTTATATTCACTGAGGTTCCATAATACAGTGAGCATTTATGGTGTCTAGCTCATAATCTATAGCAAAATAACAAACAAATGCATGTAACCCTGTAACAGTGAATGTAATTCAGTATAAGCCTATAGCACATTGTTGATGAAATTACATTGTGAGCACTCCTCTTAGGCTAGATTATGATGTCATCACTATGTTTCCAACCGTTTTCCCTCAATGGTTCTATTGAATAAAACTCAATGTACATTTTGTTTTTTAAAATACATTTGATCATGTTTCATAGCTGTTTCCCACCTCTGCACTGTCTGAACTTGCCGCAGTAAATGTATGCAGAAACGGTGACAAAACTTGTTTAACAGGTTTATGGCTGCCTAGGAAATGTAGCACTTCCTGATACTCTGCATAAAATACGTATGCTACAAGGTCATGTGACATTCTGCAGGTAACTGTGTGCCTGAATTTGTTTACTAAGCAGTACCTTGTCTTTTTTAAAAAAAAAAACTCTTGTACGAACCCATGAGAACATTAATTTGTGTGCATCTGTTTACGGCAGGCAACCCGCGACCTGACCATGCGCATATCATTCATTTGACTTTTGGCTCTTTATGCTAGCACTTTTTAACGTCAATTTGCATCCCCGTTTGGAACCATTTTCTAAATTAAAATGCAAATTGATTTTTTAAAGAGACAGACTAGGTTATTTGTGTGCTTTTTGCAAAGATTTCACAACCGTGCCACATTCACAAAGAAACCGTACAAGCACAGTGACAAAGATGCTGGCAGCATACTGGTCTGATGTGACTGTCCCACTCATTCAGTGCCTTGTGCTTTGTACTCTTGGGTGCCACATAGTGAAAGGCCCAACTCAAAAGGCCTCTTGTACTGCTAAAGTACAATTTCATCAAGCAATATGTGTGAGCAGCAATTAAACTGTTTGCTTGGACAGATACAAGTCAACAACAACAACAACAAAAACATCTGTCTTAAGGTATAAGTAGACCTATCTTGGAGGTATAAGTATTCCAAATGTGTTGGTTCAGCTCAAAATATAATGTAGTATATGGTGGCAACTGAGTCAATTTCAGAAGAAAAACTAGCAAGACATGTTTTCTTTTGTTCTCACTCCCCGAGTTGTGCCTTAGGCGTAATATTCAAGTCAGTTGAAAAACAAATGTTACGGTATCGGATAGACGGATGTTCACTGCTTATCATTCATACAATGTTACTGTCTGACATTGTCTGTAAGAGTACTCAATCAAATTACTGCAGATATGGAGCTATCATAAATAGTCTACCCCTACTGTGATCACTACCCAATGCTACTGCACTGTTGATTCTCTCTGGATGCAGAATATGTGTAAATAGCCAGAGAAAGGTAAATGATGGATCGCAGAAATTTTAAAAAGAATGCTCTATAATATCTACATGTGAAACAGTGTAGAATCAAGATGTTTTGATAATGCAATAGGGGGCTAAAATAAACTGCCACAAATTGGTTTGATTGGCCTGACAAGGATACACATCAGCTGGAAATGTTGTCAGTACATGATGTAAACAGCTAGTATGGTTTGGTATTGGTTCATTTTTTAGATATTTAATACCAGCCACACTGTATGAGGTGATTATGCTTATTTAAAGTGACTGACATTTCGCATGGCTTTTGAATCCAAGGTGTCAGTACTGTAGGCGCTCTTGAGATTTGGCTATGGCTTCCAAGCCCAACAATGCCACCAAATAATCATTCATATAACAAAACACAGGTGATAAAAATCACCACTGTTTATGGTACAGTGCATTCCTTACCTTATACTTCCCATGTTATGGCTTTAGCAATAGTACTGCAAGAATATTTTTGCAGGAAACAATTGCTAAAACATTGAAATGAAATGTAATTTTTCATTGGTCGACGGTAGTCATTCTTATAAGCTAGGCACCTAAATCCAAGTTACATTTTTGGAACTCTATTTTTGGACTTGTCAGTTAGGCAGCTAGACAATTGCTTCTCCAAGGTATTTGCCAATGCAACTGCCACAGTTCGCATACACCTCCACCTCATTATGAGATCAAGTCTATTCAGTCATTATGTGCTTGGAGAGGTTCAGAATGCTTTTTGTTGACAATATTTGAAGCAAATTCGTAACTGCTGAGACTAAAATCGTAGCGTGTACTGTTTGTCCTATATTTAAGAAAGAACAGAGCCCATGTTACCGAACAAACAAAATCCATGACAGGAAGACTAAGTGTGCCAATGAAAGGTGACTCATTGAAGTGGCACCCTTTGTCTGAAAATGTTCCGGTGACATAAAAGTTCTTGTCATCAGAGGTCTGAGAAAACATGTGGCTGAATAGCTGCATCACCTCATTTTTTATTTATTTTTTTGAATGATCAACAATGAACCTGATATTTCTGCATAGGCACCAGGTGTGTGTAGACATAACTACTTGTGCACTGCTGCTGGATATTCAGCCTGGTTCTTTTCAGTGCTTAGACTTATACATTTTTAATAGACCAAGCAACAGTTGGCGTATGGGTTTTGGAGTATTAAATGTGGCAATTGGTATTATCGCCAGCAGACTGAAAAAATAATTTATTTTTGCTTTAATGCATTCAGGTTATGCCTGGATTAAAAGGAAAGTACCATATGGTACCACCGTATGACAACCTGATCTCATTACATGAGAGAGGTGTGGTCTGCGTGAGTCACCCATTGTTTATGCAAACTGATAGGGAACATTGTGTAAGGCAGCTGTGAACTTGCTCCTGCATAAAGAAATTTACTCACTGATGTGCAAACACAAGTTAATCCGTGTGGAACCCGTGTGCTGTAATACCCTTCAACAGTTCTAGCACGGTCTGAATGTATACCCTGTTAATGAAAATATGTGTGAGAGAGAAAAAAAGAATTAAATTGAAAAAAAAAACTGGCTTTTAGCAACATACTTTCAATTTTCTGTTCTGATTTTCAATTATTTTTTCCCCACTGAGAACACATTACACATATTTGGAAATTAATCAGAAGTTTTTCATTTGCTTAATTTACATCTCATCTAACAGCTAAGGCAACACATTAATTCCATTGCTTGTGAACAACTTGCAATGGTTTCGATTTTTAAATTATTACAACAAATAATACACATGCCCCAATGAACCATGCATCTATATCCTTGTCAAATGACTTGAACGCATTAGATTTTTTTAATGTCTGGTGACAGTTGGTGACATTTATCTAGCTGGTATACTAATGTTGTAGCTGGAGTCAAATGGCACCCAGAGCTATTTTTAGAAAATAGAAAAGATTTTAGCAGTAGTGCACACAATTATGAAAACTATTTACATTTTGTTATATATTAACATGGATACTACTACTAATAATAATAATGATGATAATAATAATCATCATCATCCAAAATAATGAATAATTACCACAGACCTTATTTTACAGCTACTTTGCTCATTTGATGTCACCCTGTAATCCAAATCGCCTTTCCCAAATAAAATACTAACCCGGAAGACATTTTGTTCCAATTCCCCCTGACGCCTGTGGTTGAAATAATCTTTTCTTACATTAATAAGAGGGTACAACTCAGCTATTTTCCATTTCAAGTTGGGGCAAAATTTAACATGGGCGGCAGTGCAGTGTAATGATTTGGGAACTGGGCTAGTAGCCTAAAGGTGACAGGTTCAGTTCTGAGGCAGGACTCTATCAATGTACCCTCAAGCACAGCACTTAAACTGAATTCCTTCAGTGTATATACAGCTATATACTGTAAGTGAATGCTGCATAAAAACGCAAAAGCTTTGTAAGTTGTTCTGGATAAGAAAGTCTGCTAAACTGGCGGTAATAATGCCTAATACACCTAATATTTAAATTGTCAATCATTTTATGAAAATATTGAATTACCAGGTGTTTCTAGTGGGACACAGCTACTTGTGGTCAGATACCATTTAAAATTAATAACAAATAGGAATTAATAATGCAAGTTAATGTATTTGGAAGCATGTAAATGAGAGATTGATTGTAGGTTTTAATAGTTCCCTAGTTCTTACAAATTCCCTTTCTCCTGAAGCTGAAACCAGACTCCTTGGCCCAAGTGAGGCTTTGCCCAGGTTTCTCCTGCATTCAAGTTGACTGAGAAACTGATTGTGCAACTCTGGCCTCATCACCTCTCTGCTAATGGACCGGTTACACGGGCAGGGGGTTAACAAACTGCGTTGCGATGTTGTGTTAGTAAATTGCAAAGCTGCCAGAGAGGGGTTTTGGTCAATATCCTGACATGTACAGCTCAACAGATTAGCTATTAAAAGATTGCATGTCTTGTAGTATAATATTATATATATATATATATATATATATGTATGACAGAGAGAGAGTGTGTGAGCTCTATAATGTTTGGCACAAAGACATTTTTACAATACAATTTTAATCAAATTTTAATCAAACAATGCACAAATGTTTACAGTACAAATTCTCAGCTTTTATGTAATGGTATATAATACATTTTGGTTTCTCCATGTATAAATAACCATAATGCTTGGGACAAATGGCTTCATGGGTGTTTCTGATAAGTCAGGTGTGTTCAATTGCTTATTTACTGCAAGTGCTTTCTGTATCTAGTCTTGATTCTACGCTGTTGATTCCTTTTGGAGTCTGTTGTTGGCGTTTGTCAGCATAAGGACCAGAGTTGTGCCAAAGAAAGTCAAGGAAGCTGTTATAAAGCTGAGAAATAAGAAGAAAAAAACAGTCAGAGATGCTCTCTCTCTCTCTCTATATATATATCACTCTCTCTCACTCTCTCTCTATATATACACACACACACACACACACACATATATATATATATATATATATATATATAAATCAAACATGAAGAACTTTGTCCCTACTAATAAAGGCATGGTGATTACGCTATATTCCATCTGCCATTAATTGCATTAGGATAATAATGACTAACACAAAATATAGCATAGGTCTCAAAGCACTGACCAAATGAAAGCATGCTACAGTATATAAATACACACTCATCTTTCCATATCGGCCATGTCATTTTCACAGTACACCTTGCACTGTATTTACATTAGTGTAATATATGATAGTCTTTGAACCATGGCTGGCAATTCCAGCAGGGACCAGCTTGGCCTGGTTCGATCTGTGTAAATGCGTTGCTAGAGAGCTGTGGATGACCCCTCTTTGCTTAAAATCACTTCACCACACTATCCTTCCTTTACTGTCTTCCAAACACTGCTCGGGGAAAATAAGCTCTTTTAATAAGTCTGCTCTACCTTTAGCCCTGTGGAATTGTATACACACAGTCCTTGTTAAGAAAGTGGCTGTTTGAAGAGCTTGTTTATATTTCTTTACTCTCTCTTTTCAGAGTAGGAAGGACCAACATGTAGCCTTAAGCAGCACTAACACATTCACTTTGTTGTATTTGGGTTGTTTTTTTGCCGTCTTCAGTAGAAAAGAACTGTATTGCCCTCACCCGTGGTACACTCTGTGAATGTGAGAGCATGAGTCTTGGGGTTATTTGCTAGGTGTTGCCAGGCGAGAACTGACAATGCGTTGTCCAAACATTTTGACACATGAAATTGGCACCTTCAAATAAATAAATAAATAAATACATAAATCCCGGGCCACTTTTCTTTCAGCTACGGATCTGACAAGGCCTTTGATTCGGAATGTTTACACCGCAGCGCTGCCCACAGCTCAAACCCTTACCCAAGCGAGCGCCTTGCCGGTTTGGTGTAAGGCTGCATGTTTTAATAACCCTTCGACAGGCTTGCCGTCCGTGGTGTATAATTATTACAAGCCCACGTCAAATCAAGTCATGCTACGGTTCCCATTTTAAATCTGTTCTCGTGTGAATCAGACAGGCCTGATGCTGCTACAGATAGGTGGTGAAGGGTCAGCAGTTGTAGCCTAGTCCGTCACCTGAAGTTACAGGGACCAGTGAAGAACACTTCGTGCGTCTATTCTTTTTTTTTTTTGGGTTTCTTTGTTTGTGTACAGTTTGTGAACAGTTTACCAGCTCAACTTTATTTATTTTTTAATATCCAAGAGAGGGCGAAGAAGTAGCCTATTTCCTGATCTCATTTAATTTGATGATGGCGATAAACAGAGTTGACACCCTTCGTAAATTGGTGTATTAGTCTAATTAATGTTGTAGTAATGATTTTTCATTAAAAAAAATATGATTACCTTAAAATATGAAAAAAAAATTTTTTATAAACTTTATCATATTATAATCACGAACTGGATTTTGTTACCGATGTTCTTATCTTTATATCGAAATTTCCAAATTCACTGAAAACTTAAGGTAGGATATTTTAAATGTAGCTTATTCATGTTACCATACGTTAACATGTAGGATCACTCTGTGTAAGCAAACAAATAGGCTACTTAACAAATTTGGTCTTTATAGTCTATTTTGAGTTTTTTTGTGATCGCTGCGTAGGCTGTACAATTATTCATAAAGAATGTGAACGGGCACCCGAATGCCTATCCGCTGACGAGCTGCGGAACCTAAACGAGTAGACTAGCCAACGGGTGAACTAGTTTGAGACACGGCTAGCATATAGATGTTTAAACCTGCGAAATGCGGTAACAGTTGTCTAATTGAATAGGCATTGCTACAACGAAGCCCTTGGTGGGATTTCGCAACGGGCTAATTTCAAAATGATAATGTTTGCTCATATGTCGTACTCATTTCTAAGAGTCATGAGCCACATGCACGCAGCCTTATCAGTAATAAAATGAGTCACGTAAACGCACACTCACCACCCCCAGAAACACAGAGGCATGCACATACTCCCCAGTACACGCACGCAGACACAAACTGTATTTCTCATCGTATAATTCAAGTTCACACACAGTCCGAAAATACAGATCCATTCTTCTTTGTGACTTGCAGTAGCCTACTTTTTGGTTGTAGGCTTGAGAAGTGCCGCGGTACGCTTGCAGCATGCAAAAACGCAGGAACATCGGCTGGTAGAGGGCAAGGTAGCGTAGCCTATAGTGACGGGATAGTTACTGTCCCAACCGTTTTCAGCACCATCTAAGTGTTTAGATTAGCACATTAATATGCTATATGTGAGTGCCCGTTCAGTTGGAAATAACATTAGCAGTAAGTTGTATTGACAGTGCTATATTGCTATCACTTCAAATTCAGACAGTGTTTAAAAATCGTAGCCCATTCATCCATGACTGTTAACCCCCTTTTAACGGTTCAATAGAGTTAAACTACCTGAAAATTATCTGTTCATTCACGGACATCAGCTCAAAGCAGACGCTGTAGAAATTCACTGATCTTCATACCACGTGTATAGGCTGGCAACACATCATTAGATTCACGCATTCGCATTGTATAAAGATTATTGGGATCTTCACAGCGCCTGCTCTAAACTGATTCCTCCTGAACAAGCACCCTATTAAAAATAAAGAAAACGTCCAGTTGAAGTAGCGGCCTGGTAACAGCAGGGGGAGCTTTCTTTCCCAGGGAAAGGCAGGTTTTCAAACAGCGGCGTTTGAATTGGAGAGAAAGCTGACGTCATGGACCTTCTCTCCACTCACCGAGAAACAAAGTAGCCGAGAGTAAAGCTGTGAGAATGGAGCGCATGAATCGGCAGGAATAACCAAAGCTACCGAAACAATTTTTAAACTTTGAAAACTCAATAAACAAGCATGGATACGACCGCTCTCAATCTGTTACTGCTATGTTTACATATTCTCAGAGCCGGATCCCAATTCACAGCTGGTAAGTTATTAGTTGTTTTATAAACATTTTACTGTTTCGAACGACTAGGAAAGTTACAGAATGTTTGGTTGGAAACGTTCCCATCAAGGTGTGCACGTCGGTAAAGTTGGAAAGTTTGTCAAGACTCTTGTTACGGCTTTGTTTAGGGTACGATTTGATTTATTCTGAGTTATGTCGCGTATGTATTCTAAATGAATACATTCGAAACACACCACAGGTATGTAATACAGACGTTTAAAACCGCGTCGCGGAGGTAATTTCAAAGCGATCCGAGCTCTCCCTCCGTCCATTTAATGTGTTGACATTTTATATGTCGGGGTTGTTTTCGTAAATAAAGTACTTCGATCGGTCTTATTCTTTCTTATGGCATGCTTTATAGACGAGGGGTTGCAAAGTGCAAACCACGGAGGATGATAATTAAGCTTTGCCGTAATGATTCGCTGACTGTGGTGAACGCGAGGCTGTACAGTGTTTTTAATGAAGCACTGCTGTGCTATTTAGCAAACTTTTGATGAAGATTGATAATGCTTGTTGATCAGCCCCTCGGATGGGGTCCGTGATTTCATTTGCACGTTTAGCGTTACGCACTCTTGACATTTAGGCTGGTGATCACAACTGTCGTAAGCTACATGTCTGTATTGTCATAGGTATTGTAAAAACCATTTACGCAAGTTATTTTACACGGGAGATGAACTGGTGAACTTCCTCATATAGCTCAATAAGTCTTATTCATCTGACCTGTGTATGAAATAATTTTCACGGAAGCTACAGTTTGGCATGTGTTCTACTAAAATACATATGTGTATGTTGTAATCAGGTAAATATTTATTTTCGGACAATTTAATGTGAATCGAAGATTTAATAAGTGGGTTCACTTGACAACTTTGCATATGTTGAACAAACTAGCTGTTTATTTCACAATGCGTGGGTTTGTAAGATCTAGTTTACTTTTTGTCTTATACTTTGTGTAAATGGCAGCCTAAATCAACCTGTATTTTAAAAGACAGTATTTTATGCATGATCAATCTTTTGTGCTTTAATATTTATTATTTTTCATTGTTAAAGAGTGCTCCTTTGTTCTGTAGATGGTGTCAAAATCAAAGCACCGATAAAGGCATATGCCCTTGCCTATCCACCACGAATTGTCAGGAGAGCAACTTTATCAGGACTAGACCCCCACCAACACAACGCAGGTCTCCAAACTATTTTAGGAATGTACCACTACCCCTGACTTTCCTCACTGGTGCTATATATACACTTTTAGATACTTACTCCATATGATGAATGGAGTTACATTTTTTTTCTTCCTTTTACCTAAACTATTTTGTTTTTGAATGTATCTTAAACGGCAATTTTTAAATTAGAATCTTCTAAGTGGATAAAATTAAGGGCTACAGCTACTTGACATTTTCTAAATGGGCACAGAGGTATGTGATGATCTGCAGGAGGTTGGAATCCTAGTGTCTATAAAACATTTCAAATGCTAATTTGCTCAGGAAAGTGTCTATTTTAATTCCATGTAATAAAATGGTGTTCTATATATTTTTTTTCCATAAGATTGTTTGTTCTTATATCTTCCCCTCATCAATTAATTTAAAAAAATTTAAGAATCACAAAAATGAAATATATGTCCCTGATGGCCCCTTCCTGCCTTCATTTATCATAGGCTTAATTACTACTGTGATTTCATGTTTTGCAGTATTCCTTTTATGTACTCCTGTTTCAATTTTAACTCGTTAAATGCCGTTTGCATTTCAGATTATATGATTTGTGGTCGACTGGTCTGTAAATCTATTACAACAAACAGCCTCAGGTCGCTGCCAAGTAGGATGAGAAGGTGCTTCCAAATGAAAATTCTGTTCCCCTGAAATGAAAGCACCAGCTCCCACATCTGTTTGAATGTAAACTGCATCTACAGATGAATTCGCCATTGGGGGGGAAAAAATAAATGTAAAATACAGCTGTCTGTATAATTGCTGGTTTAATTAATCAGAAAGCCTTAACCATGGATTAATTTCATTAGACTAATCAAAAACACAGGATGACAAATGCCAAATTACACTATTTGGGGATTGATTAGCAAATGGTGTAATTATGCCTGCAGCATTATGGAAATTAACTAAAGGATCACTTTACATTTAAACGCAATGCTCTGAAATGAGGAAGCAACATCAACATGCTAATCTGCATAGTCTATTGTGTTACATCTGGCTGTAGTGCAAATAAGACCCAATGAATGAGGTGAGTTTTAGGAATGGCCTTTAGTCTGCCTGAGGCCCTTTCCTAATTAATTGTGCCAAAATGGCCTCCATCTGACCTACCTCATTACCTTTTGTACCTTGTGTGTTCTCTGTAATCAGCAGTTTAGAAATGTCTGATCCTCACTTGACAAAAAAGTATATATATATATATATATATATATATATATATATATATATATATATATATATATATATATATATATATCTTCTAATCTGTCAGTTGTTTAGTTGTTTGAGAGTGAAATTACAATGTTCATTCTCTTAAGAGATGGTTGTTATGCACTAGATATTATATACAATGATGTTTTAATAGTGGAGTATCTGTTTAGCAAGTTTCACTCAATAAAGACATTCTGTCCCTGCAGCCTAAACAATTCCACGTTATGTCTAATTCATGATTTAAAAAAAAATTATTTTGTTGTCAGTTGTCCATGTACTTCTGATCAAGCTGGAAAATTCAGTTCTGTTATCTTCCTGGATAAAATGGAGGCCAGTTTACCTCCCAAAGCATTTCTCTAAGCCAGTCTTCCGTAACAAGTTTTTAATGTAGGTAAATTGAAATTTAAATTGAATTTCTCATTAAGAGCAAACACACAGGTGTTACTTGCCTGGAACCAAGTTATGGTCTCGGATCAAGTACATTTTGGAACAAAGGGAACCAATCCAAGCTGCCAAAGGGGATGTCCAACCATTCAGCGTGTGAAATC
Source organism: Anguilla anguilla (assembly GCF_013347855.1). NCBI lineage: Eukaryota > Metazoa > Chordata > Actinopteri > Anguilliformes > Anguillidae > Anguilla > Anguilla anguilla. Next base: position 50,803,040 of record NC_049206.1, on the reverse strand, counting down.
GATGCTTTCTGCGTATTTTGAGAGATTTCTGAGGCGACCTCAAGAGGCAAAACGAATGCTTGATTTGTGAATCAGGGAGCAACATACCGCTTTCTACCCAGTGGTTTCTGAGATGAATGTGCCTGAATCCAGTTTTACTTTTTTATGTAAAAACTTGAGATAAGTTAGAGAACTATCTTTTTTGAAAGCCTGAACTGTTACAAATAAACTTTGCATACAATTAGAATAATGTGTCAAAGGAATATAATAAAATGGTTTTAAAAAGTCTCTTCACTTACACTTGACTAAATTCTTGCACAGTCTTACGGGAATAGCCCCAGTGTGTGCGTTTTAATGTTGGAAGATCTGCATCCCTGAATTCCTGGCGGGTGGGGGAAGGTTATAGTTCCGCTGTAGTTATTCTCTGCCTTCAGAAAGCAGACGGGAAGCCATGCTTCATTTGAACGCACGTCCAAGCGACATGAATTTAGTGCTGAGGTATGCCAGAACCAGCACCTGCATCTGGACAATTTAGTTTTAGACGGTGGTCCCCTTACGGACACCCTCCCCTCGGTGGCAGACCACGGGCTGTTGAGCAAGACGACGCAGAGCAGGGAACCGAAGCTGCTGACGATTCACTGCAAGCCGAACCAACCAGATATCTTTGTTTTATTGCAGGTTAGCCGGCAGTCAGAAGTTGCTTATCACAGCACTCGTGTAGGAATTGTTCTGCCTTTTTTTTTTTTTTTTTTTTTTTTTTTTTTTTTTTAAACACTCAACAGAATTTATTTGCAGCTCAGCTAGGTATTTGTTGTTTTTTCTGAAGTTTTAGATTATGCATGATAAATCAATACCTGACAGAATGTGTCAAGTATTTTTGCAACTGTAAAGAATTTTTAAATTTAATTCCTTCGGATTTCACAAGCACTGCATAATTTCCCCCCTGGGTTTATTAATTCTGACTTGCAATGTAAATGTTTTGTCAGCATACAGCAGCTTTAAAGCACCATTTTAAACGGGCGTGCTGTTCTTGTTACAAAGCAGGCAGACTTGTTAAGCACAGGGCATAGTGAAACTAAAGGACTGAAGTTAAAAAAAAAATTAAAAAAAAAAAAGAAATCAGTTGAGGTTTAAATGCCTTTCACGTTTTCCCTGTCCCTTTAAATGGGAGTTGTTTGCTTTAAGGAGCTAAAAACCTGAGTAACCCTTTTCAGACCGCCCAGTGCTGCATCTGGGGAACGGCACCCAAAATCATCTGTTTGGCTGTGCCTTCAGCTTTGTTCTTTGGGCCTTGCTCACTCGTGACACGCCAAGGTAACGAGCGTGCAAACGCTTCTCTGGAGCCGCTTGAAACGTCCACGGAGGCGACGGGAGGGCTGTCCGCGACGTCGCCGTGCGCAGCACAGACGCTTTCTCTGGCTATCGGGGAAACAGAGAGATCACTCGGAGTGGGGGAATTGTTCATTTTTTCGCAGAGCAGGCCATCCTTTCCGACACAGTTGCTCTTATACACCCCATTTCTTTGTCATCGCAGCATTTTGTGGATTACCTCGGAAATGGCGATTAGGTGCTCCATTTTGTGGTGGTATTTTAAGGGCTTTCAAAGCGCTGACTTGACTTTATTCCTGATAGTGCCTAGGAAAAAAAAAAAAACTCAGATGAAGGATTTTGGTATTTTGCTCTTATTGATGCTGGTGGGTTTCCCCCCCCCCCTCAGAGAATTTAGCGTCATAACATTATCTCCAATAAGATTATAGTGCACAAACGCATCATATTACCTGCCTGTTTAAGTCACCCCCCTCCCCTCCCCCAGGCTTTCCAATTTTTTTTTTTTTTTAAACTTTAGTCTCTAAGAAGTCTGAGTATCCTTTCAAAGTGAAAGTGGTGTCGTGGTCTGTCACAATGCAGCTCCTCCTGTTAAGTCTGTTGAATTTCAGCTGTGGGTGGTTTTCCGAGCCAGAATAAACAGCAGAAGTACAACAGTGGAATGTACCTCAAAATATTTGACGCATCTTCGCTTATTTTTTGCGCCATATTGAGGAGACATATTTCATAAACCTGTTCTGAATCCCCCCCCCCCTTCAGCAGCTGTGTTTTCAGTTATACCTTTAGCTCCCAGACAGTGTGTCATGTGAGAGGTGTCTGACAGGTTTCACAAACGCTCTGGGGTAAAATAATAACAAACCCTTCTCCACAGCCAGTGCACAGTGATTTGGAACAGCCCCCCCCCCACCACCCAAAAAAAACAAAAAAACAAACAAACACAAAAAAAAAAAAGCTTTAAAAAACAACCACGACAAAAAATAGGCTATAAGGAAACAAGAGACTACTTGGTACTTTAAAATCAATCAGACATTTAAAAATACATTTAAAAGGATGCTACGAAGTATACTTGGGATCTGAATGTCCATGTGATTGTGGAAATAAAAAACAGGAAAGGGAGATCAGCAAGAACATTGACGAAGATCCAGTTATCCAGAGAATTGTGTAAAATTGTTTATCAGTCCCATTAATTCGTTTTTTTTTTTTATGGACTTTGTCCTTAAAAGTTATACTAATTTCAATCCTTAACATTGCTTGCTATGACATAAATATGTGCAATGCACAAATTAATTTACATTCTCAGTTGATAAATTCCTTTAACTAGTTAAACTTTGTATACGTTTACTGGATCAAAGTCTCCACATCTAGTGTGGCAATTAACTAAATATGGATGATTATGGTTTTTAATCTATATCGGACTCTTAACGGTTGCAAAGAGCCGTTTGTAATTGACATAACTAGATCTAATTCTACAAAAGACCGCATTTGGCAGTGCAGATGTGCCTGTTGCCAAATGTGCGAATTAGATCATTTTGACAGGATGCCAGGGCTGCGTGTGTGTGTGTGTGTGTGTAAAAATTGGACATAAGTGTGGGGATTAAATGACAAGTTTATGCAGTAGCCTATTAGCTTTGTTCAAATTGACGGAGAGATGGCGTCTCTCTGCACCAGGGTCCATTGTGGATCTAAAGAACCCAATATCCAGAACTTGTTGACCTGTATGCCTCCAAAAACCAATTTATGGGTGTATATGGGAGTAACAACTGCACATAGGTAAATTGCACCACCAAAGACTTGATTTAGATACTATATTTTATCCTGCACCCTTAAGTTCAGCTAGTCTAGCTACAAACATCCATCTTTTAAACTGAATGTGCATTTATTCGTCGGTGTAAAGTCAATGTTTTTGGGAGTTCAGATTGCTGTGACTGCTTCTGTTCGTTATATCATGTAGGAATGATCCAAACCAGAGTCACATCACTCTTACGTGATGTAGACTTCTCTCTGCTTTGTGATTATTTCAGTCAGCTTGCTGGAGGCATATTTCTTATTTTGTTGAAGAATGGAACTTCCAGAACTAAAAAATGGAGGAAATGCAACAAAAGTCATGCTTTGTACAAGCTCTGTTTCATGTATCTATATGCAGATATTACTCCAAGCAGACAATACTTGTACAGCTGCATAGCCAATTTTGAAACATTGAATGGTAGTTGCATATTGAGTAATTTCAAAGAATTTGATTGATTGTGTGTGTGTGTGTGTGTGTGTATATATATATATATATATTCATTTATTTTGTAATGTTTATCAGTTGGCTGATTTTGTAACTGTCTTAACGGTAACACATTGGTGTTGGCGGAACAGAAAAATCGAGGGGCTGTGGAACTGTGGGAATATTTGTTGGTCACTGCGCTGGCCCAGAGCACGCCCACAATCCTTTACATTTTCCACTGCAACGGATGAGAGGAGTGCCACGTAACACTGGCACCTACTCTAAGGAGTGTGGGCAATTTCCTGTCCAGGCTGTGTTCAAGGATTGGCTTACGATTCCACCTCCTCTTAAATAGGCTGGCAATGGAATGCCTGTGGCTCACCTGCTTTCACTTTCACCCCAGTATGTCTTAGTCACAGAAAGTGGGTTTATTAGTGTCATATTTGAAGGAGGCCTTGCATATTCACATGGGGGGCTAATTGTACTGTGACACCTGAAACAGTACACTCTTGGCTGTCTTGGCTTCAAAGTCGTTTTCTAACCCAAGCAGCCCAAAGCTTCTCAGTGTGGTTTCTTTGTTTGTACTGTTAGGTGAAATGCCCTTAAAAAACTGTTTTTTTTGTGGGAGTCTTCTCTAGGCTGATTTTTATCAGTCTGGGCTTGTTTACCTTCCTTGTTTGCCTACCTACTGTGGAACCCACTGAACCCATTGGCTGGGGTTTTTTTTTTCTTCCATTTTGTTGTGTTGCACGTCAAATTTTAAGGTAGGCTGGTAGAGAGAGCATTTGCCGGTAAGGTCTGTGTAAATGAATGCTAATGGCGTAGATGTAAATCCCTAATGCGTGCCCCCCTCTCCCCTCCCCGTGTGTTTTTGTGATGAAGTTAAGCGGCTCCCACCTGCTGGCTGGAGAGACAAGTGGGCCGTCACTTTCTGGTACATTAAAACTACAAAGAGCCGAGTCCTCTGACAAAACATGGAATTTACAGCCCTTCACTTAAACAAAGAATTGAAGTTCTCTTAAATAAGCCCCCTCGCACCCCGCTTTACGTTTTCAGTCTGCAAGCTCTCAGACCCCACCTCCCTCCCGCCGCCAAGTTGTATTGGAATGTGCATGTTGTGCAGATTCCTTCCTTCTCAGTGGATTTCAGACAAAAAGTAACGTTTTACTAGGAAAGGCTTTATACAAATGCGGCCTTTTTTTTTGTCTTCAACATAGACTTGCAAAAATCGGCTGGTATTTAGTTGCAGAAATCCACTGAGGCCAAGAACGGTAACGGCCGAAGATACTTTTCCGTCATGCACCGACTGTTTTAATATAACTGTTTCTCCCCATCCACTCCATTTTGCGTTTTAAGGCCTATTTCCCATTATGTGAACTTTATGGCACAGTACACCTGTTTAGATGTGGTCTAAAAATGTGCTTGGCAATGCTGTTTTTAAGGACACTGATATAATCACTCTTTAGTGGAATTAAGTTAGCCATGGCCCACTTAGTGACAGGCATTGTCAATGGGAGTTATATTCACAGCACGGTTACTTAGTTGAAAGAATAACACAACCCATGTGATGTTTGTGCAGCATTTCCTTGACCCTTCATTCATGTGTGGCAGTATGCAGTCGACATGCTCGTGAAACATGCAGCTCCCCTCCCCTTCCTCCCGTCCCTGTGACTTTCCTAAAATACCCTAAACCAATTGGGCATTTGTCTTCTCGGGGTCCTGCTCAAGACTTTCCCCCACATGTGGTGCTGGTTAGCCATGGCTGTCTCTGTTTGAATTGAGATTAACTGGGTTGTTTGGGTCGAAGGGACGTTTTGAAAAATTTGCCCAGAACACTTGCATACGCTTGGATTTGTAGGTTTCTGGATATAACTGCACCCTAGGTACTGAGCCACTTTATCCTCACAAACAAAACAAAACTGAATGGAGGGCTTTGGCTGAATATCTAACGCGTGTGAATGCGCAGGAAATATAACTGGCTCAACTGACATTTCGTGGGGATAAATTAGAATTTGTGAGATGCGCCTTTCCTGTTGGCTCATTGATATTCAGAAAAGACAGGAGGGTGTAGAGTTCAGCCCTTGTTTGTCACTGACATCATTTACATCCAGCTGAGAACTTTGATAGGGTCAAGTTAACTCTACAGGCTAACATTGTTTCATGGCAGCCAATTTCTAATAAAGAAATTGGAATGTCTGCGGCAGCCCACAGGTGAAGGTTAAATAGCTGGAGTTCTACCCCCGAGAAGCACAATCTGATTACGAAGTTGCAATTCAGCCTCTCAACAAATAAACATGCCTCTGTCATGCTTAATTCATTATTTCAGTGGCAGTTGTTATTGCGTATAATGTCAACGTAATTTTTTTTCTTCACAACTTTACCTGAAATACAAGCTATCTAGCATCATATTTTTCTCTGGATGATTAGACAATCATTTTGAAATTTGGTTTTGTGATTTTGAAGTCCGGCATAGAGAACTGTATGCATTCACTCCTGAAGAATGAAATGGAAATGCCAGAGTATTTTGGACCATTTTGTCGGAGGGAGGAATAGGGAACAAAAGTACATCAACATCCAAATGGCACACAAAATGATAAATGTGTTTATAGAACATTGGAGGGACAATGTACAAACGATTTCTTGACTCTTTATGGTACTAAAATTCAGTGCCTGGGTGGAAATCTATATTGTTTTGTTTTGTTGAGACAATTATTTTTTTGAATCACTTTTAGGAATCATGCTGTAAAAAAACCTTTGATCACTTATGATCGCTTCCTGTCAGATTCTGAGACTCTACATTCAATTTTGAGCATACAGTGCTGACTGTTGGGTCTGTATACAAATGATATGTAGGCTTCTACCAACATTAAACATTTTTTTTGAAATGCATAAGTTTGTGAACATTCGCTTGAGGTCACATCAGAAAAACATTTGGCAACCCCTAGCTTAACACCTGTCACTAAGTAAACATGAAATCCATTCAGCTATCTCAGCCATAGAAATATTCTTAAAGAATATCTGACCATCGGGCACTAAAAAGGCTGACAAATCAGATTGAATGGAGCAAAATGTTGAAGTTTAAACTATTAAAATAGGCAAGGTCAATAAAATAAATAAAAACTTGTATCCAAGTTCAAGGAAGTGATGTTTCTTTCAATTCAAATGTTTCCACCTTCCTCTAACATTGTCCTGCATTTCACTCACGACTGTCATTAGAAAAATCACTCACCATTCACTGGCTCAGCCTTCTCAGATTACTTTACACTAGATTAATCAGGAAATTGTCCTCTTCCTTTTATCATTCTCTGGCTGGCCAGTGTTGACCTTGAAGTTAAATTCACGCGTGTGCCTTTTCGCGTCATTGGTGAGACGCGCGCACAGGCACACGGATGTGCGCAAACGTTAACTGTTAAACAAAACAAAATCAATGGAAACCTGAGCCCAAATCACCTCTCTCCAATTTTAGTTTCGCCTTTTCAGCATCCCCTTCTCTCGAAAGGCCCTTTGTCGCGAAGTTTGTTAACGTCATAACAAACCTTGGCGGACGTGGAGCCGGATTCACGAAAGGCAGGGGTGGACGCTCATTACAGGCCTTTGTGGCCAAGTCAAAACCCGTGTTACTCAGCACCTGGGCCTGCCAGTCCCGGGATCATCTGGGCTCTTTGATGTAAACGCTCCATTTAGTCACAGTCACTCCTCAGACAGGAGATGGGGACGAGCACAAAACCGCCATTGTCCGCCGCTTGTCTTGGCGAAGTCGATGCCCGCATCCAGCAGCAGAAGTGGCCGAGAATTATGATAAATCGTTTCTCGGCTGAGAATTTTCACTCTGTAATCTCTTTGTGAATGCCTCTTTGTGCGCCGTTCTGAGCCCGTAGTTTATAGGGTTTTCTTCCCCCCCATCCCCCTCCTTCTTTTCCCCAAGTGCCGTAAGAGCCTTAGTTTCATCAAGGAGATGTTTGTTTCCTCCAAATAAAACACAGTTGACCTTTATGAGTAAGCTGTGGCAAGTTGATTTTGGAGGAGTGGGTGCAAAATGTTGCCTCATTTCTTATTCGAGCCGCTTATCAGTCCTCGGCCCGAACTGCCAGTGCGCTTTCCTGGCTGCGGTCCACCTGAGAAATGTGGGCCAACGTCACCCCCAAAGTGTCAATCACGCGAGCATTGTGCATGAAAAATAATCTCCTTCTGATGGAGAGGAATGTCGGGGAAAGAATGCTGTTCCAGACTGGAGCACTTCAAACGTTTTTGGAAGATAGCCTTGTTTTTATTTTAATGGCAGAGAAATGTGCAAGGCACACTTCAGTGCATGTCGCAATACTGCTTGGGTGAACTCTCGCTCGTATTTCCTAATGGCTGTAAACTCAGCTGTAGAAGTCTGGCGGAGGAACTCGGCAATCTTTCCAAGCTGAAATTTATAGTTTGCAATTGCAGTAAGGACTCCAATCCAGATTGAACATATTTCCCCTGTTTTAAGAGTTATATTCAATGGTACGTTGGCGGCGATAGAATCAATAGGATATGTGACAATGGGGAAATTATGCAGGAACAAAATACAGACTTACAGGTCTCTCGTATGGTAACTGTAGTGGATATCCTTGAGAAATATGCCTGAGAACATTGCTTTCCCTCAGCGTTCAAATTACTCGCGCAAGTCCAGGCGAGTCCTTGTTGAGCGAGGCTGATAATTAGTGGTTTATGTCACGTTGTTTATGATGACGTGGCTTGGCAGATTTTTTAATTGTAGACTACGGACTGGCTGGTCTGACAAGCTGTCTTAATGAGGAAGCCGTCTGGTCTGTGGGTATGATCCAAGGTGACAGTCTTCCAGCGTGGAACCAGAGGCCAGTCAGGGAAGTTCTTGCGACGGCTTTAGCTGGCCATGTCTGCGATCCGTCACCCCTACACCATCCGAAACATTGTCAAGGGCTGTTAGCCATGGATCTTTTGATTGATTTTTTTTCCCCCCTCTCCCCCTTCCCCCTCCTTGTCCTGCTTGATGTACGGCAAAATTGTTTTAACTAGTGTCAGGGAGAGGCCTTCACTGTCACCTTCCCGAAGGCGGAAGCAGTGGTTTAGAGGGGTAAAATCCTTCCTCGTCCTCGTAGGTGTAATTCTGACTCCCATTAATATTACAGTGCCATCGGGGCTTTGGCACATCAATGCACATGTCATTTTACGACAACATCTGAATCTGTACCACGGGTTTTCTCCTCCGCCTCCTTTTTTCTCTTAAGTGTTTCACAGAATGAAAATTGTGTTCAAGAGATTACGTTTTAGTCTGTATATATATATATAAACACAGCTCAAAACGTATGTGTATTTTGGAAAGGAAATGGCTGCTATCAGCATGTACCAGTTTGAGAGTGATTTCTGGTGCTTTTAGGGTTCTTTCTCTGTTCCAGGGCTTGTAACTGCATTGTAGGGAATATTTGACAGTCACATCTGTTGCAGCGTCTTTGTCAAATGAATGCATTGTGAAGACCCAAGTCAAATAAAATGAAATTATGTAGACACAAAACAATGAATTCCTTGATTGTGCAGTGCAAAAGAAAAATTGCTGCAGCCCCTTGAATAATTTGACAACAGTTTTTTTTTTTTTGGTCTTTCACCGCATTTCTCGCATCATTGACACAAAAGTCTGTCTGGATATTTTCCTGCCCTGCAAATTATTGAATGACTTTGACATAAAGTCAGCTTTGCCTGAATTAAGAAAACCAAATTTTTAAAGGATTTTTTGCTGTCCTAAAGCCGAGTGGAAAAACTAGCAATATTTGTTGTTTTCAGAAATTTATTGATGATAGTTCTTAAGTCATTTTGGGTTGAAAAGCCCTTAATTGCCTGATGCAAGTGATATCGAAACATCAAAGATGCGCTGTCAATGGCCTTTGGTATTACAGAAGTATACATTCATGTGGGGCATCTTTAATCTGTTCAGGATTAGCTGCCAAGTAGCAGAAAACCGCTACACACTATACGATCTTTATGTAAGCAGAGATGTAGAAATGGTCACTTTGAATGCTTTGTTGCTCACGAAACACGCTTGTGAAAACCTTCTGGTATCTCCCTGTGGCCATGAATTTAAAGGATAATATATATGACCCTGATGGCGGCTTTGTGTCGGATCGAATGCCATTTTATCTGTTCTTGACAAGATGGTGACCACAATGAAGCCAGACTGCCACATTTCTGTCTCTTTAGCACCGGCACTGAAGGTGTTAAAATGTGCACCGTCCCAGAAAAAATGCCAAAGAAATGACTCATCATGGCCAAATATTTTATGTAATCTATGTAATTGGTTTTGAAATTTGAAACACTATTCTGTTCAAACATTTGATCAAAGGTATAATTTAAGCAGTATTTTTCTGCGTTTTTTTTTCTTTTCTTTTTTTCAGGTCATCTTCCAAATTTAACATTATCGGTGCTGCAAAAGATACGCCAGTTTCATCAAAAACTAAGTCTATTTACTGTGTCAAACTGACCACTTTTATACCTCTTCAGAACTCACTTATACCTAGTCTACAAGAAAAGTGGCAACTACAATTCAGAAGTCCATAAATTGCATTGTTCATCATAATTTTACAAACATGCATGATATATCCTTAATGTCCCATTTGTTTCCAGGATGTAGACGGGCCGGGCTCTGTTTGTTTGCCTATGGTCAGTAGCCCAAGACTCACTAGAGATTTCAAAGTCCAATCTATGCTTTGTTCAGGTGCCATAAATTGCTCGGGCTTCGCGTCTGTCTGAAAATGCTGTACCAGTCACCTTGGATGTGAGCATTTGCCAAATGCCCGAGTTGCCGCCATATTGCGGGGGCTTTTCAGCCAGCACGAAGCCTTTATTGGTTATCCGGTTTAAAGTGCATGGGGTGTTTTCCTGTTGATTGGAAAGCATGCCGCAGTCTGTGAAGGATCCCCGCGGTGTCTCTGATGCATCATGTAAGAGACGGGGTTAATCGCGGGGTTAATAGCCACCACTTTTTCTCCCGAATTACTGCAGAGGCGAGGGACAGAGCCAGAGCCAGAGCGACACTGAGGTAGCCTCTCTGGGAATATCAGAAGGGAAGAGTCAGACTAAATGTTATGCACAAAGCATTCGTATTCGCCAAGGTAACTGTGACCGTTGAAGCTCTTTCAAGCCCTGGATCGTGAAAGGTGTCACTAAAATGTAAGGGCGAATCAGAAAGTAATTGTATACATCGAAAATGTATTTCTGCGCATGGAATCTTGCATTAACAGCCAGAAGGCCAGCGATGTCTGAATATGTTACGGCTAAGTGTTTTTATTTCCAGACTGTTGTGGTCAGAAAACCACAGGGTTACGCTTGAAAAGACTGAAACGCCACAGTCGGTGACCCTCAGTGGAAGTGAAGATGAATTAATGACGGGTTAGTCAAGCTGATTTGGTTTGAATGCAAATTTCATAATCCGTCATCAGCACGAGGCCCTGAATGACGGTAATAAAAAATAAAAAAACTGAATTCAGTTACAAGCTGATTGAAATAATGGCTCATACAAAGGTCATGTGGTGAGCCATTAATGTTCTTCAAGAAAGAAAAGCGCTTTTGTGAGCTGACCCTAAGCAGGAATCCTAAATCAGTGGCAATCAAACTCGGTCTCGGGAGACCCCAGTGCATGCTGATTTCTTGCTGCAGCCAGTCTTGCTTGCTTAATTAAGATTGTTGAACAAGTGTTTAAATTCTCTGGTAATTTTACTTTTCCGTCTTATTAACATAATGCAGCTTTGACTCTGACTTGCCTTTGAGCCCCCCAAATGGTTAGTTTTAGTGAGCAAGTATCCACAGTTCCACCAGTTAAGAGCGTAGTGGTACACCTCCGTCTTTAATTTGATCCGGTAAATTTGTTTTTACCCTTTTATGTAATCGTTTGCAATATAGCACAGTAAGCACCATGTGATTGTGGGACTTTTATTCTTTACAGCATGCAGAGCAGTTTCTTTCATAATGTTGTTTAAGAGGGTAAATAATCCCTCAATACGAAACGTGTAATTAAGAAAAAACAGCGTGTTAGTTTGCACTAGTGGTTGGAACACAGGCCAGCAAACACAGGGGTCCCCCAGGACCGAATTTGAGAACCACTGTCCTAAAATAAAATCCAACTTTTCTTTGACATAGCTTATGGAAGACATAACACGAATTCTTCCCATTTTAACTTGCCATTCTTGTGTATTTATATATAGCTGTGCGTATGCTCCTTGTCATTAAACATAATGATACTCTTGTATTAGAACTACAATTGCCTGCACAGACATTATTTGTTAGTGTATTATGTTGGCGTTAGAGTTCAAGGTCTCTACTGAATCAATGTGCTGAATCAATCCTTTTAATTAAACTCGTCCTTTGCAACCATGTTCAGGTGGTGCACAAGATCATAAAATGGCGTGAAGTAAGTGTTGCAGACTGCATTACTGGGTCACGTTGTTTAGGGGCCTCATTGCGTGTGGTGAAAATATGCAGTGTGGCAGTTTTCCCTTCATACAGACAAACGGGGTTTATATCGGGCTAAAGGATTTACCGGGAGACTTTGCAGACACAGGTTGCGAGGATTTGAACTCTTAAGTGGGAGGGGTGCAGGGACGACATGAAGTATGGGGGAAGATCAAGGAGCATGTGGGGGGGGGGGGGGGGGGGGTACTGCTCTGGGCTGAACGTGTTATGGCACATGAGTGGCCAGATGGTGCGGGTAGCCTACAGGAACAGTGCCTCACCCCTCGCCTTTACTTAACAAAGTCATGCGGCCTTGTTTCAGTCTTACGCCATTCCTAACATGAAGCTTTTTTTTTCTTCTGGTCTTCTGGACACTCGCATCTCCTTAAATCAGAAATCGGTTGCAGAAACGGGAGACTCGCTCGCACAAGTTTTGCTATACGGCCTGTCTCTTAAGCGTTCCTGGCCCAATAGTGCATACTTTGCCGAATCGTGGAGGATCGCTCGACTGTCTGAGACTGTTAGCGTTCCCATGATGCTCCGTGAACCGTATCTGTCACGAAGTACAGTGCGCGTGCTGTCCTTGTTGTTCCGCCCCGAGCGTTGGTGGCCAGTGCTGGGTCACACATGGGCGGAGGTGTGGGGCCTCACTCGGCTCTCAGTTTCCATTTTGTCAGGTTTAATATCCTTTTCCCCCCCTCATTTCATCCGTAATGTTTTATCATTCCTGATTCTGATGATGTCCAACAGCTATTTTTATTTTTTTGCCCAGGCCACTCCATGTCAGTGTTAGGAAGAATAATTTATTGGGCAGTAAGTAAAATACACAAAAGATGAATTATTTTTTTTAATTGACAACTTACTTCATGACTTTGCATGCCGACTGGCTGTTGGACAAGCATTGTTAATATCACAACTTGTGTCCAAAAAGAGAAAATCAGAGAACAACAGAAAATTCTACAATAACTCTTACAGTATTTCTTGATATGGGTTGTACAGTCTGAAAGACAACTGATCACTGATGAGCTGTTTTCTACTTCTCCTGGTCACACTTGAAACTGTAGAGGGGCTGATCCATGTTGCTCTGCTCCCTCCCATACACATCATGGCAGAGATTATATGATCAGCCGTGCTGATCGCTGTTGTTTCACTTCAGTGGCTATGAATTCATCTTGCAAGGGAGGCAGACATTTCAATGCAAATGACTGGGGCTCAGCCTCGTCGAAATTTCACATTTCACAGTGCAAATTGCAAGCAAATGCTGTCCATGACACAGCCGAGTCGCTGTTATCAGACGTTATCATCCATGTCAGACACTTAATTGCTATGAAGTCATAGAAATGGAACATAATCAGCATTTTATGAGTCATAATTTCAGTCAGTAAGCTGCACCGCAGATGTCGGCAGTCTTACCTGTTGAGGATATCAAGAGTGTCTTCCGCCGATGTTGCCCTACGGGACTTGTCCAGTCATTTGCGAATACAGGAAATGGGCTTCTTTTCTTTCTCGTCAGTGGCCCAGAAGCCGGTCTTCCACTGAGACCATTTTGACCCGGTGCACAGCTCTGTAATGCATGAAGCTGCCATATGGGATAAGGGGGCTGCAAGGTGGCAAACAGGGGGCCCTCCAGATGGTCGTCGGGCCCCTCGCAGTGTCCAGCTGACGGAGCAAATGTCACTGTCGCTTTCGGTGGCCCGACGGCGGCGCATCACTGGAGGCCGATTCCTCTGCAAGGTCCCCAGCTGTGCGATAAGGGGTCATCTTTAATCATGTGTGGGGTTTCATCATTTTTTTTCTTTCCAAAGTAGCAACGCGGCCGTAAGACCATGGGTATGAATTTCAACAAAAGGTGCGGGACTTTCTTTTCACCGTCGGAATGTAAATTAAGCCCAATTTTTAAAAGGGAGGGGAAGGCGTCTTTGAAAGGAGCTTGTTATCAAAGCTTTGGCAGGTGAGATGCGGTGGAGGCGGAGTCTTTGTGACCATAAATGCTTGGCTCAACCTGAAAAGAAATGAAACTCACCATCAATTTTTTCCTTTCCTGTTTTTTTTTTTTTTACTGAGAAAATTCCATGGCAGCTGTGATTGTCCATCAGAAAGTAAAACTCATGCAATTTTTCACAATTCCGCCATGTGACAGTGGCAGTTGATGCGGACAGCATTGAAATCAAGCCACTGAAAGGCACTGCGACCAGTAGCCTGCCGGCACAGTATAAAAATGTTTTATTATTTTTTAAAACCTGTTCTTTTATCTCCTCGAACCGATCGGCCTATATAGTTCTGCGCAAAAACAAAGATCTTGAAAATGAATCTTATGTGACTGCAGAGCCCCAGCTCAGCTATTTCATGTCCAGCTCTGTTTTGTTTGGTCAGCATTGTTGTCCTCCGACTTTCACCATTTATCTGGTTTTTATTATTTGTTTTTTATTCGGGTAGGGAAGAGGTCCACATATAGACTGTATGGGCATTGCATTGAGTTCAGCAATGGTGTCACTTCTGTTTTTATGTTCCAGAAAAATTTCTGGAAAACAGTAACCCTTCGAAAATTTTTATCAATAAGAGGCATTCTACAGAAAAGCCCCATGGTCAGTAAGACCAATATTTATTTTTCTATTGTCCAGTATGTTGTGTTATATTTAATCTGTAACCAGATAGGCCCGTGCTTAACATTAAATGTCTGTGATTTATTTCGGAAACCCCACCAGCAAGTTATAAATTGTAGGAGATAATTGGCATATTTACCTCTCATTTTCTCTGTTGCTTTTTTGCACCCAATCTTACCATGGAAAGTGTATGTCAAATACTCCAGTGCCTACAAATGTTGGAAAGGCTATTCCTATGGTTATAGAAAGGTAGCATACAATCTGCTATCTATAATGAAATCAGCCCTACATTTCAAATGCCTTTTATTGAGTTCAGTGTGGTTCTTTTCCTTCAAATATGATAAATGGAAATTAATAATCTGAATGCATTTTTCAATTGCACAGTTTAGCAATTTATTTTCAGCTTTAAAAAAAAAAAAAGTATATTTAGCTGGCCCATTTTTAGCAGAGTGCCATCATTAAGGAGGATAAAGAAAGTTCAAAGTGTTCTTTTTGTTCAAAAGAGAAAAAAAATCTCATTGAGCATGCAAAAGATTGCACGGTGCCAAACAATTAATCAAGTGTATGTTAGCAACTGTTAATCTTGTGTACGAAAAACATCCCCATTCACGGCCTTTATTCTCAGCCCCATAATCGAGAATAGCTTCATGGGTGACTGAATCTTGTAGTTTCCCCCTCTCCTATAGTGCGACAGAGCAGCAAAACACGAGACAATCGCAGCATTGTTTGCGGCCACGTGAATTGGGGCTTGTCGCATTTGCTCAAGAGCCGCTCTGTGTCTGATTTAAAAACCTGGGCTAAAAGATGCCTCTGGATCCTTCCTTCAAAGCTGGACTCATCACGCAATGAAAGGGCTTCTGTCATTGTCCAGTTTTACGTGACTAATCAAAGCGGACATTGCTTTTGTGCTGCCAAGGTGCACAGGACAGTGAGGTCCCAGACTACTATACAGTCGGTAGCAAAGCTTCCCTGTGACTGGGGACTATGCTGAAAGAGGAAGACACAAGACATTAAAGATGTACTTTTTTAGGAATACGAGGCCTTCCATCCCTCTGCTCCCTTCTCCTTGGTGTCCTCTTTTATTGCAGGCGGAAACAGAGCTGGGTGTTGGTGGGAGAGTATAGGTTGTTACTGGCAAGGTGCTGGAAGGGATAAGCTGTCACTTGCCCTGTTTAGCATGGCGTCTGATCATTTCCAATGTCCTGAAGGGGGAAAGCTATTTGTTCTGAATGTGAAAGCTTGGGGGGTGCTCGTGCTGGAATGGAAATAAAGCTCAGCTGTGAAATTTACACCTCGCATTGTCCGTTTGATAAGGGAACAAAGACCCAATGCTGGGCTAGGTTTGACGCAAAAAGAAAAAATACTGGACGTGCAAAAGAAAAAAACACGATCCTCTTATTGCAGGTTAAATTTGAATTGATTTTATCATAAAGAAAAAATGGATTGTGTGTGTGTGTGTGTGTGCATGTGTGTGTGTGTGTGCTTGTGTGTGACTCAGATGCCAGGAAGAGGGCGAATCCTTTCCAACAATGGCTAAGTGTAAACAGCTTTTTGGACTGAATGGCTGGCCCTTGGGCAATTTTCTCTTATATCTTGGTTGTCCGTCAAGCCTGTGTGACTGTCCTCAGGCAACTGGGCAATAGGATTGCTTCATGCCTGGAAATACATGAAAGGTACTGGGGAGAGCCAGCTGTGCACAGAGGATTTTTTGCACTCATGCCCCCACAGAGTGAATCCCGTACAGAAGCCTGCAGAATTTATGTATGGATGCGTGAACAAACATTTGACTGGCGTAAATGCATCTCTTTTCAGTAGTTTCTGAATGCTTCTCGGCCTCATCACCCCTTTTTTTCTTCCTTTCAAAATTAATTTTCAGCCATTCCCCCCCCCCCCTTTCCGCCCCCAAGTGCAAGTTGCTCATTGGACGCTAATTTTCTTAGATTCAAGGTCATCGGGATGATGTTGAAAACAGACATGCTGAGGCTTCTCTCCTCAGTTGTGATCTGGGCCGGCAGTGTTGAAAGCAAGCATTGGCTCAGCCATTAACTACTTAAGAGGGTTTGGTCGCAACAGGGCTCTAAATAGCCCGGTAATGCTATTCTTCCCTTTTGTGATTGAGGGTAATTTCAGAACGATGGTCCCTCTGGTGAGCATATAGGAAAGGATAGTGTGTCTGGCCCTCGGGCTACATGCTTCTACCTCAAATTCCTTTTTACATTTTGTGTGAGTCAGACCAGTTCTGGGTCTCGCATTGTCATCAGACAATAGGCCTCAGATTGCCCTGCATGTTCAGGCAGCCACAGTCTAACCAAGCAAATCCTGGCAGGAACACGGAGGAATTACTGCTTTTCCTCTGGCCTCCTCAAGGTGATTCATGTATGTTGAATTTAAAATGAACTCCCTCCTGCCTGTCAAAGTCACTAGGCCCCAAACCGTATTTTACAGGATTGATATTGGCCCTGATTGCTCTGAAAGCTGAACTGGTCACTCTTTCTTCCAGGAAGTTAATTTATTATTTAATTTGTACATTTCTTTGCAATATCCCTGCATCAGATTACTGCATGTTTTTTGTAACTGTTTTACACTGGAACAACGTGACTTATGCATCGGAGGTAACAAATGGTAACTATCATTGATGAGACTTTGTAGACCTGAGATGCTCCAGAATTAGCTTTATTCTTTGGGTCTAGTATCCATTTACTGTTGGCAAATATAGATACATATCCTCTGAAAATTTGGCAGTATCAAAAAGTATTAGAAAAGGTGTAATGCTGGGCAAGTAGCATCTATTTGCATACATCTTATGGCCACCCTGAATCCTCCCTATCTGGGTTGCCACTTGGATAGAACATTACAGTGTTGATCAAATCTTTCCAGAAGTGTGTAGGTGGTCTTGGAAGGACGGATGCTTGAAAATTGAACGTGTTCCCGGAAAGGGTTGCGCGTAGAAGGTGTTTTTGCCCCCTGGGTTATCAAAGGTTGCTGATCATTGTGTAACTGATTAATGCATTAATGGACTTCCTGTCCTCTGTACAGAAATTAGTGCACTGTAACTGCTGCTGTCAATCGATGAATAAATTACGCTGAGCTATGGGACAGGCTGGTAGACACGTTATCTACCTAGCTCAGCAGCTCTGTGCCGGGCCCTGCCAAACGTTTGTTTGGAGCAGATAGCATAAACCTAACCCAGCGAATCCCAAAGCGCAAACCGTAAATCCGTTGGAAGGCCGTTGTATTGCTTACCTTTTATGTATATGCGATGGTCTGGCATCGCACACCGCTTTCTCCTGACTTTATTGCGCGCGTGTTTTCTCCGCTCTGAAATGTGCTCGGACCCAGGATGTGTGCACTGCCTCGCTCCAGACTCGGGGTGGGGGGGGCCAAGTCAAACCGGGTTCGAGAAACACGGCCCGGAGGCATTTCGCCACATTGTTGCTTCAACTGCAACAAAAGGAATTGACAGAAGACGTTCTGGCCACGAGTGTTCAACATAATGAAGCTTTGTCCTCTTATGAAGCAAACTTGCGATTAAACGGCTAATTGCATACACCGGGAAAGGCTGTTTAAACTGGACATTTTCTCTGGCCGGTAATTATAATTAATACACGAGCATAAGTGTAATTTGTGCATGTGCCGTTTTTTTTCTTCTTTTTTCTTTTCCTCTGGGCTTGGTGTGCAGTTGATTGTCACGAGAAGCGCGCCGATGCAGTGCACCCGTTTTTTTTTTTGTTTTGTTTTTTTTAAAGCAGCAGACCCGGTGTCCCGTGTCTCCACCTTTTTTTCTTTCTTTTTTTTTGGCGCGTGCGAAACGGTTAACGTCAGGGCCCTGGCTGCGCTCTGTGCGCGATGAAAGGCCTGCTCTCGCTAACAACTTTGTGCTGTTACAGGGGGTTCTTTGTGGCCGCGTCAGTCACGTCCCGAACCCGAATAAAAAAAATTAAAAAAATGCCGCGCCGGGGCGGATCAACAACAAAACTGCTGCGCCCGAGGAAAGCGCCAGAGTCGGGGGGCGGGGGGGCCTGCATTATGTCATCCCAGACTTTTTATTAACCTGCGATGCGAGCGTGCGCAACCCCGGGCTTCGATGCCCGTTTCTGCTGCGTTGAGAATGAATCCTATCTCTCTTTCTTCCCTTTCTCGCTTTCTCTTTTTCCCCCCCCCCTCCTCTTCCTGTTCCTCTCTGCCCCGTGACATTTGCTTCCTTTCAAGAGAAAGAGCTCAGAGGCGAGAAGCGGGCTTCTGTGTCTCGCGCTTGGATCTGCGACGGGGGGTTTTTTTTTTTTTTTATTCCGGCGAAGCCGAGTCCAGGTTCCTTCCTCGCGTTTTTGAATCGGTGCCTGCGCCGGGCGGGGAGGGTGCGGGGGTCCGGTCGAGTGCGCGCGAGCGAGCCGCGGCCACCTGCGGCGTCCTGCAGATTTGAGGGCTTATCACCTCCTGCAGATGGGGGCCCGGGAAGGCGCTACGAAGCCAGAAAAGCACCTGGACAATGCGAGCTCTCGCTCTGCATGCACTGTTCCTTAATCTGCATGCCTTTTCAGTGCCACTTAGTTAGACAGAAGTAGGCTGAGGCAGCATCCACCTTTGTTCCTCTGTGATCCCGAAAAGGGAACGGGCCATTTTCCTGCCATTTAAAAAACAAAAAAAAAAAAAGATTTGTATTGAAGGCCACATGCGAACTCCCAACAGTGTGGAAATTCCAATGCTGTGAACTCCCAATGCTGTGAACTAGCTGGCTTTGAGCTTGAAGCCCATCAGATATAGACTTGTTTAATGGAAGCGGTAACTCATGGAGTTTCAGCGCCATTGCATTTTAAATGGAGGCAAGAAGCAAAGAAGCGAGAGACACTTTTTGTTGTTTCTGAAAAGGAAGTCGTAGGGATGAAGCACCCGTGTTCCATGTCTGTCAGATGTCTTTCGTGACTGTGTCCACACATTCTGCAAAGCAAAGCCTACCATGGCTTGTTTTTCTCGCACCGTGTCCAGCAAGACTTCTCACTACCCACAGCTTCAGACATCTGCCTAGTTTTTTCCCCTACTGGTTTCAGATCTTCAGTTCCATAAACACCTATTTAAATTGATGTCTCTGTCCGATTGCTGGAAGTGGCTGGGGGTTTTGCTACCCTGCATGCATACATTCCGAGCATTTTCAGCATTTTTTGCTTCTGCAGCTGCAGTTGCAAATGTCAATAAAAAACAGATGCAGGGTTTAGCATCTCTGGCTTGAGGTTGCCAGAAATTAGAATTCTTATTTCTGATTAGAGTTGGAGATAATTTAATACATTTCAGTAAATTTTGTGCTTGTCACCATTTGAAGAGCTCTACACAGATTGTGACCTGATGCTTTTTAAGAACAATCCCAGCATTTTTAAAATGTATTTTATTTTTTTTTAATCTAAAATGCATGACCAATTTATTCTGCAAAGCTCAGCATAGCAGATAATTCTGTGCTCTCAGTGTTGAAAAGGCAAGAATCTTCAAATTGGGAAGGCAGGTCTAAGTGCTTCTGCTTATTTCACATGATCATTGACAATTAAGTGAAGATAAATTTATATTTGGAGTTCTACCCATATTTGAATGTTAATTTATCACCTGTGAGTACTTCACACCAAGCATGGACAATACTGTGAAGCTATGATGCATACTGGTTAACATTTCATTGAAATCGCATATTTCTCAGATGTACCATATAGAAAAGCCAGCTGAAATGCCATGGATTATATGTTATCTTTAAAAGGGATCACAGTGCTATCATTCTCATCCATACGGTCTTGTTGGTATTCATGACATTTTCACATTGTAGTGTTAAATAGAGCGGTGACTGGGGATTATAGATTTGGTGGCTTGCAGGACTTCATCAAAAGGTAAGCTCAAAGGATTTTTGAGCACCCTTGATTGTTTGCAGTCCCACACACACACACAACAGCGATCTTGCATCTCTGGCTTAACTGTTTAAACGGTCACTCCTATTCTTTGAGAATTGGAAGACCAGGTTCTTTCTCAGCAGTAAACGCATACTATGTAGGGTTTTCACCTTGAAAACATTATAAAGCAACCATGCTCAATCATGCTATGATGCACTGGCAGTCTGTGTCTGTGTGCACGTCTGCCCAGTCCTTGCTTGTCTGCCTGTATTTGTTATTCTAAAAAGTGTTTGGAATGTTTCTGGGCGTGACCCTTTTTTTCTTTGTAGACTGTATCTGAAAAGCATGTGGCCAAATGGAGGAGGAGGAGAAAAAGACAGGGAAATGCGTATGGATTGACTGCAGGGAAAAGTGGGTCGTTTTCAGCTGGCTAAAGTAGGGAGTATGCTCCAAACAGCATAAAAACTTTTATAAAAAAGAATGACAAACATGTCGCCACAAATCGTTGTTAGTTGACTCAATACGAACACCATGTTCTTTGTTTTATGTCACACTATGCTGCTGGTGGGTGCAGAACTTGTCACACAGATTTTTTCACTTTGCACAACTCAGGGGTTAGGGCTTCGGAACGGAGGAGGAGCCATTTTTGTTTGTAAACTCGGGAGTGAAACAAGGAAAGAAATCCTGCGTAGTATGCCTTTAAATTGCCATTTCACCACTCTGTTTTATCACCTTAGATTATATTATGCTTTGCATAAATGTTTCTTTGAAATGAAGCTTAACCTTCTACCCTCAAGTTATTTTTCTAGAGTGTCTTGTCATCCTCGGTTTCCCACTCATTCCAAGTGGGCAGTCAGTTTGGTTTTATTTATTCATCTGCATCCATAAAGAGCAAGTTTTATGAATTGGGACCACGGCTTTGAAATCATTGTCTTACTCGATGAGTAACCTGTACATGTGAACCAAAACGAGAACATTCACTGCACGATTAAAGAAATAAAAAAAATCTGAGCAATTTACACCTCTCTAATTATACACCGCGAGTCAACTCCTTTTCCTGCCTTTGTTCACAAACACCCTACATAATGGAGCGGAGGGGTAAAAGTGGGACAGGTTAAACGATGGAAGAGAGTACTGCTCGCATCGTATAGCGATATGCATGAGAGAAGATTTCTGGGCTCTGTAGAGATAAAGGGCTATTATGGCTTTGTTTAAAGTCACGTCTTTAAAACAAAAGCTCTGTTGTCCTCTGTGTTCACTTGGTATTCTTGGCTTGGGCTAGCTTGCTTTCTAAAGGCATGGCTCAGGTGTTGCTTGTTTGGTTTATCTTGATTATGATTTGTGTCTTCATTTTACCCCTTTTGTTGTTACTATTTTTTATTTTATTTATTTTGAACCAAAAAAAGATTAATATAAGTCTTGTTTGAACTAAGCCATTGTGCATTTGCCTGTTTATTAAGGCAGTGAATTTCTTGTTAATGATAAATGGTAGTATCCTTTAAGTTTTAAGTATTACTTCAGGACTTGTATTCATTATTTGAAATAGGGTACTTATGCACAACTTTGTTATGTTTGAGCATTTCTTTGTAAAGCCCTGTGCCTTAGATGACCTCTGCAGCAAGTCTCTATGATTACGTACTTCACTAATGAGCTGGACCGGAATATGGAAAAACACAGTGGAAGCCAGAATAAAGTTTTAAGTGTGACCAGCTGTTGACATTTTAAAGACCTCTTCCCTCAGAGTGAAACATTTGCATCCAACTGGTAAAATCTTTCAGTGCTCCTTTGAAGTGCTTTTCAGCACTGAAGGCAATGAAAACAAACATTTCAAGTGTACAGTGATGCACACTTTCAAGAAGGGACTGGTTGTTGCTTGTAACTGTTGCCATTATATTCATTATACTTCACTATGCGAATGAAGATAGAGGAGCATAAAACTAGTAATTCATCTCATTTGAAGGTCAAAAGTGCTGATTTCACCACCAGCTTATCAATTTGGTAACATAGAAGACTGGAGTTATTTGGGTGTAGTTTAGATTGGGACAACAACCCATTGAAAGTGGTTTGTTTGTCTGGTGTTGCTCAAAAGTAAAATTAAAATGTTGTATTCTCTCTTGTTCTACATTTGCACACATGCATGTCTATAAACTGCAATGTGAAAGTACAGGGCCACTTCCTGTAAAACTTCACTCCTTAGTAGCCAGCTCTGGACTGAATGCTATCTAGAGCAGTTGAAATAATCATCCTAATAAGCTCTGGTATATATTTGTTTTACCAAAGGCAATTTTTTCTCACTTCGCACTATTGCTCATAAGGCTGGTGGTCATTGCTGTCGTTTTATCGTTGTCCTTCTGAGATTCCTTTTGTGATTTGATACAAGTACAACTAAGGGTAAGAACGTGCATTTCAAAGCCAGTGGGACTACAGCTATTTCAAAATGAGAGAGAAGGGCCTTGCGGCTTTACCGTTTGCTGTTTGTGTTTGCTGGATGTCTAAGATGCATTCAAGACAGGTTTCTAAGGCCTGTTTTTTAACCTTGCTGATACACCTGCACTGCAGTAGTGCCCCTTGACAACACACTGCAAGCTGTCAGGCATCACAAGCCACACTGTAGCAGTGTACTTACAGGCTGTGTACCGAGTATTGTCAGGCTTCCGATGAGAATGTGGCTGAAAACCCTATTGTTTCGCAGGGAAATAAAAAATATTTTAATAGCTGTATCTTTAAACCTGAATGTAACAATTTTGATGAAACATTGCTTTGTTATTGGGGAATGAATCAGAAGTGAGGTTATTACATTTTCAAAGCAAGATCTCTAAAGGCGTTCATGTGCTTCAAACGAACTGCTGTTCTGAACATTGGAGAGCATCAGAAACCTCCTTTCTGATCTTTGGGATGGGGGTTTGGTCTGCGTCCAAAAAAAAAAACTTTCTGAAACTAACATTCCAAAGTCCACATCCACTTTACACTGCGATTGGCCAGATAGACAATGGACAGGGTTTTAGGTCTGCAAATGCGGAAATGTTTGCCAACAACCAGTAAACAGAAGAAGCTGAACAACACCGCTAACATGAAAACCTCAGAAGCTAAACTGAGTGCGTTCGCCTGTATGCGCATTTGTATGTTGTAATTATAATGACACACACGTCTCGTTCCAATCACTTATTTTCACTCCTTGCATCTCTTCCTCGCGTCCATTCCATAGCTACGCCCAACAGAGGACACAAAGACGTGAATAAGCGATGCAAGGGCGATTGGAATGGGCCTGAGGACAGATAGAATAACCGATTGGAATGACCCCATAGAAGTAATAGAATTTTGGATAAAATCCCACCTGTCTCTATGATGGACAGCTTCTTGCCCCACCCACCTGAGTATAGCTACTTAGGAAAAGGTATGAACAACGCCGGTCGGACAACACGTTGTACCAACCAGTGGAAGCCTTAAGGTTATGCTTGATATGGAGGCCTCGTCCCATGTTTGCCAATGCATTTAAATCCAGTGTTTATGCATCCCATTTCTCTGATAACCCTGCATTGCAAACATATTTACTTCTAGCCCATATGCAGTCAATCAGAAGTCAGCATGAGTGCATGCTTTGATAGCAGTGTTGTTTAAAGCTAAGGTGTAAATATATGCCTGGGAGCTCATTTATATTTGTCACTGCCATGCTCTTCAATCGTGTAAGCAGGTTCCTAAGAACACATTCCCTTTATACAGTATGTAGATCAGAATTGCCTTGGAAACACTTGTATGATGGCTGTGTGACAGGTTGAATACATACTGATGTGTTTGACTTTCTTTTAAACTGTCAGCCTTAAATTATGCTGCAACTTTCCCTTTCCCTTCAAACATTGCGCATGGGCTCATAAACTCTTCTTGTTTAGCCTAGCATGTATTCTGGTCTGTAAGCCTGTAAAGGCACAAGAAAACCATTGTTTTTTCTTTATTTCATAATGGGTCCGTGTCTCTGGCTCATTGACTCGAAGATGTGGCCATGTCTGGTTTTTCACACCGACTGAGAGTATTATAAATGGGACGAGATTTGTGTGAAATGATTTGTATTTTCAGGGAAAAGGGGGCATCTTGACTCCGCAAGCATCTCCCATCTCCCTTTTGAATGTCAAAAACCAGTCAAGGGAAGCATCAAGATTTCCCCCAAGATTCGCTTGAAGAGCTCCATAAAGCTTTGAAATGAGAACTTTAATTAGGATGCAAACACATGGCATGTTTGTCTAAAATGGAACATGCTTATTCAGCTAAAATCTAAAAACAGAAATTTTGCAAGCACTGCATTTTAAGCACCACTAGACAGGAGTCAAACCCCAAAATTTATTAACAGAAGTCTACAAATTTGAGAAGGTATAATTGCTTTGTTTTAATTACTGGGATTTGCCATTTAAATTAATCCTTTGCATCCCACCTCAGAGCACTTGAAATTGAGTTCCTGACTATGTCATTCTCTCGGTTTACAAAATGAAGGTGCACTGTCATGAATTTATCTGGAACATCTCTGCAGTGGCTGCAGTGCTTTCGGTGCACTGAAGCACAATGGCCAACCGTCACCTTGTGTTATTTCTATGTAATTTCATCTTTTTCTGTCTAAAACTGATGAACATTCGCATCTAAATGAAAAGGGTGTTTCCCTCAAAGCACTGAAAGTCGAACAAGTGAGCTGATCTTGTGCCCATCAATTTGAGAGGTACAGAATGAGGTGTAAACATGTTCAGAATACTTTCATGCTTGCGGTTCATGATGTCATTAAGAGTACCAGTACGAGGTTGAAAATGTACAAAATTATTCACTCGGGAATCATGTGGCGCAGCTGGACACCGCTCTTACGATAGTGACATACGTTGTGCTAGTGTAGTAATGCGCTCTATGGTACCGATTTTATCTGGGGTGTGTCAGTGGTAAATGTGACTGAGACGGCGTATACATTTCCACAGTGTAACCCAGGACAGAAGAGCTGCAGTCACATGACTCCTCCCCCAAGTTATTGCTCTATAGCAGAGGTGGGCAACCCAGGTCCTAGAGTGCCAGAGAAGGAAGGTTGTGGTTTTCGATCCAATATCCTATAACCTACATAACTGGATTTATTTTAATTAATCAGGTGCAATGAGTACTGCTGACAGTTATGTTTCACCATTCAGAATATTCAGGCACAGACTTCTAATCATCCATCAACCTCTTGTGGTCGAGCACAGACGGAACAGAACTAAGGGTTGTCCCTGGAACTCCAGGGATGGGGTTGCCTCAGGTTGAAGAATGCAGAGCAGAAAGTGGCCCGCTGACTTGGTGCATGAAGGAGGACCTGTCTGACTGTCCTTGGCCTCCTGAATTGAAAGATGATACAGATATGGGTCCAGCCAGGGTCCTCTCACTCTCCAAAATTAAATATACATATTAGTAAGATGACTAGAGGGACCTTTCAGAAAGGAAATAAAGTGTTTCAATAAAATTTAAATTCATTTTGAATTATAATTGCCATGTAAATCTGAATTTAGTTGATCCTAGTCCACAACAGTACTGCATTGGCTTAACTTGCTGTGCTCAGTGTGGTCTGTGGTATGTAAGAGCAAGCGATGAACAACATGATTGATCAGACTAAATTTTCTGCCGTGATTGGCCATCAGAAAAATGTCAGTGTGATAATGATGAAAAAATTATATTCCAGCAAATTTGTTTTTCCTATTTGGATATGATCGTTATTCATGCATTCAATTTAGTTCATGAGATGATGGTTTTTTAATTGATTTTATGTGTTCTACTCTGTTAGTTGGCTTTATGAAAAATTGATTTTTCAGATGTATTTGTGTACAAAGTCTTCTGAGTTTTCAGAAGCAGGGTTTGCGAGTCAAAACCTGCTGCTATATTCCGAAGCTTTGTTATGTAATTGCTTAATCCTTTTACTGAACAACATTTCTGTTGAAATTTAGTACCTTGCACATTTCAGAGCTACATGGAGAATGAGCTGTTATTTTACTGTAATAGCATTGCCTCTAGATGGATAAGGTTTTTAACTGCTTGGTTTCAGTGCCATTAATTCCCATATTAAATGGGCACTGTGCCTTAATTTCTTATGGTGTATCCGATTAAAGTTTAACAGAAGTTTAAACCAAAACACCTTCATATACAGTTTGTAATCTCACAGAGAAATGTTAAAGCTAAATGCGCAAGCATGCCTTCTTAAAATTTGTGTGTTTCATTTGTATATATTGACATATTTTATTGGTAGTACTTCTGATATTTATTCCAAGTTTTATTTTCACCAGTTCATTAAAAAAAGCATGCAGTTTAGAGCCTTGGGTTTATTTAGAAATATGTTATATATATAAGCAGGGCATTATTGTCTTTATTATGCTGTGCATGCTATTTGTGGTTTGTTTTTCATCTTTGTTGTCTTCTTCAGGCTTATATTGGTTGTTTGTTGAGAAACTGGCTTGACTTTGACATGTTGGTATGTTCAGACAGTCTGTACCCACAAGAATGTCAAAGAATTGGATTGTGTCAACAGTAATTTAGAAAACAATTCAAAATTATGTCTTAGTTGTTACCTCAGTTGGAAAAATTCATAGACCTATTTTTGTCTAAATCAAAGAGGGATGTGTCAAGGTGATTTCAGACTGAATCAGGAAAGGAAATAACTCTCCAAATGCATAGCAGCCAGTCCTTCCAGGATTTACTGGAGGCAGTTCAGTGTAGGTGCCTGTTGATGGCTTCTACTCGCTACACTAAACTTATCGTTAGACTTTGAAGAGCTCAAACTGCCCTTCTTTGGGAATACTGTTTCTATCCCTGCTGAATGACCCATAATGAAACCTTGTTAGCTCCTTTTAGTGAAATGTAAAGATGGCTATATAGTTTTTTAATGTTTGATTCCTACCGATCTTCTTTTTCCAATCCTGCTTTGAAAGGAACACTTTGTCGCTACACAGTAAAATATCCGGTGTTAATTCAACTATTAACACGTAACATTTTTTGTATTGAGTGTTATTGGGATGTCCCTCACAGACATAGTTATGTTTCACATTAATTCAAAGATAAGTTCTGTTACTGTGGTGGTGTCATCACTTCTCTTGCACAGTTCAGAGAAGTTTAGGTTTACTCAAAAAATAAAATAATAAAATCTTAAAATGGCGTTAGCTGAATTCAGAATTTTATTCCCAAGATACCAAAAAAATAACCCTTTCCATTTCACTAAGAGTTGAATTCTTATTCAATGTTATGACGGAATTCTAATTGTTTTTCCTGCAGCCCTAAAATACAACATTTTGAGTCTCTTCAGTATTCTGGACGCATCTTGCGGTCTCCATTCATTACGGCGTTGTTAATTGCAAACAACGTAAGTCACCCTAATAAATGTTTGCTCCCATAAAGAGCCATGTGTCATATCGGTCCAAATTTGCTCCCAGCGTTACTTAAACAAACTGCTTCGAGCGGCAGCGTTTGTGTACATGCATTGTGATAGGGCTGCTAACCCACTTTTATCAGGGGAACTGAACATTGTTCGCCCTTGAGGTTTATCAGCCACAATAATTATTTTATTATGTAAATGAAGTATAGACCATTATTTCATTAGCAGAGCTCCTAATCTGGGCCCTTAGATTAGTATGCAAATCATTTAGCCGGTGTCCTTGTAGACAGAATGAATTTATAACTCATTTGTAGCCCATCTGGAGTTGCGGCTAGTTGTTACCCAGCGATTAATACAATTATAACTCTACTGTCCTGTGATGTCTGCTTGTCTCAGCAGTGTTGGGTGGCAAGGTGACCGCCACAGATGGGTCTTTCTGACCATGCGTAGCAAAGATTGTCCAGACTTTTAGTTGGTTGCGAGCAAGGTATGAGGTTATAGTTGCATTAACTTGATTGTTCATTGGTCCTTTTTATGTCAAAGTAAAAATTTATATGCGTGCATGTGTGTTTCTGAACTGGAGGGACTTTCTGAGATAATGTGAATATGCTCTAGAAAATACCTGCAAATGACATTCAACATCCTCTGCAAACAGTTGCAGCTTGTCCACCTGATTTTGGTTCTGGTTATGGATTTTTTTTTTAAACACATGGGTAATGTACCTAACCTAGAGAGAGTGTTCATTTCGTTTAGGCATGGTTCTTATGGAGCTTTACAATACACTGTTTTGAATTCCCCTGCTTTCCAATAAAGCAACCTTTCCAGTTCTTCCAACATATTCTGTTTTCTTTCCAGTGCGCTTGAGAATGCACTTCAGCATTCATAGCAGCCTAATGGGCAAACCCATGTTAGTTGCGTTGCCTAGTTTATTGTAAGAACAGTTGAAGTTGTAGGATACACTCACTCGTGGGAGCTGACTGGACACTGGATATCCAGTCAGAATGACCTCAGTCAACTACATAATACTGGCTGCGTGAAAAGTGATACAAAGTAAAAATACATTCCGGTTTAAACCGGTGCAGGCGCATGCCAGCAAAGCATTTGCATGGCTCAGTGAATGTACCCTGTGAACCATGTCGCCGGTGCCGACTGTGATGGGGAGTTCCGTGTGACGGCATGTAATTAGTCATTAGCCGCAGCATCACTCAGCGATTTCGGGGGCGAGAGATAGATTAGAGATTCGTCGCTCCATAATATCTCCACTGGTCAACAGAGCATCTACATCCCCAAGCTGCAAAAACACAACTGGGGTTGGGCCATGTGAAAAAGAATGCAATAATAATCATATTAGCCTGGAAAGTTATGGGTATTTCTGCATTTTTTTTGTTGCACTTATGCTACTTCCAGATACATGGCACCAAGCAAATCTGTCTTGGCCAACTTTCCCATATAATACTGATTGTTAATGAAGCAAGCCAAGTAAGTAGGCCTACTTTTTGTTAAATTGCTGAGTGAAGAGTTTGAAAAATGTTGTTCTCAAGCAATTCTCATAAATAAGCAACTTTTGTATGACTATTAGAAACAGCAAATTGGAGAGATGGCGCAGGCAATGTTTTCTGTAATTTCAGTACTCTTGTCTCAGTTCCACTATAATTAATGATGTTTATATGACTTGGAGTGTACAGCTCTCCTCTGCTAGCTGTATTTAAATTGGTGGAATTGTTGATTTAAGATATGCTTCATTTATGATTCTAGGGAAGGACTGAGGTGGAGACTGAGGTGTGTGCTTGAATTTGTTTTTACAGGAGTAGTGTACCTCCTGTGGTAGCGCAAGCATTATTCATTACAGTAATTTAAGTAAACATAATAACATAATATTACTGCATAA
Organism: Anguilla anguilla; assembly: GCF_013347855.1. Lineage (NCBI taxonomy): Eukaryota > Metazoa > Chordata > Actinopteri > Anguilliformes > Anguillidae > Anguilla > Anguilla anguilla. The sequence continues at coordinate 50,773,369 of NC_049206.1, read as the reverse complement.
GAGACAGCAGTAATAAATAAAAACAAACAGTGTGCCCTGCTTGATGTGGATGAAATCCCTGGGATTGGTTCACCTCCTGTAGTTTTCAAGCTTGCTTTCATACATTGCAGTGGTTTGTTACTTTTTGGTTCACTTGTAGTGCTGTTGACCTCCGATGGTATTGGAATGGATCCATCGGGTTAACATTCCAGAATGAAATGATCCACCACCCAATCCACCATTTTTAGACCCTGATCTCACACAGGTTTAATCCATGGACACAGCAATATGGCCGATGAAAATGATGGAACCATGGCAGTTGAGAGGGGTAAATTTATGTTATTTTTTTTCCCCCAAGGATACCTTGGCTACAGATTTATAAAATATTCCAAAGTCCCTTGAGATATCAGGATGGGAGGGAGGGAAGGAGAGCTGGCAGGCTGGTGTGTGGAGTAACACTACAGATTCTGGCTGAACACTGAAGGGGGTGGGGTGTTAAGGGGGAGGTTTGTGAAGACAGGCTCGAGAGCAGGGCTGAGTCTTGAGTGGGCAGACAGTTTCTCAGGCTGCTATGAATACACTTTCTCGAGCACTGGCCTCCTCCTTTGTGAAATGGATTATTCAAATGCACTGGGAAAACTGTAATCCTTTTTTTAATTTGTAGGGGGAAAATAAACCGGCAAATATGTCCTGGAACATCTGAAATATTAGAAGAAAAGTTGATAATAAATTACTGCTGACTTACAGTATTGCTAATGCATGGACATGATTGACTAAATTGGGACAAAATCCAATCACATTGATTTTTTAAAAATCTGTATGCATAAAGAAACCAACTTTACAATTAAATTACATAGTTTCTCAGCAAATGGTATACCTTTGCAATGGGCTGGGATACTCTCCTGACTAAAATTCTCCCTCTGGCAAGTGCTTTGGTCAAACATGCATTACTGTGTGATTCATGGTCAGCCTGTACGACCATGACACTCTGCAAACCATGGGGGCAAATCACTGCACTAACTAGCTCAATTTATGAATCTACTTATAAAATTGCTACTAAATATGAAAGGTTTTTTTCACCAAAAGCTTTGTGCTGAAATCAGTTTGAAGGTTTTTGTTGCAAAGAAAGAAAGTTCTGTTTCTTAACGGTATTTCTACATATTAATCAGTCCAAGGTGAAAGTTTCATCACCACTATAACTGCAATTTCAAGCAACTGCATACCGTATGAGCATGCAAAAATTATGGAGAACCATGCAATATACTGTTATTTAAATTGGGATAAGAAGATGATGTGATTTGTGGTTATGAAGGGCCTTATTTTTATGGATTGCTTTTTTGGATTTGCATATTGATATTGAGCATAATGAATCAATAAATCATTTTCCAGTGCAGAAGACTGGCATTTTCATGTATTTGATCTGTGAATGCAGAGCCACAGAAACACAGAAGTGCAGGCCGTGTCAAGTCGTCACCTCTAAACTGGAGATTATACTGCACTAAGTTGACAGAAGTTATTAATTTTGAATTGCTTGGTAATATGATTTTCCCCTCAGTCACTTGTAAAGTCTTGTATTCCTCTGGGTGTAGCTCCGTTTCTAGACCCGGGTGAAGCTTCAGAGGATTTGAGCATGAATGTTTGTACTTCTGAGAGTCTGTCATTTGCTAGCACTCGCTGTGCTATAAGTTCAAAGTCAAAAGTTAATTTCAATTCAAGAGCAGTGTACAATGTTCTCTTTACTCTACAGTCTTAATTTTTGAGGGAAGGGTTTTTTTTTTGTTGCTGTTTTTCTTTTTTCTAACTTCCAAGCTTTTGAGATGCTGAAATCTTGGGAAACATTTGCTGACTTCACAGGGAGATGAAATATTTGTTTTTCAATATTCTGCCAGGAGAAATTAATTAGCACCTGCTATTCTCTCTGTATTAAAATGCAAATTGTCATTTTTTTTTTCTTCCTGGGTGACATTGCTGAAAGGCTTAAAGGTCAATGGTTGTACTGAGCAGATATTGCGACCTTTTAATCGGTATGAGGAAACCTTTTCCGTGTAATGAAGCAACCGGTATAGAGGTATGAGCCCTTCTGATCTTCGGCTGCCGTGCATATTTCGTCACAAATACTCCGTGAAATGTGTTAGGAAATTCGCTTTGAAAATTCAGGAGGTCATAACGCGTCTGGATCACAGCAAGAACATTGACAACCACAAGCGAGGCCACACATATTAAGCCCTGGAATCAGTGTTTTTAAAATGCCAGGAACCCGTCTTTCCAACCACCGCAGCGGTTTAAAGCGAGTCTCCTACCCACAGCCGCATGTAACCTTGGGCGGAGACGGGGACCAGCCGCCGGTGTAGCATTATCATTAGAGGGCCGTCTCTTTCCTCCGCTCATGGGTTGCGAAACGCCAGCTTCCGGGCAGGGCTTTCCGGAAACATTTCTGTTTTTTCGTAGATGACTGGCTGCTGGGTACGCCAGCGACCCAAGGAGAGGACGAGGCGAGGAACTGTCCCGCGGCCTTCCCGGGCCTCCTTGGGCATCCCGGTCTTTACGCGTGATTTATCGCCTCGCAGCAAATCGATCCGTGTCACAACTAGTGGAGGAGAACCAGCAGAATGAAAGAAGAGACAGCGTGGTTCACGGGGGGTAGCCAGAGGCTGTGTATTTACTACCAGGAGTGTAACAGAATATCCCTGTGTTTAGCAACTGTTAGTTTTCGCTGAGTAAGGGCTCCGGCTATCTTAATGACCTGTTCTGATCTCGTGGCTTTCAGGTGGGTGCACGTTTGACGATGGCCCGGCGCAGTGCGACTACCAGCAGGACCCGTATGACGACTTCGACTGGACGCACGTCAGCGCACAGGAAGTGCCGTACTTGTCATCTGAACTGCCTCAGGGTAAGACGAGCCCTGATGTTACACACGCACCCAAATGTACGCCCTGAAGACTAGCCCTCACTGTCTCTGTGCACCATCAATGTTATTGTTACAATTCCCCCCCCCCATAATTTTCTGTCCATTATTTTGTGTCCACCCACAGATAAAACTCAACTTTGACATGATGTATGTGTTACATGAGTGCATATTTTTCATCTGCGGTTGTAGCAGTTTTGTCACTCACGGATGATCAACGACTGGCAGTGCCCTTGTTGCGGCTCATGTCAGTTTCCAACATAAAGTTTGTAATTATTGGCAGTGTGCCCATTGTACAGATTTAGAATGCAAATGAAGGGATTCAGAGAAGAAGCAGCATGTATCTTATTTATATTTCATTTTTAAGTACTAGGCTCTGTTATGAATGATCTGTCCATTGCTGCAGAATGCTGGTTATGTGGAAAAAAATGGTAAACGTACACACAGTTAAACAGCTGAGATTTTATGTGAATGTGGTGGGACCTGATAGTTTTCCAATTAGTCCCGTCAGTTCACGTGAATGTGTTTGTACAGTATTTTAGCACTAAATGTCACCAAATGCTACATTTTGGGGCTGTATCGGTTTATCAGGTTTTTCCATGGTTAAAGATGCAAAATGAATGCAGTAGGTTGTAAATTGAAGCAGGCATATTGCATTACAGACCAAAATGAATAATACAGGGGAGGTTTATGTAACAGTGCAGAATCTGGGATGAGACGTAAGTGATAAATGAAACGCACAACTGCTAAGCGACAAGTAAGGATCTCAGTTCCTCAGTTTTAGCCTGGTTAGGCTGAGGAGAAAATAATGTCAGAAAAAGACACTGAACGGAACTGTGTGCTTTGATCACAGCAATAGTCTCTTTTACCATCACAATCTTAAATTCAAGGCTTAAGCAGTTGTGAAAGGAGTTCATTAATTGCCATGGGGAAATATCTTTGTGCTCAACCAAGAAAAAAAGACTATTTGTCTGGAGGTCTGAGAATTGTCGCATATATGGAATAATTAAACTACCTGAATAAGATCAGGGAAGGCAGTGCAGGCAGTAACTGAGGTGCAGGTCATTGTAACCTTGCCTATTCACCTCTCTGCAGGTTAATCACTTGTTTTCAGACAGGATGATGTGCGTAGGAAATTAAAGCATTTCACTTTCAGCTAAATTTCTCAATTAATAAGAAATTAGGTAATTAATCATGCAAAGGAAGCATAAAAGGTCGTTGGTGGGCTGCCCAAACTGAGCCTCGTTCCGTTGAATGTCCAAGGAGTCCTCTGTACCTTTGTCTGAAAAGGTGATTTTATTTAAAGTTTTCCCATTCTTTTAATGCTAAATGCTATGCAAATAAAGAATCTTGGTATGAAGTTTCTCTCTGAAGTGGTTTAACTTGTTACTGAAGATTGAATTCTACACACGGACTATCAACACTGGGAAATTAAGCCTTCTGCCTGTTTTAGCTAGGCAGGGTGACGTTGTTTGTTTTTCAAGCGAGATATTCAAATTAACAGATGGCGCTTTGAAATCACATAGCATGCTTCATGCAGCGTCTCTGAAGATTTTATTGTGAAAAGTATGGGAAATTACTTACAGAGCTATTATCCAGAAGCCAATTGTTGTCATGCCGTTTTTCGAATTCGGTTCACATGTGTCTGAGGACTGAAGATGTGAGAAGAAATTTGGGACTCTTTGATTTGCAACGGAGGCATTTGTCATCGATCATTCAAATTTGAGTTTGTTTACTGTAGCCATTACTTGGCTGTCTGTAAACCTGTAATGATCATGTGAATGGGAACTATAATCAATTTCACTATGTCAGCAGTATATAGGACTAAGTCTCTAACGCAGTTAAAGGTACAGTAGCTTTATTTAGAATATATTCTAACTAAAAGCTCAGCACTATTTTGATATATAGGGGAGGCTCTGCCTATTTATATTCCACTGCCTGTGAGAAGAAGCACAGGATGCAGATGAACAATGGCTTCTAAGATCCTCTCATTTGCTCAGGATGTATGTGTTTTCAAATGAATCCCTGGCCAACCCCCTGTTGGATGAGGTGAAAGCAAAGCCTTTTTTCGAGACATCTATAACATGGGCGATTCAGAGCATTAAAAAACAAATAAAACAGCCATACGGAAGCCATTTTCAGGCTTTTAGTAATTTATGCTATGGGTTTTGTGAAGCAAGCCTGAGATGTCCCCTTAACATCAAGGCAGTGGGACTACAGTGTGAGGAACAAGTAGCTTGTACAGTGACAGTATGAATCTTCTTCTGTTTTTGTGTGTCTTAACTATCCAAACCAACATATGTTTTTCCTTTAAATATGAGGACTGAAGGATTTGTGAAATTAGTACCATTTTGATGTAACAGCAGTACCCCAAGACCCGAAAAACAACTGCTGAACCAATGATTTTTTCATGGGTAATGCTCACTGTAGCTTTTCAGTCTCGAAACTCTGTACTGGGAGTACGGATGTAAGGTGAGTTGCTTTCATAAAGAAGGTATTGATTCATGGTCTGTTGTTAAATATAAAATGGATATATGATTTCCCAAGTCTCTGTTTTGAACTGCAGAAAGGCTCTGAGATGAAGATCAAATGTACAAAGAAGAGACCAGCTGGGGAAGGTGCAGTGGGAAATTAATTACGGCATCAATTATATATTCCAAAGCAAAATTCAGATCGGATTGAAGGATTTGGTGTTAGGAGGAGGAGAGTGGCCTAGGGGGGGAACTTTCTTTGAAATCAATTTAGTGAGAAATGTAGAAAATACCTACTGCTAGAAAGCTTAAATATGCTCCCGGGTTCGCGTGAACGTGGAGGAGAAAGTACTATTTTTTTTTTTTCAGGCAGGGCTCCTATTTGTGGGTGAAAGATCACACCATTCCCACTGTTGTAAGAGCACTGTCCAATGAAATTCAAAGGCCACTTTTCCCTCCTTGATGAAATGCAAATGCTCTTTGACATTGGCCTTTTCATTTTATTATTATTTCCTGGTAATTAGGTATTGGAAATTGAAAGAAGTGCAAACGCAAATAATTTCAGCATACTCTGCTTTCCGCATGGGGTGAAAAACTCCAACGTCAGGGTGTTATCTTGATGTGAGACCGTGCATGTCATTTGAACACTAAACACCCTCTTAATCTCTCCCTCTTGTATATTTATGGTTTAATTAATATTTGTGCACCGGCTTATTCCGTTTAAGTCTATTTGGATCTGTTTAACACTACGGCTCTCTGGCACAGAAAGAACAAACGGTTAACCACTTTGGTCAACACTCATTTGTAATTCGTGGCTGTGCTCGTGATTTTGCTGTGGTGGGTTAAGCTTGGCGCACATCAGCAGGTATCTCTCTCTGTGGTGGCAGAAGGGGGAGGGGGGGGGGACTTCCTTCACAGAGTTTCACGCCCAATAAGCTAAAGATTTCGACTTCTGCACTGTCTGTCGGATCCTGTGTCTTCTGAGTGCTGGTACTCCTGCCAAACAATTTATCCTCACTGACAATCAGAATGAACTTCCCTGCTAATATGGGTCAGTCCACTGAAGTGGGGAGATGGGAAAAACCTTGTTTTTTGCCTAACTGTAAAATCAGAGAGACTTGGTTTAATTTCAAGATCCAAATAAAGAGCTATATTACTATATTAATGAAAATGGCTTAATTGAATACTCTGTTGCATGGTATCGCATGGCTGGGATAATTCTGCTGCTGGCCAATTTCGGTTCAGTTCTTCCAACGATGCCCAAATGTTGAGTGTTGCAAATAAACATCACTGTCAAATTCACAGTATTTACATATGTACAGGACTATATTTTCTCCTCCATACCCCATTTTCAGTACTTTATATATATATATATGTATATATATATATATATATATATGTGTATATATATATATATATATATATATATATATATATATAAAAGCAAATTTCCAGGTCAACTTTAGCATTTACATTGCTACACAATGGCTTATTTATATTCTTCATTGCTCTGCTCCTTAATGCTGTCGTAATTTATATACGTGACATTGACTCTCGTGTGAAATTGCCTCAACTGAGTTTTCAAAATGTCCTTCAAGAGCAGTCAATTTAAATTCGTACAACCACGTAACCCGCTGAGCTGTTCTGACACCCATATAGAGAAACTCAAACCATGGCCCATTTCTCCTGCATTGCGCAAGGTAACACATGAATGGTAATCAATTCATTAAGGCACAGTTCAATTCTGTGACAATGTTGTTGCACCACCTTAAAGTTAATTTGATCTGGGTGGGAGCATTCTTATATTCAAATCCGTATGCAAAACATCATTTCAGAAAACTAACGCTAGCCACCAGTCTTTGGAGAAAAAAGGATGTTCCCTAACCTATGTACATGCTGTTATTATGTCTGATAACGGTTACTGTGACACTGATGATTACTATCACCATTATATCATGTTGTATTTTTTAAGAACTGCGATGGACGTACTTAATTATCCTGTAAAATGTCAGTCAAACTTTAAGTCAATCAAATGCGATAATTATTTTGCCCAGTTTGTGAATTATTTATACCAAGTTCATAATGTATAGTGATGTTACATTTTTGGCTTGTTTCTATTCTTAAAAAAGGTGCTAAAATGATTTTTGAAAATTGCTTCACGTCCAGGTGATACACAGGAGGTGTGTAAATTGTTACTGAAAACATATATTTTTATATCATGATTCATTAGAATGGTATATTAATTTCATAAAACAGAAAGTCATAGCTAGGTTCTACTGTTAAATTGTAATTAATGTGGAAATGATCTATGAATACATTATACAGACTGTGGAACTGATCCATGGTGAATCATTTTTACATAATAATGACTCTGCTGATTCTGTCATCCATTCTTTTGTTTCTTTATGCAAAATAAGTACAGTTTGGTCCATGGTATACTGAGGACTCCTTCATAGCTTTATCATACATTTATATACAGAAATGGATACATTTTTCAGAAGCTCTGGCTCAGTGAACATTCTTTATTACAATCTCAAATAACTGTGAAGACAGAAAAGGCACTATCATGACAGACTGGAGGAAATAAGAATAACATTTGATGATCTTGATTTCAGAGCTGGTATATGAACTCTTGTGCCAAATCATTGCTCTTATCCCTGCACTAATTTCATAGTCTGTTCTCAGTCTGTATTGATAGGAAGTCATCATGGCATTATGTCTCAGAACAGGATGCAGAGGTAGTAGTAGTAGTCCAACAGATGTGATAAAATTAAAAATCATTTAAGAGAGACCATTTTGTTCTTCTGAGGTAATACTATCTGAAAATGTTTTCATTGGAACTTTATCTTGACTTCTCCGAAACCTGCTGTTTCTATTTTGTGTGTCATGTTGAAAAAAAAGTCTGCTGAGAGTTCTAAAACAAAATTTTATGGTATGAATCACATGGTAAGTCTGTTTCAAAAGGGAGTGTCTTTTTTGGATTCAGTTCTAGTAGTTACTCATCATTGTGTTCTTGAACTTTCTAGGCCTGTGTGAAGAAGCTCAAACAGCGAGTCATCTCTGTGGAATGGTGTCCCGCTCCAGTGACACACATGATAGCATTTATAAAGTTGGTCTTAATTAGATATTGTTTGACTCATTCCAAGTAGTTAATCAAATTACGATTTTTAGATGCGTTATGACTCAAACGATGGACCCTATCAATAATCTAAAAAGATCGTTTTTCCTTTTTATGTTGGTTTATTTCTGTGGTCATGACAACGTTGTTTTGTTTCTCTGCATAATCAATGTCTGAAGGGAGTAGTTGCCCAAAAATGCTTTATCCTTTAATATTGGTCACTGCATTCCTGGTTTGCCTGGCCGCTGTTCTGTCAATCTCCACATTCTGTCATGGGCTCAACCAACAGGGCCTTGAGTCTTGCTTTAATTAGTTTCAACTCCTGATGAGAGATCATTACAAATCACAATGTTGGAATAAACTTGACACACCAAATAAACATAGCTCTCTGAGGTGTAAAAGCCCATCTGACTTATGCGACCCTGCAATTTTGCTGGCTAGTCTTGTTGGTTTCTTTGGAACTCAGTCTCCCTGCCATTGACTTGGAAATCTAGCAGACAGTAAATACATTCCAGACAAAGATTTCTTTGTGTGTGTGTGTGTTTGCTTTGTCACCTATTGCCATAAATGGTATGTGCAGAAAGTTATTAATCTCTGCAATACAGCAATGCTTTGAATGAGTAATGTGTAGACTAGATTGCATCTTGCAGTCATCAACATCAGTAGGTCCAGATCTGTAATATTGTTGTGAAAATCCATAACCTTATGGTTTATTAAGTGGCAGGGATTTTATTTCCTGCTTTGATCTGGGGCATGGCCTGTTCATTAGGGGTCCAAGCAGCGAAGCTGGTGGAACCCTATTGTATCTGTTAGGATTATTATTCTTATTTTTCTCCGCTAAAAGTGTCTGAGGCTCAGCATCCATAAGTCCTGGAGCAACCAAATTTGGCAGGTGGGTTCCTATGGCCCCCCACTACTCAGGCACTAAAAACCACGTACGTCGGCCAGATGGTGGCGCTATAACAAAGGGTTTTGCGTAAAAGGCCATAACTCCCACACCATAAGTCAGATCAACACAAAACTTCATCGACATATGCATCTGAACGTGCTCTACAACTTTGCCATTGGCCCCACTTTTGTCCGCCATATTGTTTGCCTGTCATTTAGACTTTTTAGTTGAGGCGTGGCAGTTTTCTCCGCAAAAATGTCTGAGGCTCAGCAACCATAAGTTGTAGACCAACCAAATTTGGTAGGTGGGTTCCTATGGCACCCCACTAACCAGGCACTAAAAATCACCTATGTCGGCCAGATGGTGGCGCTATAACAAAGGATCATAATTTAAAAGGCCATAACTCCCACACCGTAGGTCAGATCAACACAAAACTTCATCGACTGATGCATCTGAATGTGCTCTACTTTCCTATTGGGAGCACCTATGTCCGCCATATGGTTTGCACAGCATTTGGACTTTTTCATTAGGTGGGGTGCGGAAAAGCTGGAGCTCCAAATCCAAACGATTACGACATCGAGTAAACTTCTTTACGGCAAGCGACAACCATGGCGACGCAAGTAATCCGACAGCGTAGGGTCTAGTTTTTATCAGTGAAAGGGCGGTCTTACACTGCCACCTAGCGTGCATGCTAGGATAGGCTACCAAAAGTAAAAGCTTTCTGAGATGATGAATAATTACTTTTCTTTGGCATGGATCCATTTGAAGACAGTATCGGGTGAGTTCGTTAAGTCTTTGAGTCTGTCATTACGCTGAGAAACAGCTAAACCATTTTATTTATAGGTTCTGAGTTTCTGTGCAAACGCGCGAAAACACGCTGGTCTAATGAAACAATGACGGTAGCCTAATACATATTTTGTCCGCTTCGTTCCGTTGCTACCATAACATAATGACCTACAGCTGCAGTTTCTCGCTGGATTTACTAATATTGAATATAAACAAAAGACGCAATTTATGCTGTAAATCGTGCTCTCAATTTAATCTCTAAATCGACTGTAAGCTTAGGGTTGTAACTACGTAGTTGTTTCGTAGATGACTTAACTTGTCTTAAATATTGCCGTAGGGTCTCGTTTTTATCAGTGAGGTGACGGTCTGACCGTCGGGAAGCATTGGAAGACAGGGTCGGGAGAGTTCGTTTAATTTTTAAATCTGTCATTATGCTGAGAAATAGCTAAACCATTTTATTGATAGGTTCTGAGTTTCTGTGCAAACGCGCGAAAACACGCTGGTATAATGCAACAATGACGGTAACCTCATAGTCCGATTCGTTCCGTTGCTACCATAACATAACGACCCACAGCTGCAGTTTCTCGCTGCATTTACTAATATTGAATATAAACAAAAGACGCAATTCATGCTGTAAATCGTATCCTCAATTTAATCTCTAAATCGACTGTAAGCTTAGGGTTGTGGTATAATAAAACAATGACGGTAATACATATATAGTCCGCTTCGTTCCGTTGCTAACATAACGACATACAGCTGCAGTTTCTCGCTGCATTTACTAATATTGAATATAAACAAAAGACGCAATTCATGCTGTAAATCGTATCCTCAATTTAATCTCTAAATCGACTGTAAGCTTAGGGTTGTGGTATAATAAAACAATGACGGTAATACATATATAGTCCGCTTCGTTCCGTTGCTACCATAACATAACGACCTACAGCTGCAGTTTCTCGCTGCAATTACTAATATTGAATATAAACAAAAGACGCAATTTATGCTGTAGTCTGCCAGTGTCTAAATAAATAATACGGTCCATTTGAAGACAATATCGGGTGAGTTCGTTTAGTCTTTAAATCCGTCATTGTGCTGAGAGAAATCGTATTCTCAATTTAATCTCTACATTGACTGTAAGCTTAGGGTTGTAACTAGGTAGTTGTTCCGTAGGTGACTTAGTCTTAACTCGTCTTAACTATTGCCTGAATGTTTTCATAGACTGCGTTGTTGCTGTTCTTGTTTGTGTTAGCGTTAATCAGTTTTACCTACTGGGTCCAAGTTGAACTATGCGGTTGTTCCCTGCACTTGGAGCGGTATTTCTCTCTAGGGTTTTCGGCACACTTATTCCTGGTTATGGTTATACACTTTGTTGTACGTCGCTCTGGATAAGAGCGACTGCCAAATGCCTGTAATGTAATGTAATGCAATATTCCGTAGCAACAAGATAAACCCGACATTAGCCCTAAAATATGCCAACACAGCAGTGAAAACGCTGCTCACTGAATAACGAAATAAACGAGACAATTTTGTTTTTTTCCCTTATACTATGTCATTCTAAAGTCAATATATGGGACTAAACATTTAATAAATATACAGTCTTACCATCGGTTTTACGCGTAGAGATGTCCTTTTTGCGAATGAGAGGTCATATATTGTCTTGAACAATCCGTTGGCGAAATATACGCGCATTTTTGATCACTGGGTAGGCTACCTTCAAAAATAGCTGTGCGTAATACCACACCTGTTGCTTTGGCTTGATTGACAATTCATTTATTCAGTAGGTGAGATTATAAGCTTTCTAACGATGTATAACATGTCTGATTTAGCTTTTGAAATAGCGTTTTATAGTTCAGCGTAACCGAAAATTTTCTCATCTGCCAATGTCTACATAAATAAAACGGTAGGCTTCTTTGCCCGCAGCACGCAATTCGCGAGTTGATATTCAGTCTTTCTTCCGTTTTTTCTCAATGTCGTATTTATTATTTGAAATGTGCATTCATGTGTTATTATTCTATCTGTCTCTGTGGCGCTCTGAAATGTGCATTCTCTGCTAAGCTGAGCAATGGATTGGAATATGTGTCTGACGTAGTATTGCACGGTATACCAAAACTTCAGCACTTTCTCGGTACTTAAAAACATTTCAAAAAAATTAAAAATAAACGGTTCGGTATTAGAATATTCCGACGTTCGGTAGTTTTGAGTTAAATGTAAAAGCCACGGAAAATTGTCTCCCGCATTACTGATTGAGAGGATGAAAAGTGTAATTTGTCAGAATCTTCGCTAGAAGGCAGTAGCAACTAAGGTTGCCAAGTGAGGTGACTTGTGCTTGTGCACTCAGCTCTTTGATTCAGCGCAAGCTTTGACTCAGTTCACTTCAGTAGCAATAGGTGTTCCAATTTGGAAATATTTTATTATAGATAGATGCTGTATTGTTATTAAAATATGCTGTTTTTAAATCTATTTAAAGGTGAAAGTCCTGTTTTAAAGATTATTTAGTTTACAACTGTTTAATTTTTGAAATATATTTAACATGTTTTTCTATTGTTCAGTGTTGTAACACTATAGGCCTATGCATATTAATATGTTGAAGAGGCTTCAACTTAAAGATTGTTAATAAACCATGAATTAGAAAATGAGGTCAACCCTTGTGGACATTACGTTTCTGATCTATTAAGGTAATTACAGTATCGTTAGGTACCGAGTATCGAATTAGCACCGTTTAAGTTTCAAGTATCATTTCAGTATTGAGTATCGTAATACTAAACCTGGTATCAGTATCAAAGTCAAAATTTCGGTATCGTGACAACACTAGTGTGACGCCTTTTTTAGTTGCGGCGCAGAAACACTGCAGCTGTGCATGCACACCGGACCATCTAAGTGTTATGACATGCCATCTAAGTGTTACGACATATTAAAGCCCTTGACGGGAAGCGGCCAGGACACATCCATGGCGACGTAACTAAGTCATCCGACAGCGTCTCTTAGCTCAAAATTGGCCGTGAGTCATCAATATATCATACGATCATCGTGACATTCAGTAGATATGTTGGGTGAAGGCGTATGATCATGAGGACAAAGCCATTTTAAAATCACTCCATAGGGGGCGCGATGCTGCCACTGCTTGGACCCCTTCCAACGCCGCTTGCGGCTTTAATTTATTTTCTTTTTTGTTGTCGTTGATTTTTTCAGTTTTTAATCTGTATAGTTGATAATGTTGTCCAGACACAATATCCTCCTTGTATACATTGTCAGACCCTGGTTTATCTCCAACTTTACATCAGTGGAAAATCTGTTCTAATTCCCAGAACCTTGTTTTCCATGGATGTGAAGCAATGATCAAGGACCGCAATTCGCCTATGGTTAGGAAATGGTTATGATTATGACTGCTTATCTAGAAACAAAATAAAGGTTTATAGTGCAGCTGAGAGTATCATATTTCAGAGTAGTTAATCTGATGCAAGGGTTAATTGAAAAGGGATTGCTGCTCAGCTTTGCTAGGGAGAAAACAACTGGTCTGGCAGAAATTTGGCTTGCTTTGAGCCTTCTGTTAGTCAGCAGATTCATCAGATACCATGCGTCAGTGGCAGATCTAGGGCTTTGTGGTTCGTAGTGTTGAGAAGCTAGCACTGTGAAGCAAAATGATACCTTCCTCACTGCTGCACTGGGCATTTTCTCAACCTCAAAATGCTTGTTTTTTTTAAGGACAGTTGTAATTGGTACCAGTGTGGTTAGGAAGAAAAGCCTAGCTACAAGAACTGTCTCTGTTTGAATATGGAACCAGCAGGTTGCTATATCATTCTGTTTTGTCAAGCGTTTGTAATTTTATGTCATCATGCTTTTAGTACTGCAAAAGACCAATGTGAGAAAAAGGCAACTCCATAAAACTGGTTCATTTATCAACAAGATAAACAGCTTTAGCTGTAGATAAATAGCTGAGGGAACTCATTTCATGTGTCCTTCAAAAAAATACTTTTTGGTAACTTTAGGAATTTTTTTGTTTTGTTGCAGAGCCATGGAAGATTAATGTCAATCATTTCACTGTTTGTTCTGACCAATGAATCATACATACCGGAAGCACTGTCTTTCTGAAAAGAAACAAAATATCCCATGTTGGCATGACTACACCAAAAATTATATATTAAACAAAAATAAGGCTTAAGCCGCTCAGGGTCTGCTCAAGGACGCATGACATCATTCAACTGTAACATGATACTGTCAATTACCATCTGGCCGTTTTCACATATCCACATTAGTCCCGGCCAGTGACCCTGAGGAACTGGACTGATAGACTGGTGTTTTCCCAACAATTAATGAAGGCAGGACTACCGAGGTAAGGCTGGGGTCATTAAGGAGGAAGTGCTCTTTGTTATGCAGATTTTAAAAGTCATGCTGCCAAACAGGATGTATCTCTTTCTTGGAAGGCTGTGCACTACCATTCAGTATCACACTGAGTGGATTCTAGCATCTTTGCTTGCAGTGAAATGTCATTTAAGTGGTGCTAAATTATGTTTTTTGTTGGGGCCTTCACATGCTACTTCTGAACTGTCCTTCAGAACATCGTAGAGCATCAGAAAGCACCTTTCCAATGGTCGGGGAGGGGGGGGGGGTGGTTTCATTGTCCATTGCGTGCATCTGGTTAACCCTCCTCCTTTCTTCTTTCATTCAGTGGACGCACAGACCATCTCCTCTGGTTTTTAGAGGAGATTAGATTCTCCTCCATGATGCAATAGACTCTTTTATGCCTGACAACCAGGCCCTTTATTAGGCCCAATGATTAAGTAATTGGCAGCAGCCGTAGTGATTACAATGAATCACTGCTGCTGCCATATCTGTGAGTAGGGCCAGTGCTGCCCCCTGGTGAACAGCTTCCCTACTCCTTTCCTGCTACTACACTAACTTTGTCAGTGTCTGTAATTGTATTGGAACATATCTATTGTCTAATGTGTGTATGGGTATGTGATAAATTTGGCAGTATGAGAAATGTTTTAGTTTGAAGCTGGTGTAGTTGAAAGTACAAAATAGAAGTGAATAACATACTTGATCTACTGCATTGTTGCTGTGGAAGTTTGATGATTTATATTGTTCTTTTTCCTTTGGCATTTTATAAAGATAATTTTCAACTTGTTTTCTGGATGAATAGAGTTTCATAACAAAGTCCAAAGCCTTTTCCAGAGAGGGGGGAAATATGGATTTTGTTCAACTTTAAAGTCCTTTGTTTGAGCTTTGCGGAGTAGGGAAATTATAAATAAATAATCTTACAGACATATGTAATAGAATTGCCAACAGCTTTTGGCTTTGCTACTCGTGCCTTTTGTTTTTCTTCTCTGACAGTTTGATTGTCTCCCCCCTCATAGAAGAGTAAAGCATGCGAGAGGGCTTGTTTTTTTTCCCTTTGGGGTGCGGGTGGGGGGCGGAGGGGCTTGTGTTTATTTTGTACCTTGATGAGAAACACACTGCCTCGAACAGTTTGGCAGGGCGGGGGATGGGAGAGGGAGGGAATGCTGACTGCCTTTCTTTTTGAAGAGCTTCAGTAAGCTTTCTTAAAACCGCGCTTCGTAATGATCTACGACCGAACCTCCTTTTGTTCCTTATCTGTTAAAGGCTTGTCTTTTGCATGTGTAACCTTTTTTGTGTTTTCCAGTGCTTTGTGGGGAAACCATGGCACTATCGCGAGTAACTGTAAATAGTATTCCCAAAACGATGCATTCAGTTTCAGCGCAAAAGGAATAACCGTACTGCTGCACTGCAAATTAAACCTAACAAAATGAAGAAAGTACTCTTTTTCCTTCCAGGCCTGTAGTATTTTTAAACAAAAAAGCAATCACCCAGACAGCAGACTTCAAATATGCATTCATTATTATATCAGCAAATATTCGCCCAGACAATGCACCTAAAGTGGTTACCCAAAAGTGAGTTAAATTTTTTTTTCATTTTCCGCTCAGCCATATGCAATGATGGCCTTCGGTCTTTTTTTGAATTTATTTTTTATTTTTTATTTATACAGGTCAGAAGCATAGTCGCTGTAGTTAAATGGATGCACACTTCAGAACTGACTTTACACATTCCCTCACTGTAGTCGCAAAAATTGAATGCGTTGAACAGATGAACTGTCATCGTGACAAATGGTCATAAAATCTGTCTGTGACCGTGCCTGATGTTCTGCTTCAGGCCTGACTTATGGGCCCGAGGAATGCGAATTTCCCCCACATTATCTAAAAACAATTATGGTAATTGATGCAGTTTACTCGGACAGTTTGTGTTCAATAGCTCGCACATCAGACCTCATAATGTTGATTTCTTGGATCTATGCACTAAAAAGGGCAGAATATTTTGAGTAACAAAGGAAGCGAATCAACTTTGAAAAAAAATCGTTCATTTTCTTGTGCCTTGCCCTTTACCTGGCCATTCAAACAAGCGTTTGAGCTTCTTTTCACATCCAAATGTAGTTATGGATGTAGTTCTAATTGCGCAAATAATTGTTAAATAAATGTTAAATTTGAATGTGAAAAGAAGCTCTGTTGTTTCACTAAGCTCTCAGTTAAAGAGTTAAAACTCACTCAGTGTACATCATATTTATTCATATATTAAATATGAAACTAGTGATAGCTGCCATGTGAACTTGGAACGTAAGAACCGATACCATTACTGTATATTGTGATTGGAAGTTCTGGATGTCTCTGTTGTTTCAAGCCTGTGTGTGCTTGGCGACTACTATAATGCTTTTGATTGGCTATTTTCAAGTGATGTAAGTAAAGGACAAATGCTGTACGACAACACACTCTGCCAGCTTCTTGTTGGTAAAAGACATTTCTTGCCTTCCTTTTTCAAAAAAAAAAAACAATCATTCTAACAGCTCCTGTCCTTTATTCTCTCAGGGTCCTATATGATGGTGGATTCCTCTCAGCACGATGCCGGGGAAAAGGCACGCATTCAACTGCCTGTAATGAAAGAAAATGACACGCACTGCATTGACTTCAGCTACCTGTTGTATACCCAAGATGGCTCCAGCCCTGGCACGCTCAACGTTTTAGTGAAGGTCAACAAAGGTCCACTGGCCAATCCCATCTGGAATGTGACCAGCTACACGGGGAAGGAGTGGCTTCGGGCGGAGCTGGCTGTCAGCACCTTCTGGCCCAATGAGTACCAGGTGAGCTCGCTGGCGTCTCCGCATTTTGCGGATCTCCTGTTTGTAACACCAACATGACTCTGAAGTTTAATTTTTAGCATTGTGAACTACTGAATGGTACTGCAATTGCTCAAATACGTCACAGCGTTTCATTATTATATGATGTTATATATTATAGTATTATAAACTGCGTGGTCCCACACAATGGTCCCAACCATGGAATTATTTATTTATTTATTTTTTCGTCCACAATTATATTCACAAATTAGCCACTGCATGACAAGAAAGGTCATTAACCCATAAATAATAGTAGGTATAAAGGTAATTATGCAGATGAGAATATTGTAGGCGCAGGTAATGAACTGATACTATGCAAATATATGTTTATTCATTTATAGTATTTAAGTACCCAAAATGTCATAATGATTGTGGTTTATCTCGCATGAATACGCAAAGGCATTTTCTAAATGTCAGAGGGGTCACTTAATTTATTGTTGAGATTTTATTTATTCCTTTTAGGGATGATAACTGCCTTGGACAAAAGAGAACCTTTGCGTTGTACCATTAACTCATAAGACTTATTGTGTGGAAAAAAGCTATGAAAATAAATGTCATGTTAAAATAATTATTTATTGCCCTTCTAAAATTACAACCCAGAAGAAAAGAACGAATGCAGCCATTATTGAAAAAGAAAGGAAAGGCATTTTTTGTCTGTGGTAAACAGTGGTAAACAAACTTTTGAATTCTGGCATCTTTGTCTGCCATACAGTTCACTTCATGCTTGAGTCAAGTTACTGCTAGGTATTGGAACTGACTGTCAGTATTTCATAAGCAATGCACCGGAGTGACCAGCTCTCATGTCCTCTGTGGGGGGGAAAACTGGAAGGCTGGTTCTGCCCTGTCAAGTTTATGTGGTTGTTAACCAAAGGCGGTTGTCAGGGCTTTGAAGAACTGTCTGTCCTTCCTTCTCTTTTACTAGATATGGGGATGATAAAGTAAGAGCTCCAGGTTTGTGGTCTAGACATGCCAGGAACAAGTCAGTCATAATGCACGCTTGGGTCTTGAACACCATCTTGAACAAGCGGTGGGAAATGCTTCTCCTAACCTGCTTAGCACATACAAGTGTCACATATAAAAAATCTAATCAAAATTAAATAAATAAATGAAATGACATGAAAGTTCTATTAATAAAAATCCAAACATAGCCTTTAGAAAGTGAAATCACAAGATTGATTAAACAATTGGAAATCTCTGCTATAAGATGTACCGACAGATTGACTGCACAGTGACTGCTTCATAAGGGTTATTCGGTCCAAGCCAGGCTTGGCAGCAGTGGACAGGAAGGAACAGCCCTGTGAGAGTCCGTTAGCATGGACACTGTGTTCCTGGATATTGGCAGTTGATTTATTGGTCATGACTGAGACTCTCCAGCAGTGGCCAGCGCACTGTGACCATTCACCCCTACCACTGGGACCATTTGAGGTGCTTGTCAGTCAAAGCTTTCCCAAACCAACTTGATGGTAATCTCCCCTACTCCCCCAGCTACTGAAAAGTACAGACTTTCAATGGTTCAGTTAGATGGGACAACCAAAAATCTGCAAGCAGTCCCTTTTGTGGGGCTGTAAAGAATAATAGTTATATCTTGCTCTTATCTTCAGGATCTACTTAATGCATACAGAAATCAATAAAATGGAAAAGGGTTTTGTTCTGCATTGTATAGAATTGTAGTGTTTTGTGCGTGCCTGAAAACAGACCCAGCTTGCAGCTTGAGTTTTGATATGTAGGCTATGGCTGACTGAAAATTCATTCGGAGCATTTGTGATGCGTCTTGAGGGCTGAAAAGTCGAAACCATGACAGCAGCCGATTTTGGACCAGCTTCCATGCCGGAAAACTTTGAATATCAATTCTCCGAGCGGCCAAATATCTTTCCTCAGGTTTTTTTTTTTTTTGTAGGAATCTTCCCCAGGAGACTGTGGATTCATTTCTCGAAATCTGCCCCTCTTTTCATGCCAAGCGATGCTTGTATGATTTCATTTGCATTCTGGTGCTTTTCACTGTATCATTAATACAAGCCTTGGACTGTTATGTGACTAATTGGCAGGTGTGAATGATTCAGTACTTGGGATCAACCCGAGTCATATCTGTGTGTTTGTGAATTTTAAGCGGCTGATTTTTAATTAGTAGGTATGCCACCTAGATCTAAAGATTGTCCATTAACTCTGTAGTCCCACAGTATATTGGTGTGTGTGTGTGTGTGTATGTGGGTTTTGTCCTTGCACAGGACAATATTAAGGATATATTCTCATTTTTGTGGACGTTCTCGCTACCGGCTTTCTCCTAAAGAACATGACAGGTTTGTATTTTGGAAAGTCTAATAGCCGTGGCGTAATGGCGGTCGTGCGGGGGGAAATTGCAGCGAGAGAGCCGCACTCTCTCCTTGACACGAGCAAATAATCCTGCGCGGCAATCTGCACACTGGGCGAGGGAGGCGAGAAAGGAGGGAAACCGCCGTGTGATTTCTGACTTGACTGTGATGGAAAGATTGAGTTTGCAATTGTTTGTTGTCCGTCCTTTTCTAAATCCTTTTGAAGACCAATGGAAAGTGCCCTATTCCCTATTCCCTGTTCCGCACCTGAGCATCGCTTCGCTGATGGCTACTTGCTCTGCACTCGTTGACTTCAGTAGACCATCCCTGGCTCTGCTCATGCTAAACATTTCTGGGCAATTTTGTCAGTAAGCTTGTCACTCGTCTAATTGCTTGTATGAAGATATACAGGTAATTAATGCAAACGTCATAATGAATGAACTGATGCAGTTCCATATGTTATCAAGTGGCCCTGAAGGCAGAGAATGAGGTGCTAGGGAAGGTGCACATTGGTGTGAACTGAGCATGAATTGAATTGTGTTGGTTGGCCCAGCGGTCCTCCAAACCACCACATAATTTCATAAATGTGCTCTGCTAAATGCGTAAAAGGTTGCTTTCATTGCTTGGAATGGCCAGTCACATTCGTAACTGCTCGTTGCTCTTTGTAGCCACTGCCATTACTGATTCGGGAGCATATAGAAAAGCATGCACCTTGTGTGGCTGTGGACCCCTGCGTGCACTAGCAAGGTCCGGATTGCATACCAGACCATGGGGCCCCAACCACACGTTAGAGCAGTTTCTTGACAGGATGAACCATCGGGCATCTCTTTGTTTTTGCTCTTTGTGGTAGTACTGACACATACGGTCACGTATACGAAGGGCATAAATGAAAGCTTGTGTTACATTTGTGCTTCAGAGCTTGAGGTCCGTAAAATTTATGGGGGAAAAAATCATAAAGACGTGGAGACTTCTGGACTAGGACTTGTCTCCAAAGAACATCTCATTTTTGAGACTTGAATTGCTGTCTGGCCGTTCCCTGAGCATTAAACCAATAAATTTGTTTTTAATGGAAGTGACAACGGCGGCCTCTTTGGGGCTGGGCAGCCGGAGATCACAGCTTGGTCGCATTTCCTGAACCCCCCCCCCGCCCCCCTGCTGGATGACATTTCCAGCCCTCCGCAGTCCTCGTCTCCCGAATAAAAAATAAAATAAAAATGAAATGTGATTTTGAACGGAAACAACCTATCCACACGCATCCCGTAATACAGATGTGACATGGACTCCCTTCTGAGCGGAAGGCAAGTTTAAACACAATAGGTGGTAAATAAGACTAAACACATTGGGGATTTAGTATCATTTGGGAGGGAGCGCTCTATAATTAATACCTGCTCATCCGTGATTTCAGTGGGGAAAAGTAATAAACAGAACGGGCCAGTGCCAGCATGTTGGCCATTTCAGACTGAGGTCCTCGTGCGTCCCACCTCCCTCCTCGCCAATTTTCTCGTTCATATGTTTTCAAGTTGCTTCCCCCCGCTGGTTCTCGTCTGTCTGAAATGACAGCCAAAGCAGTTTTGGGAATTATATTAATAACTGGAGCAATAATGAGTGGAGTACCAGGATATTCCAACATTCTGTTCTATCTGTAATTAGTCGTCCGATACCTCATTGCCTTGCACAAATTGTATTTTCTGCTGCCGTTTTCACAGAATGCACAGAGAATGTACCCCGGTACATGAAAATTACCAGGACACGGTTCCGATTAAATGTCAAAAAGCACGATTAGCGTGTTTGGAATGAGATTGCTCACTTTCATGTGCCTATTGAATATCAAGTGTTATTGAATGTCATACCACTTTTATAAAGAAATTTTTTTTTACCTGATTGCTCATTTTATTTTAAGTCATGAATATAAAATTTTTAATCTGTGGATTTTATTTTCTTTTAATAACAACCGTCATGGTGAATTTTCAACTCAGCCGAGGGTTTATCATAGTATGGACTGGTCAATTTATTTTTCTCATTCTCCTGCTTCTGTGGTTTAACAATGTGACAGACGTGTTTGGATGTTATTAAATTGCTGTCTCATCTTATATACGTGTCATACTTCTCAGCCCAAAAGCAGTTACTTACTTGGAAGGTCTTAAAGACCAGGAAAGTTTCTTTGGTGCAGTTTTTAGAAAATAAAAATTGAGATTTGAATCACCGTGACAGGGACTCTCAGAGCAGCAGAGGCTCATAAGGCTGTCATTTCCAGAACGGGAGAAATTCTTTTCCAAAATGGGGGCTTGAGGCCTATTCCTTCTCACACGTTTCCTGTGCGTTTTTATTTTTTGGCCCCCGTACATCCGCTAAACACACTTGTGTGTCCCTGGGATTTATCCAACCGTGGCATTTAACCAATAACGCCCGGAATATGGAATGTTTGTCTATCTTCTGGAAGAAGGCATAATTTAATGGGAACGTTGCTGCAGTGTGAATAAGTGACATGTGAGGAGCACGTGGGAGGTTACTGGACCCACTGCACATGAGTCACAGTGTCACCGTGGGGGAGTTTCGGGGGGGAGGAATCGAAGGCTGAAGGCTGGAATCTGGCATCCCTGTCAAGGTCGTTCCACCTCCTGTCATTACTGCCGGCTGCTCCACACTGAAGTTCCTTCCTCGTTAGCGCTGCTTTCTGCGTTTGCCATTTGCAGCCTGCTTCCTGAGAAGCCCCCGTAATGTATAGATGGCCGATGAAGATTAGACCGGGAGCAAATCAGCCATTCAGGGCTTGATTAGCCGCGTCCATTCGCGCCATTGTGCGAATCTGACCTTTGTGTTCCGTTGTTCTGAGGAATGGCAACGCTTTCTCTGAATTCTTCCTTTTTTCCAAGAAAGAAAAAAAGGGAAAAAAGCTGGCCAGATGTGTAAACTCAAGAGGCATCACATCCCGTTTTAGGTTGCCGTGGCAGTGTGATTCCGTAGCTATGTATTCTTATTCCAGTCAAGCAGTCACTGCTTTTACTGAGTCCAGGCTTTCTGCCCCTGCTGATTTGAATGTGCTACGTGACCATATGAACTCACACCCAGTGACTCTCTTCAGTGCTGGGAGCTGCTAACACTGAGTACAGGTGACTAGGACATAATCGGCAGGTTTAAAGCGATTGGATGATAATGTTCTAGTTATTGCTGTTCTTGAGTTACCAACCAACATAATGTACTTGAACAGATGTTGAGATGTTTTGGTTTACACTTAGGAAGGAACCGTTTTATTTGTATGCACATAGTCAATTTGTGTGTGGAATTTTCTGGGGATACGGATGTTTTTATTTTCCCCTCCAACCCCCCTACACCACTCCCCCCCTGTATAGAGACCATTCGTTTAGTCGGTTTTTTTTTTTTGCATTCAGTTCCAATTTTGTTGACTGAGTGCTTCAGTCTCTCCACTCCACACCCGCTCATCAAGCTTCAGACTTGATCTGTCGGAGCGCGGCCACTGTAACTCGGTGGGCCTCCATTGATCTGAATGAGGAAACAATCAATGTTAATAAGGTAGAGTATCACTTTTGTGCCTCAAAAACATGTTTTTTTATTTTTTCAGGGGCTCCTTACTTCATTATTGTCAGGCTCTCTCTGGCATTAAAGTAAAGTACGGCTTAATGGCCGCTTATGGAGATTGCTCCTCCGCCGCCGAGCGGCGGGGTGAAATGATAGATTGAAATTGATCGCTCAAAGCTGAGAGATTACTCTCAAACTGAGAGGGATGCTATGTGTACGCCCGCGCCAGCGAAGGGATCGTTGGGAGTCGAGGCCAGAATATGCCGGTCGCTAATAGTTCCCTTTTAAAGTGAGAGAGAGAGAGCCTTCGCCTTTGAATGGAAACGGGGAAAAAAACGGCACGTCTTTCTTAAAGAGAAACATCGCGGTTACGCACCTCGGCCGTAAAACGACGAATGATACCTTAGCATAGCCGCCGGGTAATAAAAGCCGTTTACCTCACTACATTTGTTTTAATTTCGTTTCTAACTCTTGTTTCAAATCTTATTTTTTTTCTGACGGTGTGTGTATAGTGAGCGCTGTGGTTGTTATCCAGGGTGTAAATGCGAGCGAGGGGTTGTAAACGCAGACACCGCCCCGACTGCCGGCGCCACAACGAGCGAAACGAAGAGGGGGCCGCGGAAAGCCGAACGGCGGGCGGAGTCGGGCCTGCGGCGCTACGCCAACTCTTCGGCCGCTCGGCTCCTCTGGGTTTCTCTCCCAGGGCGTCTCTTCTCGCTGAGCTTTAATGGAAACACGCAACTTTGAACCGGGGCTCGCTCGCTAATTGTGTCTGCGTGTCGGGCGGATTGGGCTTTCCGAAGGCTGTAATGAACTGCATGCGCGGGCCTGCGCTTCGGGGATATTACTGCAGAGAAATGGAAAATGAGAAGCGCAAGTGTAAATGGACGTTTGTTCATCGTGCGTCGAGCGTGCAATAATGCATTATGGCCCCAGTAGGAATAGTGTCAAAGTTTGACGTTTGGTCTGCTGTGCAATTTTTTATGGCACACGCACAACTCTGAAACATCTTCGTGGCCCAGCGCTCATACAGGTGGAACGTTAAGCTTGCGGATTCAGTTCCAAGCTGTGGTGATGACTTTGAGAAAGGTTCTTAACCTGAATTGCTTCAGTTTCCCACCATATTAACGTATTGTAGATTAAAATTTGTCCGTGACACTCTGGATAACTGCATCTGCATCTGCTAACTGCCGAAATGTGTTTTATATGATTCTGCCTCTAAAGTGCTGCTCTGCCCCTCTCACATCCACATGGTTATAACAAACCAGCTGGATCATCTGTGTGACCAACCAGGTGCTTCGGTCCCCCCGCCCACTCTCCCCCCAAAAAACCTCTTGTACAGTTTAACTATATTGTGTAGCTGCAGCCCCTCCCTGCCACTATGTCCTGACTTAGCCCCATGGGACACCTCAGACTGGAAACCTGCTCTCCCAGTCCCTCTTTAACCCTCTCAGCTGCAGAACTTAGTTTGTATTTTTTTTGTTCTCTATGCTCAAGGTGACTGCTAATCTGTTTGAATGCAGTTAATCTTGAAGATTTTTTACTTTGGCTAATGTTTTGTGGTTGGTGTTGTTTGTGTTGCAATGAGGACATGATGTATACATTTCTGGGACATAGTTCTTGGCTATAATTATTCATAACATGGAAGCCTTTTTTAAAAATAAAAAATCTTCTTACATGTACTTGCTGCATTGGATTAAAGTGTAATTTGCTTGAAAGCACGTTTGGTCTGTCACCTGTACTTCTAGTATACATTAGCGGTGATAAATTGGATAAACAAGACACACTTGCTCACAGAATGCGTAGTTGGAAATACCACATATATTTAAGTTGTCATTAAAGAATGCAGAAATGCATATTTTTGCTTAGATAAGCTCCAATCTAAATTAAAGCACAATGCACGCGTATAAGTTGTTTGAACATTTTATTCATTTTATCCTCTAATCCTCTGTTGCGAACATATCTCACAGTATTTTCTATTTGCTGGGAAAAAAAAGCTGGTTTATTTTGATGCAGGCTTAAAAAGCTGTCGTGACTGATGTTCTTTGGAAAGTTCACCCGTGCTAAGTCTGCTCTTCTGGATGACATTAGGGCATCCTGTCTGCCGCACCGCAGTTAAGATAATTGCTCCAGAACAGGTTGTCACACCTGACAGATTTTTTATTTATTTTTTTCTAAACTTGTTTTTACAATTTTTGATGACAGCAACCCTCTGCCCTTGGCTAACAGGAAAGAAAATTACTATCTGTTGTCGGGAGATAGCTACTTTGCAAAAATGTTTCTTTTTTTTCCCCATTTCACTGATCGGTTAATGTTCCCTTTCTGAATCTGACGGGCATGCAGTATTGACCTTTCCATTTGCATGTGCGTGTGGACAGTCTATTTTAAACAGACCCACGGCATTGGGAAATGCGAAACATGCCTGTAGCATGCTGCAGATGTATGCTGCTCTCCCTGCGGAATTCGGAATCTGTTTTCATTGTCTTATTCTCATCCATTATTGGACGAAAAATAAGATTAGATTGGGGAGGGAGGATCATGCATAGCACTCTGCGACTGCGTGCAGTGGCATGGCTTTCCCCAAAGATTTGTTTCATAATCTTTATTATGCAAGAAGAGCTGGCTTAAGATTTGCTTCATAAATGCCAAATGCATTAATGAGGGTGACCGCTTTAAACAGTGTGCAACTCGGCTGAAAGTATTATCAACAACCCCGTAAGAAATTCTGCGGATGGAAAAAGGCTGATTAAAGTGGCTTTCTGTCCATAAAGTGAGTTTATAATGCCAGTGACCTGGTTAGAACAACCAAAGTAAATGAACGTAGACCATCGCGGTACCTTTTTTTGTTTGTTTATTTTTATATTTTTTTGTCCCAGAATTATTTTCAAGCATTCTCAAATTGAGGGCCTGTGTTAAGGCGATGAGGTGCATATGGTGAATTGAGATGTGTGTGTGCCTTTTGCGCAGGTTTGTGTAAATAGCAGATTATCTGGGTGTGTGTTGAATACTGTTATATCTGCAATATAAAGGGTCTCTAATGGTCATGTCTCAGATCCTCGTGGACATCCCAATATTTATATATCCCCATGTAAATACACCACTTGCACCTTTCATCAGCAATGAACAAACACACACATACACGCTGCAGTCTTTAAGGTATTCCCCTAATGGGGGGGAGTGGGGCACTGTTAGCATGGTGTTCATGCTACCTTGAAGTAGACTTACCCGCAAAGAAAAAAAGCTCACGCTGTGTACACTGAAGGGTGCAAACTGAACATTACTGAAGGCAGAGGAACAATCTGCTGATTGCATGGGGAGTCCTGTCCAGCAGATAAAAACCTGCAATTGCTTTAATTAGCATGAAGCGCACTCCCTGCTCAATTCTGCCTTTGACAGCCCTATTACAGATGAGAGAATGGACAGCTGCCTCTCGCCTCTTTGGATCAGGCCGAAGCCATTTTGCAGGACTGATAACTGTGTTAAAGTGTTTCAGTTTCACCCACTTTCCTTTTTAGTGTGAACAAGATTTTGAACGAGAGTTTCAAAAAAAAAAGAAAGAAAAGAAATTCATAAACCTGCTCGACAGGTTTAGAATACTTTACTATGGAAGGCTGGCTGGAAACCTGTAATAGAAGTTCATGAACTATTATGGTGTTCATAAAAATTAGCCTGAGACTTTCACTACACCGATGACATCACAGGTCCTCGCCCTTCGATGAATGATTGTTACTGCCAGGTCATACTTAAGAATTTAAAGTGCTCCAGAGGAGCGCCATTCACATGACCAATTCTCAGATCCTAACTTTCAATGGGGACCATGAATTTTGGAAGTGGCAGAAATGCACCCTATTTTTGCAGATTTGCTGTAGAGAAAATCAGGTACTGGTACAATCAAAAAAAAATGGTGCAGCATATAGAGTGACCTTTTGCTCTTGTAATTGGATTTTGGGTTCTCTCAGTAATCCATTTTTACCGTGTTTCGGGCGGTTAAAGTTGACCGTCCTTTCTCGCTCGGTCTCGCCCCTAAACGTTTGCGGTGGTACCGATGACTCATTCTCCTTAGGTTGCGGGCAGGGAGCCATTTGCTGGTCTTCGGTATTGGCTCTGCATTGCTCCTCGTCCCCGCTCCGTAGTCCGTCGTTTGATTAATAGTTCGGCGGTGCCATTCCAGGGGATCTAATTACCGTGAATTTGCCCCCTTCAGCATTTCAGATAATGGCATGTGAAAAACCAATATGAATATGGTCTTGGTTTAGGATCCTCTCCACTCTCGTCCCTGCAGCTTGTGGCTGAATATTGTCATTTGTCACGCGGGTACCTGGGACTGCTCAGGCTTCGTTCAGCGCTCTCCTGAACGCAGAGCATCGGAATGGTCTCTCACATTAGAGGAGCCATTTAAGCAATTTAAGCAATTTAAGCACAGGGTGACTGGTTATCTGCAGCCATGTATCACGGAGAAGGTGTTGTGTACTTTACTGAACTGAAACAAGAAGCCAAAGTGACTGCGGCAATGGAATTTTCTGTTCTTCTCTTCCTCGTTTTTCTCTTTGATAGTGACACGGGGAAACGAAGAAAGCGAAATGACAGGAATTTTTTGGTGAAGAAAATAGGCTGCGTGTGCGCGCCTTGTCAAAAACCTTTTTTGTAGGATCAAAGGACAACGAATTTTAAATAACTCACCTTTTGTATGTAAATTGGCAGATTTTTCCCCACTTTCATTATTTATTTTGTGGAGTACCATTTGTAATGACCCTAATTAGTAAGGTTCCCTCTCTTTTTTTAAATTGCTTTTTAAAAAACGTTTTCTCTTGGTATTCCTGTCGGCAGTCCAATTCACAAATCGGCAATGCACTTTCTTCAAGGTAACATTTAGCTATACATTTAATGGAGTCCCATATTGATTTATATTGAGAGGTATTTATTTATTTATACTCTGTTGCACTTTCCATTTCTAAAATATCATTTCGATTTCAATTTACAGTCACGTCCCGAGGCACCATGATACGCAGAGACACAGAACGCGCAAAACAAATGTAGTGCCTGCCCCAACCTGCCAGCCTGCTGAACGCAGTGGCGCAGCAATGGAGATCGATCTGGGGAAATTTTGTGCAAATGAGTGTTGTAAACATTCTGGTTCCTTTCAATTTGACAGGTCATATTCGAAGCAGAGGTCTCCGGTGGGAAGACTGGTTTCATTGCGATTGATGACATCCAGGTCTTGAGTTATCCGTGTGGTAAGTAATTATAGCCCTGAGAGGGTTTTTTTTTTTCTTCTTCTTCATCTCTCTTCCTTGTCTCGGGGTTGGTGGCCCGGGGTGAGCTACACAAATACAGATGAGTCAGCAGGAGATGAGTAAGATCATGACCTGCTCTCGTTCAGAAGGGATGACAAACAATGGTTGCGTCTCAAGCGGCACATTTGCCCCCCGGTATCGTCTTGCACGTAGCCAAGACCTGAAGACTGATGCTTAGTGTGTCCTGGTGCTCAGTTTGTATGCACTCAGTTTTACTGGTACATTTGATGCACCCCCCCCCCCCCCCCAGCAAATGCACATATATACAGTCTGCAACACTGTCAACAAGCTGTACCTTCTGTATCCTTATATTCTTGTTCTTTTTTAAGCGAACACTGAAGAGACCTTCTTTTGAATTATTTATTTATTTATTTATTTTATTTATTTTTTGTTGAGGGAGATGAATAGAGAAGGGAGAACAGTTCTGAGGGTGCCTTGCCGAAGTACTGAATCCCCGGATACGCTGGGGGGGTTGAGTACAGCTTGAGAGTCCGCCACACTATGGACTGCGCCATGCTCCTTGCCGCATCCTTGCGTTTTTATCACAAATAATATCAGGCAGAGAGATTTATTGAGGGTGTGGGAACGTCTTGTGATGTCGAATGAATGACCCAACAATTGGACTACTCAGTTGGCCTGCATCTGGTTAACACCCTTATGTACAGTGCAACCGTTCATGCATTGAACCCGGAATCACAAAGGGGTCATGCATAATTACCAAACTGTCTGCAGTTCCCTGTGGCACCGCTAGAGGCGCCCAAGGCGACTCAGCTATTGGCTTGCAGTGTGGGGAGGCTGTTGGTGGACTTCACACGTTTTGGAGAATGCACGGTCTAGTCCTCCATGCCGATTTTGTTGCGGCGGCAGTGGACTCCGACTGATCAGGCATTCCAAATTGGATAGAAAATATTTTGGATAGAAAAATATTTTTTAAAAATATTTTAAGCACCAAAGCATCTTGGTCCAAAAAACACCCTCAGTGCTGCAACCCTATTTTTGTTGGTTTTGTTATTGTTATTATTCTTCTGTTCTCTATTAAATGGTTGCTATAAACAAAATTTGGCAGGGAAGTAGAGAAAGATTTCCAAAGTTAGATCTGGCTGTGTGCAGTTGATTGGCAATGAAATATTTAAAAAATGAATTGGTGTTCAGTATTATGTCACATTGTAAACATCATCATTTTCCAGATGTTCTGACAATGATACAATAATAATATCAATGCTTTTTGAATGGTCAGTTAGCTGCTTCCATAATATTAGGTAATTAACATATTAGTGAATCATACATGATTCCATAATCCCATTCACATGGAATGTTGCTGGTCTCAGATTCAGATTTTTATATGAAATGAATATCACTACAAGCCAATGTAACTGCAAGTTTGTGGTGTTGTAGGCCATACTTATCACTGTGCCAGTTTCAAACATTGTCCTTCAAAAATGTGTTGGCCCCAAGCAAAGGAAAATGATTTTTGGCGTGATTTCTTGCTAGAAACCAGACAGTTTCGCAGTCAGACTCAAATACGCACATTGATTCTCTTGTTTACTATTTTCTGTTTCTGTGAAGCATTTTTCATAGCATTTCACAGCATGCATATGAGGCAGTATCACGTTCACTTTGTAAATGGTCAATAGCTTGCACTCGGTCAAGGCGGTCAAAGTGGTGAACATAAGTCGACCAACCATGGACCAAAAGATGGATTTGTTTTCCTGTCGTATTCATTCCAAGCTTAGCTTCTTCCCACTAGAGTGCCCACTTAACAACGTCAGGACAATGTTACACAAACTGGTCAAGTGTTTAGAAGGTGCGCGTCCAGTTTGGCACAGTGCCAGTGTCTGCAGTAGAAGACCATATGGGATCGAAGTATCCACTGTCAAAATGGACAGGCCAATAAGCAGACAGCCAGATAGAATGCACAGTAGATAGAATGGACAGATAATAGATGGCTACACAGATGGGCGGAAAGGTAGATGGATCAACAGATGTTCTGTATTGATGGATAGATACAGTGGATGGACGGACTGATGGATGGGTAGAGCTGATGGTAGATGGACGGATAAATGAATGATCCTGCAACTCGCTCTGTAATGTCAGAGCCTCGTAATGGCTAATGCTCGCCCACTTCAGGATTAGCCGGCACTTAACCTTTATCTTGGAAAGTGTGCGCCTGGAAAAATGATCAAGCTTAATCTATGAATAATTTAAGCTTCTGATGTTTTCTGAGAGGAGCAGCAGCGAGTTATGTTTTTGCTCTCATTATTCTAATTTTCCAAAGACAGCTCCCGAGTGTAGGAAATGATACAAGCTTGTAGAAAAATAATTAGTAATGCCTTGGGATATTATTCATTTAAATGATGATAATGTATTTAGGTTTTCCAATGTAAATATTAATTAATTAATTAATTTTTCCGCAACCAATTATAAACATGCACATAAAACCTCCACAAGTGTTTTTTGTTGTTGTTGTTTACACTTCTGCTATAAGTTAAATGGCATCTCTTGCTGTATGGTAAATTTCTAGAACTAATTTTATGAGGTCATAAAATTAGTTCTAATTTTTTTTTTCAGTCATCTGTGTTTTTCACTGTACTGTGGCATATTTGATTTTGGTTGAAAAAGTTAATTAATTTTTCATCCTTGTATTCATTATGCACCACTGTTTCACTTTGATTTCAAGTACTAGTTTTCCATTTAGCAGTGTGGTGGGATGTTTGTGTTTGAATTTTAGATAAATCAATAAAATATGACTGTAGAATTTGAATGAAGCATACAAGTAGTTCAGTGCCTACATCATGTATTAAAGCCTTTTTTGAGTGATGGGGATTTGCCAGAGATATAATAATAATAATAATAATAATAATAATAATAATAAAAGAACATTTTGGCACAAATAATACTGCAAAGAAATGTTGAGTCAAGTATGTTCATTTATGAATATCAATTCATGTTCATTGAAAAGGATTTTCCCGTCCTTTCCATCCGTTTCCAAGTTATATGTATTGACTTACACTAATAAACTGGCCTTAGTGTACACACAGGGCCTAATAAATACTTCAAAATTGTGTATTTGTCATTGATAATGATCTTGCGGGAATATCTGCTTATAAATAAACTGTGTGTGCCTTTGCCCGCACTGCAGGACTGAAATGAACACATACAAATTGTAAACATTAATATTTCTTGAGGACAACAGCAAATGCCAAGGAATCTAAAGGGATTAGCTGAAATGAGGAAAAGATATTCCAATTAACAGAGGTAACCCGCAGGGGAGTAGGGATTTTCACCACAGTGAAGAGGGCTCTTAACTAGGACTGTAATCCCTTTCAACAACGTAATAAAGCTTTATAGCACTGAATGTCATGATTAGTTGTGACAGTTAATTATAAAGGGTGGATGAAAATCGCTGGTTAAGGGATCTCGTGCACATTGACAACGGGTGGGACCCACTGCGCAGAGCCATGTTCTCTCCTCTATGCTGGTGGCATTCATTTATAATGACAACGGTCACACTGAGGGAAACGCAGCGAGCGCTACGTCGCAACGCTACCCTCAGTGGGCGGGGAAAGTGGGTGTGTTCTGGAACTGATACTGGAACTCGAGCTAATTACGAGCTAATCTGCAAATGCATTCGCTCCAAAGGGTAATTCCTGATGTGTTTAACAAAAGTGATTATTCCCCTCTCCTCGCATCTGAAATTAATTTTATGCCCTAATAACGAACTGAACACGGAGTGTTTTGGAGGTCGCCGAACGTCAGTGGCGAAAATTCTTACACTGCATGTCGGGGTTTGGTAGAGCTTCACAAAAAACATGGCGTCTTGTGAAAAGCTGAGGGTCTCACCTAATGTTGGTGAAATGATGTATTTGCTGAGTGGGGTGTTTACAGGAAAATACTGAGCCTCCGCAGGCATGGCTAGATGAGCTCCGCATGGCTCCTGCCTCATTTTAAGGTTCAAATGATTGTGATTTTTGATTTAAGATCCTCTGACTTCTCCGCGTTTTTCATTGAATCTCAAGCCTCATCTATTACTGTCTCTTGAGTCCGTTGCCTCTTAAGTATGAGAGTTCCCAGTCCCAAGACCCATCAGCTCTCAGTGAAATGCATCCGCACCTCAACACCTCTCTCAATGACCTGTCTCATTAATTGTATTGTTGTCTTGGCAGCACTCTCAGGGTGCAAAACCAACCCAGCACGTATCTGAATGTTTATTCTAGTAATAGTCATGTTGTATCAAGTCTTGATTTTTTTTTCTCTAGCTAATGATCATGCCTAAATTATTCATAGTTATATATTTTTTCATTTTCCCCCTTCTCTTGCAGCTTTTTTTTTTTGTTTTTAAGACCATGCATCTGAGTTCGGTAACACAATTTCCGTTTCTATTATCATGCATATCCAGGTGCATAAAATGCACATAATCAGTTTTTCCACAAGAGTATACAAGCACATTTGTCCTTGGGAGGGGTTGTATTAGCTGCAGGATTAAAGAACATAATTAAATACACATTCAGTCAAAAACACTAATTAAAAGAGAACGTCTACAGGCAGAGTCTTTCCTCAAAGTCGATATGAAAGGGATGGATAATTGAAGTTAAATGATTTATTTTCAAATGAAAATATTTGCTACCGCAGAATGAAAGCTGGGTGTCTCCCTGTGTAAATTAAGAACAGGGCAACTGTAGAACAAATGTAACTAAGCATTTTAATGTCATTGAAGTGAGTTTTGTTTTTGTTAGAATTGGAAATAAAAATGACATCTGTGTCAGTTAGCTTGAAGTCAAATGAATAAAGATGTCAACTTCGGTTCGACTCACTCGCTTTTTTGCACAACAATCGGGGAAAAAAAAGATTGCCCGGTCTCATTCCGTTCTGATTCGGTTGAACCTTCCACAGCTTGTTTCCCATAGTTTTGCGCACCCAGATACATCTGGCTGTACTCCAGCTTGCAACTGCACAGCTGTTGGACATCTCAGCCAAATCATCAAAAATAATTGAGTTAACCAAAACTGCTTGTTAACACGCTTTCTTCGAGATTATTTTCTCCCTCAATATGGTAATGTCAATTTGGTGAGGCAGGTTGTTTTCGTTCGTCACCGAATGCATTCTGAAGATGTCCAGCTTGTTTTTCCGGTCTGAGGTCCATTGCGGTGGATATTTCTGGCCTGTTGGACGGTTTTCATTTAAATTTGAAAGCTACCTGTTAAATTCCATTTTCTGGGTTTTTTTTTTCTCTCCCCCTGTCATCCTGCATTACCTGGACACGCGACAGCACCGCAGTTATCTTTTACACATAGCGGTGTCCAGGCCTGGGATGTCCATTCATCCAAGCCCTTCACACAAATGAGCGCGCTTCTCAGTGTCTACCTTGTGCTTCCCCCCCCCCCCTCTCGCCAAAGAGTCGTCGCAGGGCAACTTTTATCAGACAAATGAGCCGGAGAACAGTCGGCGGGAATTGGCGGCTGACACCGGGAACAGGGAGCGAAACTGCGGGGCTGCATCGATCCCCTCCCGCGCATTAAATTTACGAGAGATGTAATTGTTTTTCTCCCCGTAGATAAATCGCCTCACTTCCTGCGGCTGGGCGACGTGGAAGTCAACGCCGGGCAGAACGCCACCTTCCAGTGCATCGCCACGGGCCGGGAGGCGGTGAATAACAAGCTGTGGCTGCAGGTGAGCGGCGGGGAGGGGGGGCGGGGGGCAGGGCGCCCGGCATGACCGGGCCTCGTTAAAGGAACGGGGTCAGCCGGAAAAGGCAGCGGGGGCGGCGAACGCGAGACTAAATTCAGCGGGACGCATCTTCTCAGAATGCAGACAGAGACGTGAAGCTGTCTGTCTCCGATTATGTGCTTTTCAGCTGTAATAAAAAAACTGTGTGCGCCTTTTGCATAATAATGCTTGCATACATGCATTATTAGTAATATTATTAGTAATATTATCCTATGTTACTCGTTGTAAGGTATGAGAGAACAGCCTGTGTATACAGCACAGGGGTGGGCTTCGTCAGGACATCCACGTCTGCCGCCGATAAGCCGATAAGACAGCGAAAGGGTGGGAAAGCTGGCTGGGTGGGTGGAGAAGCACAGCAGGGGTCATGACCTTTCCTGTGACAACAGGCAAGAAGGTGAAAATGTAAACGAGACACTGCCAAAGGCTTGTCTGATAAAGTTCCTCAGCCGAATTGAAGAGGCACCTTCAGACAGGCTCAAAATTGCCTGCTACCAACATTTTAACTTCTATTTTTCACTGTTGAGATTAATGGCCTCTTTTACAGTTTTTTTTTTTTTTTTTTTTTTTTTGTTAATCTGGAACGGAAGAACCATATTAATTTCTTCTTTTGGCAATGTGTACTGCTGTTAAAACCATTCACCACTGTTTGGTTTGTGACTTCTTTGATTATTTGTCACAGAAACGCAACGGGGAGGATATACCAGTGGCTCAGACTAAGAACATCAACCACAGGAGGTTTGCTGCCACATTCAAGCTGAAGGAAGTGACCAACCTGGACCAGGACCTGTATCGTTGCGTGACCCAATCAGATAGAGGCTCAGGAGTTTCCAACTTTGCCGGGCTCATAGTCAGAGGTATCACCGCCCCTTTCCCCCCAAAACTCCTGTTCCATCTCGAGAAAAGCAGACATATCTTGGCTCTCATATCATATCCAAACATATCCTTTTGTCACCGTTTTATGACGTTTTTCAAGAACCAGTTGATAATTTTTTGTTCGACTTTGTAAACAAATGTATTTTTAAAATTCATTAATTGTCCTCTGGTAAAGGAATACTGTGGCTTATCAAAATGAAATTTATGTTATATCTGTAATATCTGTAAAGTATTTATATTCATATTTATTTGCTGGCAGTTCAATCAAGCATCATTCTCAGACATACATGCTATCTCATAGCAGCTGTCTGTAGAATTTGATGGCAGCAGTGTGTTAAGCCTTATTAATAGGAGGAATGCTTTACCTCTTGCTCAAAATGAGGACAACCATGGTGACAATGTTTTTGATTCGTTTTAATTAATTGCTAAAATTCAGAACATTTCTAATCATTTAAAGTAATTGCTCAAACAGCAGAACATTTAGCTTGATTAGCATACATTTGTTTGTGTATTTAAGCAAAAACAACTTGTACATTCTCCAAGCTGTATACAACCACATATCTTGTGATAATATTTTCAACCAAGACAAATTGCATTCTTTATCAACAGGAAAAATGTTAGTTGTATTTCTATTCATCTTTATTTCTGCACTATCGAACAGTGTTTGGTGTGACTGTATACACAGTATAATAAGTTAATAATTTACATTGCAACTACAGATCTAAGATGGAAATCTATGCAGGGTGACTGCACGCATCTGTTAAATTAAAAACAAAGTGCGCTGGTTGAATTCATGATATTCAAGTCTAGCATTACCAAAGGGAGGAAAATGGAAAAAATTCTTCACATTGTTACGTGTAAAGAACATTTGTGTAAGTGATAAACAAACAAGGCCACTCGAGGCTGCATGAAGATTCTACAATCAGTGTTTCTTCTGCCAGAATTGAAATGAATCCCCACCATCTCAGTTTCCCTGTCTTTCCTCCAACCAGATGAAGTCAGGGCAGTTTCTTGTTCATTTGAATGGCTGTAAAGCAAATCTTATTGTTTGCACAGGCCAGAGGGCCTGAGAACCCTGGTGTTAGAACTAAGTTGAATATTAACTGCAGTGACAGGTCCGATATCTCACTGGCGCTTGAAAGGCTGACATCCTGCTACAAGGATACAAAAGATGGTAATTTTAAAGGAAATTTTGAGGCCATTGATACGGGGTGTCTTTAATGAGAGCTGGCACAGAGTTGCCCATTGTCGTTCATGACCTAAGGACAACAGTTTATTAGTGGCTCTTCTGGCAAACAGGAAGTGACAGAGGATGCTCGCAGCTGTTTTGGTCCTCTTTATAACAAATGGAAATTTCAGGGGTGCATTTTTTTCACCAAAGGAGTATTGATCTGCATGTCCTCCAGCAGTGGCTGGAAAACACAACCACAATCCACTTTGTCATAAGGTTACCGTGGCATCCAGAGAGTTTTGAGTAATGACATTGCTGCCATTGCTCTCGGAAGCTAAAGTTTATTGACAGTGCTACTATTAGAACAGATTCCAAAACAAACATGCACAGCACTGAACTTTGGAATTTATAAATAGATTTTTAACTCTTGAATATGGTAGTTATAATTTGTTCATTCAGTATGCAGACAGGGACTGTTTAATGAGACACTTCCATTCTGACTACCAACATAAAACTGCCATTGTCCAGTAATTTTAACTCTCTTGCAGATAAGATTGTGTGTATGTGTATGAGGGCACATATTTATGCATTTCTGTACACTTGTATAGGAGGAGAGGTGTGTGTGTCTGTGTCTGTGTGTGCGCGCATGTGTGTGTGTGTGTTCATTACCCTTTTCTACTCCAGCTCTAATGACTGCAGAGTGTGTGTAGTCGTCTCCCCTGGTGTGCTTGTGAGTGCGGGGGCCAATATGCCAGCCTAGCTGTAAACAAACTCGTCTGCCTGATGGGTGCTGGAGACGACTGTCAGCCCCCAAGCGGGTTTGAAAATATTTGCTTAAAAGTAGATTAGAACTTCTTACCTGCCAGCTCTTCCACCACTGAAGAAAGCTCCCTGGTTGACATCCCTGTGCTCAAAGAGATTGTTAAACTCTGATGAGGCTGGACTAGTTGATGCCTGGTAATGATGTGGAAGGATGCATTTAAAATTCACCCATTTTGGAGGGGAAAATGCAGAATGTCAGAAAGAAAAATTAGATCCGAAAATCAGTGGAAGCTCGGTTCCTGCATGCCACTTGGGGAATTTTGATCATTTTGATTTATGGAACTTTTAAAGCATATGATAATTTCACCCAGCATGAACTAAAAATGGTACTTGTGCAGATTGTATACTAATAATAATAATAATAGTAATGATACGTTCCAGGAAATGAAATGATTGTGTCTCCTTGTAGACTAGGGACTAAATAGGCAACCGAGACAATAGCTGTCTGCAGGAAATAAACTGGAGGAGACAGATGTGGTGGAAAGCATCGCTCCTTGCAGTCCTCTAACGCCATCAGTCAGCTGTGTATTGCTGTGTTGGCTTTGTTGTTCCAAGGCTGGCCCTGTCGCTGTCATTTCCTGCCTCAGAGCTTGTCATTAACTTCAAAAAGGTACAGCAGGGCTCGGAAATTTCCTTGCAGAAATGAAGTTGCTGCATCGCACTTGTCCCCGACCCCCCCTGCCCCCCCTCCCCTATCCCTTTTTTTTTTCTTTTTTCATAAAGCCGCTGGCTTTGAGCACGCCGGTAAAGACTGAATCGGCAATAAATGAAAATCAATTACAATTAGAATGGCTCCTGGGCTTGCGGGCGCTGTGGGTCGGGTGGCGGCGGCGGCGGCGGCGGCGGTGGCGGCGGCTTGGCGGATGTTTAGCGGCTGGGCCCGGCGAAGTATCCGGGAGATGGATGAGACAAGGTTCAAGGAGCAGTAATGCGAGGGCTCGGCGCTATCACTCGGGCCTGTCGACGCCCGTGATGGATG
Organism: Anguilla anguilla; assembly: GCF_013347855.1. Classification (NCBI taxonomy): domain Eukaryota; kingdom Metazoa; phylum Chordata; class Actinopteri; order Anguilliformes; family Anguillidae; genus Anguilla; species Anguilla anguilla. The sequence continues at coordinate 50,735,332 of NC_049206.1, read as the reverse complement.
GGCTACTTGGAAGAAGCAATAATACCAGATGATGAAAGATTCATCCGCGACCCTGCCGCCATCGCGCGCTATCTACCTGCGCCAAGCCCCAACCGACATCGCCCTCACACCCTCCTCCCCCTCCCCCTCCCCCCACTCCCACAACATCCTTATTAAGCTATGCTAAATAGCAAAGCCGGCTCTTCGCGGCTATGGCTTGCGACTTCAGAGCAACTTGGCGAGGAATAGAAAAAAACGTTGGCACATGTTTTTCTGCATTTAATTGCGAGAACATTTGCTCTGTTGTTGGGAAAAACCTAATTCCGTGCTCATTTTGCCAGCAGTTTGCAACGCTGGCTTTATCTCCTCTACTGTGCGTTTGCGCTTGTCGCACTGTTCTAATGAAACGTGATGAATGACCAACACATTCAGGTGCAAGTGCAAAATAAATAGGCAATTGCGTCCTGAATCTAAATTATTTCCTTCCCGCTATTATAATTGGCTTCATTTTCCCAGAAAAGTATGCCTTATTGTGAGCCCCCACAAATTTTAATAATCCAAATTGATTCGTCCCTCATTTGTTTGCATAAACATGCCTAAAGCACTTTAAATATGATTGATTCTCCTCTTGTTGGGTTTTTTTTTTTTTGGAGAGAGAGCAAACTAGCTTATTCATGCATTTATCTGCATAGAGAGATTTGTTTTCGCAACATGCTAATCCAGGAAACTCGGTATACATAGCATTAAGCTATTTAAGTTGTTTAACAGCTGATCATTTAAATGCAAATGTAATATACATCAATTAGGAATGGAGGTATTGGGTGCATACTGCCCATACTTGAGTCCCAATGCATTCTTCTTTATCCACACACTATTGACTGTGAACCAAATGCAGTGGATTGGATTTGCTTGACAAAAGCCCCTCCATGTCTTAAAAAATAGATTGGGTGGGTAGGCAGCAGGCTTTATTAGCGAGGAAAAATATCAATATCTTGATTTTAAGCAATGGTGACCAATTTTTTCAATCGTACTGCCACTGGGGGTGAGTTCTTTAAAATTGAGTTTCTACACAAGTAAACGTTTTTTCTGTCTCACTAGTATGGAAAGGCTGTAGAAATATTTATGTTCCAATCCAATCACAGCACAGTTGCTGGGAAATTGAAATGAAAAATGGTTTCCTCATAAATGTGAGCGCAGATCATTTATTCACCTTAAATTTGTTTTGACCCACTTCCAGCTTAGTTGGTGAAACATATTGATTTAGGAAGCTTAATGGACGTGGGTTAAGCTTTGTGGTTTTGAACTGGTCTTCCAGTGGTGTGGTGGTAAAATGATTTAACTGCCACTTTACACATGCTGCCCTTGGAAGAGATTTGATCGTTTTACACAGTGTGAAACACTTGGTTGGTGCTGATTGTCTCAGTGAGCTTCAGGTCAGATCGGATCAGATAGACACGTGTTATTTTATAAAGTAGAGGGTAATAGGTGGAATGTCAGGAAATTCACATTAAGATGCTGAGTTACGTTCTTAAAACCTTTATGAATTTATCTTTTTTCCAGCTTTGAAATGCATCAGTAGGTCTGTTAAGAGGCTTTATCCATCGCCTTGTGCTGCAAAGAGAGAACTTGAGAGCTTTGCATGCCTTTCGTTTAGGTGGGTATCTGGTTCGTTGAGCCTGCAGCCTGCTAACCGAACAAGACCAAAGCAGGGGTACCACCATTCAACCGTACCAGGTTCAGTTTAGGAGCAAAATAAATTGCATAATTTCTAAATAAAGGAAAATGGCTGCCATTGAATTTTAGAAGTGCGTGTTATAAAGAACCTTGGCAGATACTGTGGTAGGATCAGTATTAGTAGTTTGTGTATAATAATCACCAAAATGAGTGCATGTAGGACTATTAAAGGTATAGTGGAGTTATTGTTATGTGAAATGCATTAGGTTAACTGGCACTGCAGATGAATTCTTAACTGACTGCGCGCAATGTAAATCGTAGTTGGAATCATCCTCTTTGCTATTAAATAAACTCCATGCTATTTTTTTGGTTGATAGGTGAAGCTTGATTCAGGTTTATTTTCATCAGTATGTCCAACTATCCAGAGTAAGTGAAAGTTAAATTTTTTAATTAAAAGAAATTGCGACAACCATCAGTTTCTATTGCAAGCTATTCATTTGAATCGTGCCAGCATTTTCATCTTTTTGTTATGCCACGATAACATCATGTCTGAACCAACACATCATAGTCAACATAGTTTTACTTCAACATCTATGTGTGGTCATTCATTTCTCTATTCCTGTCTAATTTTATTCAGGAAAGCATACTTTTGGAAATAAAAACCGATTTATGCGTGTGCTTTTTAAATCAAAATTATAGCACTGGCGTAGTGCAGCAGCTTTTGCAATTTATCATGTTTCTATCGAATTAGCTGAAAGAAATTGTATCTACCGGTGCAATTTTTGTACAATTTCTTTGCTATGCATCCCATGAAAAGATAATGAGAATGGAGATGGACTGAGTTGGAAAATTAGGAAAGGGAAGCATTAATTGAAAATAATGGGAACACTCTGCTGGGGTGTGTTCTTAGCATTGGAGATGATACGCTTCATCTAGAGTACTTCTGGGACTTTGTCCACCACACTAATCCATTAGCAGGATTGTGTTTGCCAGTATATTAATAAATATCGCAAAACAATTACTTCCTCATTTAGGTACTGTTTAAAATTCATACACAATTTGGGCAAATACCAATTTGTTCCATAACGGTTTTTTTCTTTCTGTACCCTTAAGTGCCAAGCAGCAAAGGGACATGACATTGTGCAGTTAGAAATTATAATGGCTATTGACGAAAACCAGGGCTGTGAAACTCCAGTCCTGGAGGGCCGCTGTGTCTGCAGGTATTTGTAGTTTCCCTTCAATCAATCTGCGGCCAATTAAGGCCTTGGGACCAAGGTGTGTGGATTCCTTGGCCAGTGAACTTAAACAGATCGCCGGTGCTAAAACCATGAGAACAGCAGACACTGCAGGCCTGGAGGACTGGATGCTGGCACTCCTACCATAAACAAGGGAGCGTTTGTGCGATGCATGCATTACTGTAAGCTACACTTTTTCCACAGGGATCTTATTGACCCTTGAACACAATTTAGTCATAGACTTTGCTCAAAGATTGTTGTGGTGAAGCAAGGCTTGCATTTGTGCAAAAACGCTTAAATCCACGCCCCAGCTAAGGGATTGAAGCGTACCTTCGGCACGCATCAATATTAATGCACGCGCATTAATATTGATGCGCTTGTTGAGAGCGTGCCAGCAGTCTGTACGACAGACGATTGGTAGCAGGTGGAAAGCCAGGCAGCGCGGGGAAAGATCGAGCCTGCAGATGACGGACAGGTGATTTACCGTGGAAACGGTAGGCCCCGGAACGGCGGACGGGCCTTTGAAAAGCAGAAGCGGTGCGCCGCGTCGAGCGGGCGATTTGAGACGCGCGTCCTCGGCGAATACCCGGGCGGCGGCCCCGTAAAACCCGTGCCGGGACCTGCGATCGATCCGTGTCGCCGATGCCGTTTAATTAGCCGTGGCGAAAACGGTCGGTTTCGCGGCCATCTGGAGCGGGCAGAGTGGAGCCGCGCTCCATCTGAGGTGCGTTCCATCGGAACCACTCGCGTTTAACCAGGCTTTCCGCATCGCGGTCTGCTCCATTCATCCTCCCATTAAGAGCCGATGTTGCTCTCTGCTTTCTTAGACGAAACGGCACATAGCTTTAGTGATGGCCTGCTGGTATCCGTGTGCTACCGAATTAGGTGGGCTTTCACAGAAACGCATAAAAATAAAAACCTGCCTAGATTGTGTCGTTCCTTTTAGTTGACTATTGTGGAATTTAGCCAGAACAGTGATTCTGGGGCGAATGGGTTATCAGCACAGAGTTTTTCGAGCAGAACCGTTCTGCCAGGGTTGCCTTTGCCAAGCACAACCAGACTGACTCACAAACCATCTGGTTCTTCAGAAACTGTGTAACAGTTTGGCACTGCAGGAACAGATCTGGAATAATTAAATCATATAACTCTCAAATGCACTTGCTGCTACTCTAATATGATCAGGAAAGTGGTTTAACTTTACAGCAAGTATGTGATTTAAAAACATGCCCAGTATTGATGCCCTTACTGTTGGATTTTACTGACACCTTTTGACTCTGTGAAATGTTCCCAAACAGTTAGGTTTTCTAATTTTTCTTTCTCTTCCAGAACCCCCTCGCCCCATCGCCCCTCCCCAGCTACTCGGAGTCGGCCCAACGTACCTTTTGATCCAGCTCAACGCGAACTCGATATTTGGAGATGGGCCCATCATCCTAAAGGAAGTGGAGTATCGCATGACCTCTGGGACGTGGACCGAAACCCACGCCGTCAACTCCCCAAACTACAAGCTGTGGCACCTGGACCCAGACACGGAATATGAGATCCGAGTTCTGCTCACCAGGCCCGGGGAAGGTGGCACGGGACAGCCGGGTCCCCCTCTCTTCACCAGAACCAAATGTGCTGGTACGTGCCTTCTTTCTGTTGCCTCTCTGATTCATCAGCTCTCACACCATCATTTCCATTTCCCCCCTGAAGCAGTTGGTCACATCAGGATTTGCAACGTCACAGCCCTTGGCCCTCTCACGAAACATAATTGGAAAAACCGGATAAATAAATAAATAAATACAGGTACCTGTAGAAGATGTGTTGTGCCTGTAACTCACTGGCGCATGTGTTCCTAGACATGTGCTCATGAATCAAAACTTGTAGGCCGTCTCTTATAACCTTGCTAGCATTTGCACTCGGGCCTTTAATGGCCACCCCTTGAGAGTGCTTATTCCATTCTTGCTCTGTGCTCTGGGGCTGGGCCGACCGGCTTGCCGAGGGGTCTGTATTAACCAGTACATCAACGGAGGGATTACTAGATGCGTAACTCGCACTGAGGAGCACGTAGTCGCTTAATGGTGTTTGGAAACGATTTTGAAGAAGGAAAGTGGTGAAGATGGAGAGTGATGCTGAATGCATACAGCATTTCATTATTGTGGGCTATACCTTTCCATCAGCTTGGATGCCGCCTATCTATTTCTGAGGTCAGCGCTGAGTGAATAGATCGGGTGTATTTCCAGATTGAGATTCAACTGGAGTTTCTGAGGTTTTGTATTTTCTTCGCTGATTTTTCTTTAAATGAAAATACCAGGTTCAGGTTCTGACTTGTAAGGAACATCAATTCCTCTCCATTCATAACTCTTCAACAGCTATTTGATGATCTTCCTTCTGACTATGCGAATGACTCGCAACCACATGACTGTCAATTGCAAATTTTTCCACAAAACTTTTATATTTAAATTTCCTTGCTTGCCGCACGCATGGATACATGGTTTTTTTTTTTTTTAAATAGCTTCAATTTTTCATCATTTTGTGTGTTTGGATGCAAATACCCAAAACAGAGGAGTCCTCTGTGGTTCCAGACTTAATTTGAAAGACTGAAGTGCCAAGCCTCTGTATAATCACAAGCTCTGAGGACGTTGCTCTCCACTAGACACACTTTGATTATTCCTTCTGTAAAAGGACAAATTCGATCTTTAATATCACTGAAGTTTGGTTTCATTTGATTGTTTTCCATGTGCATTCTGCCCGGAGTTCATCGGCTGAGCAGACTTCCTTCGAGACTGACAGATACCCTTTTTTTTTCAGTTTTTCCTGCTCATTCCTCCCTTGTTTTGACAGCATCTCAAATGCACCCTGGTTACCGGCAATGCTTCGATTCACCGCCTCACGCCTAATTTCTCACTGAATGTGACTGGGAGTGTGATGAAAATCAATAAAATTAGATCAAATTAGGGTTGGTAGAGTTAGAGGTCAAAGGGGCATGCCCTGTGGTCAATATGCAGTCATTGAATTCCACTGTATTCATCTTATAATTTGTTCTGTGGGATTTAGAGAAAAGGATACATTGGCAACAATGAAAAATGGTTCTTCGTATACTGCTGTCAGATTCTTTTATTATAACTGAAATTTGTTGCACTTTTGTCTCATTTCGTGAAATTTTATCATACAGAATTTGGGTTACAAGTCAAGTATCCGCTATGAATCAAATGAAAATCAAATCATAGGAAGAATACAAATTAATTTGAAATAGAAACATTTTGTAAAGGGTGGTGGCCGGTCTCACCTTTCGTTATGGGGTGAGCAAACCATTATGAAAATGCTCAAGGTACTTCTCTCCTGATGTAGATATGCGCTAGCTTGCTTTTCTCCTCGTATTGTGAAATGCGTTTGCAACAAATGTCGCAACATTGCACAATGACATGTTTATTACACTTCGGTTTTAAATGAGAACAAAGTAACGAACACGTGAAATAAGCACAGCAGCAACACCTTCTCTTATCCATTATTTTGCTGTTGTTTGTTTTGACCCGGTGAATTTAAAGTATTTCCTTTCTCGGAGTATTATGTCAGTTTTGGTTCCAGCTTTTGATGTAGATCTGTGGTGGGATTCTATGCAAAGAGAAACGTGTAGCTTTGGGTCTTCGGCTGGTGTCACTTTGTCACCTGTCCCTGCCACATTAAGCAGATGTCACGCTCAGTCGTCTCTCCCCTCTGCTTAAATCTCCGCGCCCGCCTCTGAACCCGTGTACATAGTGAAATTGATCACCGCGGCTTGTGTAGTGTCAACAACCCCGGCGCCGCGAAAACAATGTTATTGGTGGGAAGAGAATGCTCGTCGCGTTCTGTCACGACGAACGGATGCTTTTCTGTCTGCGTTATTTGTCACTTCTGCCTTCCTTTCGCTTTTTTTTTTTTATTTTTATTTTTTTTTATACCTGCCGCTCGGTTACATAGCGCGAAGAGACCGAGCTTGTTCTTTTTAACAATGTGGAAAATCGTCCAAACCACACAGATGGGTGCTTTCGCGAGCCAAATGCAGAACGCGGAAAAAGCGCCCGGAGAGAAAAAAAGGCAACGGAGAATAAACAAGGCGAACGCACGTGAGACGATCTCGGCGTCGGTTTTCACCGTTGCGCCCGTGGAGCGCGGCGCCCGCGGGTCGCCGTGGAGTGTCGCGTCGCCGCACCAATGCAGCTGCGTCGAAACAGCGGAGGCATCTGCGAGCCACGTGGGGACTCATAAATATCTAAGTGCCGTCTCTTGATTGTCTGTCTGTCGGAAGGTTTGGAGTGCCGGAGCACTTGTTGCGAAGGCGTCTAGGCTTAACGGCCTGCAGATACCGAGGCATCAGAGGCATGCAGTTGGTTCCATCGGACAGTTTTCCTCATTGGTGCAACAGGTGACCCAGATTCGGGACGGGGGGGGGGGAGTTTCCACGTTCCCGTAGGGAGTGTTTTACTCCGTTACTTACTGAAGACGGGGACGGCGTTCGTCTCATTCGCTGCTGAGAGGAGTCGTTCCCTTACAGCGGCGAGCAGGCGATCCATAAATCTGCTTTATGTTTCCAACCAGACACCCCCTCCGTTTAGGACAGAAAAAACTCTGTTGGAGAACCGCCTTAAGCAGAAATGATACTACCTTAAAAAAAGTGTTCTCTACAGTTAGCCGAGGAAGCCATTTATATTGGCTAAAAAGGTTTCAAATTACGGGTGTGTTTTTTTTAAGCTGAGGTAGTCTGTGGGGAGCAGCGACAAGCTTGCCAACATCGTGGCGACGTGCTTCACACTCTCTGGTTACACTAGGCGAGGTAGCCAAACCTGCGAGCGCGTGCAGCGGACCATGTTCTGCCCCCTCCCCTCCCCCTCCCCTGTTTCCAGCCTTCCAGAGTAAATTTAGCTGTTTCCTACATTTTGCCATGCTCAATTAGGTGACATTTTTACCTCGTCCTCTGTTAAAAAATAACCCCTGAACCAGGGGAGAGAGAGTTTAGTCATGCTTGCTAACAAAAGGCCTAATGAAGGACAGACCACAGGGTCACAGCTCTCTCTAAAGTATTTTTTTTTTTTTCCTTCGGTATCAGAGCACCACCACTTGCCAAAAGGGGGGAAGGAAGGAAGGCTGATATCGAGGAAGTAGTAAGGGCATTGAGCAGGCCCTGGCACAAAGTCCCATTTCCTACATGACAGGCAGAAGAAATTAATGCGACTAATACGGTGTTGTGCAGGCTTTGATTTTCCCGTAGTCTAGAACTTGTATATAAATCCTTCATCTCTTCCCCCCCAAATGCCTTTTGCCAGCTGTAACCGACCTGATTGGGTTTAATGGTTACACACGCCTAAACACGTCCGGATTTTCGGTGTGTCGCAGGGGAACGTAATCTCCGAAGCCGGTTCAGAAAGCAATTAACTCCACAGCGACGTAGACTCGGGGTTCATCATTAGTCGTTTGCTTGAGTTCAGCTGTCCGGGAAAGACAATCCATGGGACGGCGAGGGAGTCTGTTTTGTCACCCTTCGCATGAAATTTTTTTAAGTATCTGGGAAAAACAACAAAGGAATACAGTCTGCCTGTGCAAGGCTCTGTCAAAATGATCAAACCGGACGCGAGATCTGACCGAGCTGGCGGAAAAGGAAACCACTTGATTCCAAGGAGGGCGTTAACAGACTGTTTAACGGGTGTGTCGATCAAAGCTTCACATCGGGGTCTCCTGCTACCATGCTGGTTTTTTGGATTTTTTGTTTGTTTGTTTGTTTGTTTTTTTTTTGGACTGTATTGGCAGTCAAGACGATAGAAACCAGGTTAAGTCTGCTCTCAAAAAGCTACAGCGCATCATGCTGGGGCCCCCCTGCAGCTCTTAAATTTTGCAATTATAAAACGTATCACAGACCGGAGAGCGGCTGACCGTTATACTGCAGATAACGGTGAAAGAGGCACATTGAAATGCCTCTTCCGGCTGCAGTTTGCTGCCGCGGCTCTTTATTGTGGCAATTTCAATTAAACAGCTAGTCGCTCCTCCAATGAACAGCCAAGATCGTAACAGCCGTGCCGTAGAAAGGTCAGGAGTTCACCCGCCCAGGCGCTGAAAGGAATGCGTTTATTCAAGAGTTTCCCTAAACACTAATGTCGGTTACGGGTTTGATTCGGCCTCTGCTCCTGCTAATTGTCGTCGTCTATTTGTTCGACAGGCGGTGGCGACGTCGAGTTCCTTGACAAACGCTCTTGCCAGATAGAGTCCACTTGTGATTCAGTGAGTGTTGGTTTTCACCCAGGTGCGAACAACGGGCCCCTTGTGCATTAGCTTTTCAGACGGTATCAATCCTCAGGCCCAGATATTGATTTTGATCAGGGCTGCAGCTACGTGCACTATTAAGCCGCTGACTTTATCTCGCAGTGATTATTTCAGTTTTGCTTTCATTAGCTGATGGCTCATCTCTCTTCAAATGCTCTTTTGAAATGGATGTGTCTGAATGCAATTTAAATGGGTGATAATTCCCCTCAGGAGCTATGCAATATTGTTTGCTCTTATAGTTAGCAACACAAAATTACTTGTGTGAATAAGTATAATATGAAGTGCGCCCATAATTTCCATTTTATATTTACTTTTACAGATCTGCAGTTATGAGAGATATGTTCCAAATCGGTTTGTAATTTATGATGGACCTTTCACTTCCTTTGAATGGAAAGTTAATCTATTTAAACCATGGCAGGTAATTCAGTCATCTTTATCTGCAACTTTATTTTGTGCTAAATCTGGTAGCCATTCTTACTTAAATAAATGAATGTTTACAGCTGCATAGAATGTGTGAAATATTCCATGAATTGACACTTTTTTTGAGAAACGGACAGAACACATTTCTGTCAGTTCCTACAACTCAGCCTAGTGCAAAGGTGACCTTAGTAGATGTACGCATGTCAATGAATGAGTGAAATTACACAGGCCTGGCTATGGATTATGTTAAAATATTGCCAAAGGCACTAGGAAGATGAGATTAGGGTATTTGCAGTATATATGCACACTTTGATGTATAAAGCAGCTGAATTCATGTTTGCGAGAGTGCGTGTTGAGAATAGTACTACAGCAGCTGCGAAACCTCTTGGCACTTTGTGTTATGTTTAAATTCATCCGCACGTAGCATTAAAAGTGCTTTTGTTTCTCATTGTGAGGCACCTTTCGACTCAAGTGCGTCAGTTGTAGTTCAGCTAGCACTGAGGTGAAGAACCGTTATTTCCATGTCAACTCTACTGGGCCCAGCAATATTTTGCTCAGCATCATCAGATGGATAGTGAGTTTGGTGTGCAGGTGATCAGGAGAAGAGTAGAGGTGTCTGGGGGAGAAAAGTATATGCTAATCCATAACTGCGATGTGTTAAATACTCCATGATTACTGAGGAGATTACCTGATCGGCAAGGTTTTTTAAAGGCGCCATTTTAAACACTTTGGAAGTTGTACTTGAAATATCACATTTTGTGCCAAAAAATGAATTTCTCTTGGGGGGGAAAAAGCTGTGTGGACTCTTTCTTATTCAGTATCACTTTCCCATGCGTAAATAGAGAAAGTATCGTTATGTTCTGTCTCCTAGCCAGGTCAAATAGCTTAGGCCTTGTTCACGTAATAGATGATTTTTTTCATAATGGAAAATAAACATCATGCCGTGTCTTTATTTTCTGTTATTGTTTTTCTGTGGTCCTGCACAGATACTAGGTTTTATTATTTCACCATAACAAAGCCACCTTTTTTTGGATCATTTATTGAAAGCTTATACAATACAGGTGAGTGTATGCTGTTCTAGAGCTTATGTTCAGATATGTTCCAAGATTAGGAAAAGTGGTTTGAGATTGTATTGAATGCAAACCGTGTTGCGACACCTAAGAGCACCAAGTTTTTCCAAGGCAGTGTGGTAAAAAAAACCCCCCGCTGTTGTTAACATTATCATTGTTATAATCATCACCAGCTTTTTCCAATCGCAGCCTTATAATTTGCCAGCACTGCTGGCATTGAGGTAAAGAAGACAAATGCTCTGAACTGCTAAGCGAGCTTGAATGGTCGTGAATGTAAATGACTATCAAGCAGCGAATGCCGGCGAACAGAGAGCTGGTAGATTACTTTCCTTACCTCAGGCAGTCTAAAAGTGTCTCCTGTGGAAGGCATGACATTATTCTCTACTCCCCCCCCCCCTCCCCCCCCAACATGGAGTCAAAGTAATTGGAGTCTGTGGCTGGTGTAGATGAATCATGAATAAAAGTGCATGGACTCTCTGATAGCACACACCTCAATTCGCAAACACGGACTGCGCATCATTTAAAATGACCTTCCCCCCCCACCCCCACCCCCCCCACGTTCGGAGGAAAACACATTGCGCGTCAATAAATAATGCCTCGAGTGGAAATGTCGTATTGCGTGGAATTGCGGAATCGTGGTTGTGTATGCCGGAAACGTCCATTATCATTCACCACAGTTTTTTAAAAAGAAAAAATTATACTATATAAAGAATTATAAAAAGTAGCAAGATTACTTTTTATTCTTTAATTGGGTGGATTAAAGCTTTATTTTGCTCAGGTTTTAGTTTGCTTTGTTTCATGTATGTTATCTCAGTTCAGGTGTTTCAGTATGGAACCTGCTTAGGACTTCAACTTTATTTATTTATTTAGCCTGCATGTATGCATGCTCATTCTTGTCATCCCAACAAAAGCATTTCCTGTATATTATCATGCAAGCAAGATGGGAATAGTATTTCCAGAAATATGTGTTTGCCCATCTTGGTATTTTATTTGCCCAAATAATACAACACTTTCAAATATATTGAAATGTTTTTTTGCTGTTAGATTTTGTGACCGTGTAAAATACCTATGTCAACACAGGAAGTAAAATTTACTGTTGTTCTCAAATCACCCATTTCTGCAGAATATATTCTAAAACCTATTAAATCTGCACAAACCCCCAGGACAGTGTGTAGAAAATTTCACCGACGAATTCAGAGCTTTCACAGGATAATGGCACGTCTCTCATCGTAAACTTTATTTTTTTCTTTTTCTTTTTCTTTTTTTTTTTTTATCGCAGATTTTTGAATGAAATTTGCCTTGCTGATGGTGAATGGAATTGTTTTGTTTGCCAAACCTATTTGATACAATCTAGGTCATACTTTTTAAAGTTATTAGTTATTGGAAGGTCTTAGCATAGCTCAATATCTAATGATGTTGACACAAAAATGCCTACCCCTTAATGCAAAAGAGATTTAATCTCATCTTGATGAATGAGCCAATAGTATACCATTGTTTCTAGTTTTACGCTATTTAGAGTCAGAACAGAATTGGAAGCAATTGTACCATGCAAATTAAAATTGATCCAAGAGTCACTTGACAAGTTCTGTGTCTTCCGATAAGAATAGTAATCTAATCAGACTACCATGTAAATTTTATGTTTTCAAGCACTGACTGCCATTTTGTCTTTGGGAATGACATTGGGGCATGCGATTAAAGTATTTAATTACTATTTAGTGCAAACTATTTTAAATTTAATGTATGCTATGAAATTACCAAATGAGTGCAGAGATGGAAGGGGTGAGATCATTTGAATAGTGAAGGTCTTAAAGAAACTGTGGATTTGTGTCTCTTCAACATCTCCTAGACCTCCATAATCTCACTTTTTTTCCCCTCCCGGTAACGGGGATATTGGAGCTCGGCACTGTTCTCTCAGACTTCACCACGCGGTGTCTCGAGGCCAGGATGCGACACTCTGCAATCGATGCATCTTAAATGGAACCTTAAATGAAACTAATGAGTGGAGGAGCCCAGGAAATTGTTCTCTTAAGCACTAGCAGTGAGTCCATTTGCTAAAGTGCAGGCTCTGCCTGATTATGTGCAAAGCATCATTAGCCGAAAGAACAAGGCTTTTTTTTGTTTAAATGTGTATTTGTTTTGTTTATATATATATATATATGTGTGTGTGTGTGTGCCTGTATGTGTATATATTTTTTATATATATTTATAGAGAGAGAGAGAAAGACATGACGCTTGATTGAGAGAAAATCTGGTTTGCCGTTTTACATGTAGAGAACTAGAGGTGGTGCCTATTATCTGACTTTTAGGGGATTGTTGATATATTCCAATAATAGCTTTGATATTAGCATGCTACAAACATGCCACAGGGATCTAGGCTGCAAGAGAATATAGGCTGTGGTGCTGTCATTTCGGTGCTGTGATGAGCGTAAGTCCGGATTTCCTGAAGAGATTTGGCTCCGTTTGACAGGGCCACAGCCTTTCAATTTGCGGCCCAGTGCGACTCCCCCCACTGCCCTCCCCCCCCCCACCGTCCCCCGTCCTCCCCTCACATACAGTGATTGTGTTTATTTTCGCCCATAGATCTAAGCTACATTAAATTAATTCATTAGAGCACGGGCTTACCTGTAGCCCTCTTTAAATTGAAGTGTGTGCCCTTTCAATGATTTCTGTCCAGAGGAGATCTTCTCGCGGCTCAACCGCCGATCGGCAGTCAACCCCGCTGGACCTTGCCATCGCTCTTAGACGAGGCTGGGATGTCTTCTGGTTTTTGAACAGTACTTAGAAGTCTGGATGAGTTTTTCCTCACGAGTGGCACATCTATATGGAATTCCCATAGCCCTAGCGCCTAATAATTCTATACATGTACCTAAGTACAACAGGTCACTATTTAGGAGGTTGCCATTTTATTAACCAATCACAAATCGGGCAAGATGCAGGAAAACCATCTTGGCGTGAACCAGCCACGCATGCCCTTTCTGCTTTCAAGCCACTTCTTTCCGTAGCGTGCACACGAGTTCCATCTACTTTCGTAAAATAAAGATGGACCCACTGTATGATTGGCTCCTTTATATTTTGTATTGTTACGTTTTCATAGAATCTTCATGCCCGGTAAAATATTTTCAGTCAGGGTTCTTGTAAATACATTCTACAGATTTGGCTTGAAAGTTAAAAAAAAAAAAAAAATGCCCTAGTTTGAATTCTGTGTTTTCTCCTGCTGCTGGGGTGTGCGCAGTTTGGAGGAAGACTCCAGCGAACCGCGTTTGTGGGCGCTGATAAAAGGGGTAATGATTAATGTTTGTTCAACAGTTAGCTGCATCTAATTCCACGGCATAAACAACGACGCGTTCGTTGGACCGCAGATCCTTTCCGACAAACGTTATGAAGTCACGGGATTATCTGAATGTGAGGGAAAAATGTTATTTAAATGTAAATGACTGCTGATGGTTGAGATCCCGCCACCTATTGTTCAGGACCTTGTTCAACTGCAAAAAAAAAATAGAAAGAAAGCATGATCCTTGTCACTGCCTTTGACATGAATTTGAACAGATTTCATTATTGTCTGGAAGTAATAATACCTTAACTAAACCATTGCTGGTTTGAAATCTCTTGTACGAACACAAGGTTTTGGCTGTTAGAATTACTGTGATGATGTGTGCCTTTCATTTTAGTGTTGCTTTAGTTCTCCTCTGTGAGGAATTGCCACAAATGTCATGAAACACAAACTACCTTGCATTTTTTCCTCTTTCAATGGCAATGCTTTTCTGTTATTGATTTCTTTATAGAATGCCATTTGGTCATGAATGCATCTTGAGTCTGTAGAGCAGTGGTTCTCAACTTGGACCAGAAAGAGCCGGTGTGGGTGCAGGCTTTTGTTCCAACCAAGTAGTTACACGCCGGATTCTACTAATCAAGGTCCTTAGTAACGACTCCAAAGGTTGATTAGTAGAATCAGGTGTGTAACTGCTTGGTTGGAACAAAAGCCTGCACCCACACCGGCCCTTTCTGGCCCAAGTTGAGAACCACTGCTGTAGAGGATCTGAGAAACATTGTAACAGTGAACATTTGTATTCTCGAGAAGTGGAAAAAAATTGTGCTTGGTCCTAGTTCCCCCCCCACCCCACCCCATATTGTACCCGCACCCTTTTTATTGTTTTGCTTCCGTGGCCGGGGTCTGAGATGAATGTGCTCAGCCTTAATGATATGTATTCCCTTTCCTTCATTACCCATAATCCACCTGTGCTAGATCTTACTGTCTGTGTTGACTTTCTACTCTGTTAGAGTGCTTATCAGCTTCTTCACAGGCTGCACAATTTGAATTTCAAAAAAGGCAACTGGATGAATTTGTCACTTGTTGAGCTATAGTACCTGGCCAGCACCTTTCTCCGGTATCTCTCTCTCTCTCTACCCCTCTTTCTCCTCTTCGCCCCATTCTCCCTCTCCTCTCCCCACCATCTGTATCACTTCATCAGTGGAATACCAAGTTCGATTGTATTACCAGGCTGTTTATAATGCACGGCATATCATAGGAAACTCATGCAGTCGGTCATAACCCTCTATCATCCTCGTTTCCAATGGTAAATAAAGCAGAGCACCACTTTGTGGTTGCATAAAAGTGAGATGATGCCCAGGGTTCTCCCAGGGTTCTTCATCGCATTGACTGTACAATAAGATACCACCTCCCATCATCCTTTGCACACTACTAACAATATTCCATCGGGGGCGGAGGGGGGGTTGGGGTAGATAAATAAAATATGGAATGGATAAATGGCTTTCCTCCATGATGTTTTGCACTTACCATATAGATAATCTATGGTTGTGCCTGGGGATTTATCTCGTCTTCTTTTATGATTTGTGATGATGTTTCTATATCAGGTGTGTGGCTTTAAGCTGTCTCCAGTGTAAATGGGCATGCCCCAGACAGAATTGATCTCATATTTCACCGCTTACAGTAGGTACTGTAGAAGTTATTGCATTGCTCCCATTTCACCCATCACGCTATCCGGAGAGAGGTGATACTACATTGGCACGAATAGGAACTCCCGAAACTGACAGGATGAGTTTTTTTTTTTTTTTTTTTTTTTGGTGCGTGTGTTGTTGATTGGTCTGGGGCTGAACTCTAGCTCCACAGCATTTCTGCTAATAGGCCTGGGTTTGGAATGGGCATCATAAAGTTGCTGCCGTGGTGTATAAACACACGCTAGCAGTACACATCCCGGTTGCGCTGTGAGAGGCGCGAGAGATACGGAGGGAGCTGAGAAATGGGAACTCCGTCCGTGAGGTGGTAACGTTCCCAGACCTGCTTCTCTCTAATTGTCAGATACTTTGATCTTGGGGAAATCGTAACTGTGAAGGCAGCGGAAAGCCTCGCATTTCTCCGCATGAAATTAAAGCTCAAAGACAGATGCAAATGAGCTCAAAGAGAGAGCATGTAGACATGTGTGCGTAGTTAGTGCAAAATATGAAAGCCTTCTTACAGACTTCACTAAATTCAATTTCTCTGGGTAAAAAAAAAATGCACATTTTTGTGATACACCAGCTTCAGAATAATGGGTCTGTTATTATTTTTTTTAATTTCTGAGGTAATCAAAGAAAATATTTTGAATTAGTCTCACTTATTATATTGCTGAGTATCTACCGAATTGGATCCTTTGAATAGCTAGAATGTACATTGTGTTCCGGCAAATAACGTACCTATTTGGAGAGAGTCACGGAAAGGCTGTCACTGACTCTGCTAATTGAAATTTTTTGTGTGGTACAGATGGTAGGAAAAAAATTCACATCCCCCCCCTCCCAATACCATTTTCTTGTGCAGTCGTAACTGTGTAGGTAATTGATATGATACCAGAATAACACACACAGAGTTTCATTTCCCCGGCGGGAATTGTGAGAATTAGTTTTTTACCAGTCCCTAGGGTGGAAACAGACGAAGGCAGTGCTCTCCTCTTTTATTACCATCTCCTCCCTCCCCCCACTTGCCCCCCCCCCCATTTTTTTCTCCTCATCCCGAAGAAGTGATTTATTGGAACTTGTCTAGAGAGAGTAAAAGGTGAAATATAATCAAGTTTGGGATTGAGTGCTAAGTTAGTCTGTCCAGATTGATGTTTGATTAGAAAAATCCGGCTCCGCGTTGGAAAAAATATGCCCGATTCTCGCCTGTGTCGTCCGTGAGGCTTTCGAGTCTTTACAGTTTTTGTTTTAAATTGCGGCAATATGTTTTCTCTGTGACACCGAAGCATCCCCAGAAGTGGAAAGGTTCAGCATTTCCAACCTGGAAGAGAAGTGACGAATCACTGTGGTTATCTGCAATGGGAGCCAATATCTCACCAATGGCATCCTCCGCTGATGGTTTTATGGTGGTAAAATGGTGTGGAAAATGATCCTGACTGAGGAGAGGTGCCCTGTGGTCTGACTTGATGGAGGAGACAAAGATTAGAATGTAAGGTTTGCCAGTTTTATCACCTGACAGAAATCAAATGCTCACACAGGTGGTAAATGGTGACAGCTGAGGATGAATTGTGGTTGTCATCCCTGTTTTCCATCAGTCCATAGCCAACGTAGAGAGACTATGTTTTGCATGTTTTACGAATACGCTTAATGTTTATTGTGTTATTAAGCTCATTTACCATTTAGTATATGGAGGAGGAGGGGATGTAGATAAATTTTAGCAGGAACAATGCTTTCCTGTCGGCGTCTTCCTATTTTAAGAGTTCATATATTATAGGGCTCTTTTCATACAGCGGAAAGATTTTAGATGCCAAGCTTTATGGTTTCCAAAATGATTGCATTTACACTATTTTAAGCAAGTAATGTCAAAGTTGTACAGCAAAGGGACAAAATAATAATAATAATAATAATATTTTAAAATAAATAAATCTGATATCACCCTATAATTCTAAGCTCTTGACTTACTCTCGGTCACTCCCTAGTGTATTCTGTTTGTTTGCATCAAAGGCTTTCGGATGCTCGACTAATCAGGGCAGTGGCCAGAGAAAGTGCCGCATGAGCCAAATCACTGGAAAAATCACCTGCTAAGAAAAGACCCAACAACCATTTCTGGTTGTTGATTGCCATTAAGAAACCTCACCACCATATCCAAATGGTTAAAAAAAGAAGAACTACAGCAGTGCCAGCTTTGGCTTCGCAATCACTGATTAGTAGGCAGGTTCCGATTCACTCCCAGCATGAATCGCCAGTCAACCAATGGCCGTCATCATAGACTGAGCTGCCTTGCTGTGAGAGTGCCGAGACTGGTGTTGGAACAGGAAGTGGATGTTGTGTTCATTATATTAAAGCTCAAAAATCCATATGTCTCTACTTCGGCCCCACGTTGTTTCGTCTTGAATCTTTTAGCTGATATCTAGTGCAGTACGGTGTCACAGTGCTTTAAGATTCTGTGCTGTTTATTTGTGAAGACAAAGGATTTAGGTCCCCCCGCAATCTGTTTTTGAAACCCATTAAGGGCCAAGGAAAGATTTCAAGCCTGATAGCAGAAAGCATATGATGCTGAAGGCTTAACATAATCCTGTACTCCATGCAGTCCAGCAGTGCAGGTTGGCTTTTCCTAAAGTGAAACTAGTTCATGAGAGCCTTGGCTTCCAGGGATGTTTACTGTTTCTTTTTTTAAATTTTGTATTTTGCTGCTTCATCGCATCGACAACTCAAGACATTCTGTATTGTTATTTTTAAATTGTGCACCACTGAAATGTTCATGTGGCTTAAAGTAATTAGCGATTATCAACCAAAATATTATTATATATTTTCAATTAATTTGTTGTGTTGGGGAGTAGCTTAACTACATGTAGCTACGTTAGTAGTTTAATTCCATTTTGCTGGTAGTTCAACTACATTCAAAATGGTTGTCATAATTAATTACTTTCTTAAATACTTTCTTTTGAGGTGTAGTTAACTACTGGAACTACCAACTGCTTTTGGCCATAAACAATTTTTTTTTTCCAAACCCCTGATCATATACCACCTCCCTTCTCTCTTTTTTCTCTAATCCTGATTGGTGAGAAGCACTCCACTCCACTGTAGTTGCCAAT
The DNA here is from genome assembly GCF_013347855.1 of Anguilla anguilla. Taxonomy (NCBI): domain Eukaryota; kingdom Metazoa; phylum Chordata; class Actinopteri; order Anguilliformes; family Anguillidae; genus Anguilla; species Anguilla anguilla. The sequence goes on along the minus strand of NC_049206.1, from coordinate 50,716,639 downwards.
GATCCACTGCACATTTGCGACACATTGCTGGTTCTTCCTACTGAGCTGTATGGAGGTTCTCCCTATGTGCAAAAACAGGGCATTGCTGGCTCAGGTGCATTATGTCTCGCGAGTGTGATAATATTTTACATTTTATTTTAAGTAGTTTGAACTACAGTTTTTGAGTAACTGTCGTTTCGCGAGCTACATTTCTTTTTTTGGTAGCTTGGCTATAGTTCAAATACTTTCAGTGAGAAGTAGTTTGTATAGCTATGCTTTCAACATTGTTTCTCCAACACTGTTTATTTGAAATTTGCAAGGAAAAAGTACGCCACATTAAACACTGCTGTTTTAACAGTAAGTCTACAGTAGCACCAAAAAAAGCACCCATTGTCAGTGGATCATCCAAAAATTACCCCCCCCCCCCCCCCCCCCCCCCAAAAAAAAAAAAAAACTGGATCAGAGCCACTACAATCTTAAAGGGCATTGCCTCTATTGCTTGTAGCTCCCTTAGCCACCGTTGTTCTGCATGTGTGTATATATCTACATATATATAAGATCTGTATATATGGATATTGACACGGTCCAGATAAGTAATGTAAAGTTTGAATATTGTGCACTGGGGTTGATGGGGGAAAAGCATTTAGCTAGTCTAATTGGATTTTTTTCAAATTTAGCAAATTAACAACTTTCCATTATGCCTGGGAAAAAATGTAGAAAGATTGATTAATTTCAGTTTGATAATTAACAGATGGCAGTGAACATTATGAATTCATCTCTTAAGCCAAGCGCATTTGGCGGCTGTAATTGCTTTACAGGTGTTTACCCTGTTTCCATCAGCATTCCAGACAGTCTCGAAGCGTTCTTTGTGTGCTAAACTGACTGGATGACAGTCGTTTCAGGTTGAGCAGGAGCTCTGAAACTCAGGGTGTTAAATTTAGCATCCGGAGCAGAGAGGACGTCTGGGACGATTTCCAAACTGCACTTTCGCCGACTTCCGAAGCAGGCTACCTCTTCTGCGTGAAAATCCGTTGACTCTGATTGATTGATTCTGCGTATGTTAATCTGTGTTATATCAGGCGCGCCCTTTCAGGAGATAAAGGCATTTTTAAGTTTGACATTTTCTTTTAAATTGATTTCTTAGGAAATTAATTTTTTTTTTTTTTTTTTGTTTAGTTTAAAAAAAGATTCACAATTGCCTGCCAAAGATGCTTTGTATTGAGCCGGTCGAACAAGTTATTTTTGCTTTATTGTTGGATAAGGTTTTGTTTTTGTTTTCTTTTTTTTCGGTTGTTGATGTGTGGGAGTCATGCTTATATTTCTCCCGGTTAAGTAACTAACGCACCATTAGCTAGATGTAAAGTCTAATTCGCTGGAGGTTTATGTTTCTGAAACGCACCGCATTAGAAACCCCCAGCGACGGGAGCATCCTGGCGTTCCTCTCAACATTCAGCATTCCACAGGGAGCAACCAGAGCCTCTGAAAAACGCAATTAAAAATAAATGATATTGGATTCACCCCACCCTGTCACTGGGGTTTAAGAAAGCTTTATTGGCAAAGCTTTTTTTATGGAGCGAATCGCTTTGTCGTTTGATGGGAAATTGAATTGTGGGAAATGTGTGGGCAGCTGGCTGTTGAATTGGCCGCTGTTTCGTCCCCACTCTCCCCCTCCCCCATCTGACCCCCCACACCCCACACCCCCACACACCCCCCCCCCCACCACCACACACACACACACTCTCTCACACACATGCACCAACATCAATGGGGTCGCCCCTGGAGAGCACAGGAAACTACACAGAGGCTGGGGTAATGGAGAGGTAAACGCTGTAAACAGCACCGTTATTAATGCTTTAATTTCAAAGTCCTGCTTACAAGCAAGTACATTTTCTCCCGAGCCATCCATTTTCCCGCTCCCCTTGCCTATCAAGCGGGCTGTCAGGACCGTAGAGAGGGAACAGCCTGCAATAAGAACCCAGGAGTGGGAAGACGGCCTGGAAAATAAAAAGATACTTGTCATTTCAATGAGCTGCGCCTCAAAGTTGCCTTCGCATTTATCATTTGACCCAACCATTTTGATCAATTAAGTGGGATGTTTTATATTACCCATCCTTCTTTTTAATATTGACTATTGAAGAGGGGGGGGAAAAACTGGAGGAGATAATGGAGCACTTCTATCCGAGTTTATTTATAGCTGAACAAAACCTAGCCGTGTCCTCTTGGTGACGAGAAGACGTAGCGTGCGCTTGATGGTGACTGTCAGGTCTTAATTTTAAAGTGGATGACAGCAGTTAGTTTTAAAGCATCTCTCGGGCCTAAAAAAGTGGAAAATAATCTGGTTCTGTCTCCGTCTGAATGATGAAAAACAAATTACACCCAGGTAGTGAGAGATCAACCGCAATAGAGAGAACAAATTAAATTGATTCCCAGATTGCTTCATTCTGAAGTATCCTTGCAAAGACAAGGCTCTTCTCCTTTCCTTTCCAAAATGTCTCCTTGAGGGGGTGAAAGCGTCATGGTTGTCAGGAAATTTAAATAGATTGTTTAGACCCAGAAGTTGCGCCTTTGAGTTAAAGGTGTTTATTGCATCACCTAGTTGAAGTGCCGCATGTTCTTTGAATGGTTCTTGATTATTCTCTTAAGGGCATTTAAATGTAATTTTTTTCTCTTAAGACTACATCTTGAGCTCAGTCATGATGTAGATAATCTGTTGTTAAGTGTAAGTGTTGTTTTTTAGTGGGTGTCTGAAGTCCATATATTTGAAATGCTTGTGTATTGTTACACTGTCCTGAATTCCACTCTCACCTCATCAGTTAGGAACCATGAAATAAATTCAGTATTTTCATTTCAGCATTTTTACTGTGGGATTAACACAGACTCGAACGCTCGGTGTTCTTTTGTTTAACTGTTCAAATTATACCCCCGTTTGCTATTAGCTTTACATCTCCAGTAACCCAGAACCATCTATTCACCATAAACTATAGTGACCATATATTGGATTTCAACAACAGAGGATGGGCAACAGGGTGCAATAAACATAATACTAAGGCTGTTTGTTTGTATATATATATGTATGGTCTATGGAATAAGCAAAACCTAAGCGGACATTTTTAGAAATGTATAAATACCGCCTGGATGGATATTTTCAGTCCCGAAAAAGAGGAAATATCCAGAGATATGCGTCTTTTCAGCCTACAACCATTCATATTCACCCTGTAGGCCTACAAGTTCTCCAGCACAGCCTAGCAGAGTTCAATTTGATTGTTCCAAGTCAAAATCGGTGTGCATAATCCTCCGTCACATTTTTTGGAGGCTGTTTACTGCCCCCACCCCACCCCATGGTGATGAAGGAATGGCAGGCCTGGTGCCGTGAAATTTTCGAGAAGCGGCAGCAGTCATTTCAGCTGCACGTGTCATTGTCATCCCCAGAGATAAAGGCCTCCACCGTTCTGCTCCAAAATGTTTTAACCGGGTATTTTGGTGGTGTTTATTTATTTATTTATTTATTTATTTTCATTGGGAAGCTATTGTCTCTGCTAGATAGCGCTGTTGAAGCTTGGAATTTATTACGTTGCGCAGTGAGGCTTTTGTCCTGGTTTCCTACGTGCCAGTCAGTGGAGTGAGGGGCTGCTTGCTTTATAGGCTCCGCCCATTTCCGCTTTAGGAAGGGTCATGCCGCAGCCCGCTCTCCGTCATACAGCGGTATTGGCACGTTTTTACGGGTTTTTCAGACGAGTGTGCAGTCGGTGCTGTAGGAGGTGTACGCGCCGTGTTGTAAATGAAGGAAGTAGTCTGTCCTGATCATCGGCCTCCTCTTTAGATCCCTTCTCGCCTGAAGTTACTGCGGCTGAAGTAGTTAAGAAACAAGTTTTGACAGGTAGCGCATGAGTGTGCTGATAATTTCTTCTTTATGGTGCGCGCACAGCACCCCCAGCCCTGTTCTAAAGCCACAATTAAATATATTAAACTGGGAAATCAACCGTGTTGTTTACAGGAGCTGTACTGCGGTCAAAATGTATCATTATCTTGACACGTGCTCCCAAACATATGCCTGGATAACAGGGGGGGAGGGTTCAAGAGATTAGAGGGAACTTGCCCCTGACTGCCCCTGCAAGCCTCCTGCTGGCTGGCCTCCAGTAAGACACCCTCATTATCTTGGAGCTCATTAATGTGGAAATGACTGGTGCCAAGTACTGTAGGTGTCTGATTGAAATCACTTTTTATTGTAGTACAGTGCCCAGGGTTTGTAACATTTAAGCTATGGCCAAATAACAGTGGAGATACAAATCCACAGCTGAGTTAATGTTGCATTAATAGTGTTTTTGTCATGTATTGTTTTTATTATTACAGTTGATTTGTTAATTTATTTCCATACTAATGTATACTATTTATATTTTCATAATAATCTGACTAGTTATAGAACTTCTTTCTGTAATTGCTCATACTGATATTATTAGTATCAAATGTGGCTTTTGACAAATTCTTTTTTGTGCTTTTGCTAGAAGTTGCAATTTCTCACCCCTGTTGAGAGAGGAATCCATGGACTGTATTTGGGTTGTGATTCTGCCCACATGAAAACATGGACAATATTTCAGTTTCTAATATAAATAAGTACTGCTCAGCAAGAGGCTCGATAAAAAAGGGGTTTGGCATTTTTTTTGGAGGAAGATTATGGAACATGGAATGTTTAATTATATCATTACAGTGTGCACTGTTCTTATTGTGACTATGATTTCATGTTCCTATTATTGACTTTATTTAGTGGTCAGTGAGGAGATGCATCGTGGTGCTTTAGAAAATGGTGCTAAATTAGACAGAAGCAACGTGCAGTGCATTACATGCAGCTTTTATGCGCTGCTACAGCTTTTATGCACTGTAGCTTTTAATATATCATGCACACTTACAGTATAATACACAGCCCTTGACAAGTAGTAATATTATGCGATTTAATATAGCAAAAACTGCCATATCACATATATTTCTGTTTGTTTCCATTTCCTGCCCTTTTTTGCTGCTTTTTTTATTGGAATAAACTGCTTTCATGGCCAGTTGATTCAGTCCCTATCATCAAGTGCTTCTTTTGACGACCCCCAAAGGCCACCCGCGATTGTCATTCAGTATCATGGACGACATGTCCAGAATGACTCTGAGCTATTTGCAGCTTTAACAGTTCTTTTAATCTCACGCCACTTCAAAAATTATGAAAAAAATAAGATGTTAAGAAAGCAGCCTATGCAATGGTGATCGGTGGTAGAGTGATGTTTAATTGCTGAACAAAATAATATTTTGCTTGCCACAAAATGAAAGACAGTTAGACAAACCTAGCTAGCGAAATCACTTGAAGTGGTGGGCGTAAGCATTTAAATATATTTAGACGTTTATATTTTTAAAACCGCATGCAAACGTTAAACTTTAGGCTGATTTGGAACCTCCATTTGGGTTCAAAATGCAGAGGACGGTCCATTATGGATCTCTCTCATTTGGTTCCTGGTTTTAAAATGGCCTATTTTCTTTGTGAATCACTGTTAACACGCTGTGGTCTTGGGATGGCTGTCTGGCTTTGTCTCAAAAGTCTTTCCCTCTGAAGTGTCGACTTTTTCACTGTCGTTTGGGGTGTGGCGTTAAGAGTCACTGATTTGCATTCTTCTTTGTATTCAGCTAGGGGTGTGTCAAAGGAAGGATCCTATACTGAAACAGTCAGTGAATCTGACAAAATTGCTTGAACACTCTGAATCAAATGTTATATTTGGCCATGGAATAGTTCTTGGACTAAGTCTTTAAAATTGGGAGGAAGCGAAGTAGCAAACATTTTTTATAATTCACGTTTCTGTGGTCACTGTAACTTTATAAAGACCTGCCTGGTCGAAACAGTCTCTGTGTGGCACTGTTAATGGGTTCTATTTTGGGGAAACAATTTTTTAAAATCCTGCTTTGGAAAAGAAGCCTATTGTTGAACAAACAGGGCGTCTACAATGTTATCCCCAACTAACAGTAGCCCATATTTTATTCAAGTGGTGATTTAAATTTCTGTTGGGTCCACTTCTCTGCATTCCTCTTAAACGTCAGATGGGATCCCTCTCTAGAATCTGGTTCCTTTAGTCTTTTTGGGCTTTATGTCAAACATCCATGGGGTTCATGCTGGACTTTTTTTTAATGAATGCGCGAAATAAGATAACGAACGAATTGTTGCTCATCGGAGAAGTGGCCTACGCAAAGATTTGCTTTTGTTTAGACGTCAGTAATCAATTTGCCATCGCAATCAATTATTCACAGAGTCCTGATTATGCACAGAGGCAAAAACCAAGCTCTTTAATTTTAATTTCATTCCAGTTGTGTCCTGATGAATATGCCCAAGTACCCATTACGAGGGATAATCGCGCCGTGGTTTTCAGAGGAAGCGCGTCTCTGCCCTCACCCTTTTAAAATGGCTCCTTCCTCTTTGAACATACTAATGTGCCTCCTCAGCTCTGAGTAGCTTTATTCTACAAGAGGAACAAGTTAAGGGAGGTCACACCTTTTATAATCACTCTGGCACTCTGGCCTCCCTGCAGACAATACATCTACTTTTAATTTAAGCTTTTTGAAAACGCTTTGGGATTTCGGCGTCCGAGCTGTTGGAATCGATGAAATTTATTATGGAGGGATGTCTAATCTGTAAAGTTAATGCGGGACTTCACGGCTATTGATCAGCACCGAAGGGTACACAAGCTGTTAATCATGGACCAAGGCGACGGAATAAACAGCAACGATGTGGGAGAGACAGGTAATTGTCTCCCGTGCAAATATTATCGCTCCTCGGCTGTACGGACGTGCTAGAAGTTGATGGGGCATGGGAAGTCAGGCAATTCATTTCTGCCAGAATGTCTTATTGCCTTGTTGACATTTAAATTGATGGGCGATGTCAGAGATTTTACAAATGTATTATTTTTTTTTACTTTGATCGTCATTCAAATTGGATGCTTATAAATGGACTCTGCTGAGCTGTTTTTTGGAATGACACTAGTTGTACCCCCCACCCTCCCTCCCCCAAAAGCCATTTTAGAATGAGACTAAATAAGTTTGGTCATTATTTAATATTTCCCAGAAGGACACCTGGGTTGAAGCTTGATCAATGTAGGCTATTTACAGATCGCACCGTTTAGCAGATGATTCTAACATGTTCCGGTCTGGAACTGGATCCTTGTATTTTTCTACAGTAGCATTTCTGTCAAAAATGGGTAGAAGTTTCTGTGGAAAAATACAAACGAAACAAACGAAAACACACGCATACAGTTGTTAATGGTGCGTTTGATTCGGCCACACATACGAGCAAACGCTATCATTATCTCAGGAGCGTCTCGACTTAACCTTCCTTTTCGGGTCCGCCGCGCCAGCTTGTGGCCCTGTCTCGGTTTAATACTTTCGTGTGCCGTGTGCGAATCTGCAGAAATGGCTCGCTGTCACAGGCTAGCCTCCAATGTTTTATGCATTCCACTGTGAATGACAGCCAGATAATGACTTGTTGTAGGTAAAATGGACCTTTGGGGGGTGCGTGTTTTGCCCTTATCTCTTTTTTTTTTTTTTTTTTTTTTGGCTTTGCCGTGCTTTTTTGTTTTCCACAATTATCTCTGAGTAAGTGTAAATTGCCCCTGCAGCAAGGGCTTTCGGTATTGAACTATCATGTCACAGGCTGGGAAGTAAAGGGGGCAGGGGGAAAGGCAGAAATTGAATTTTGTTCTCCTTGTTCTCGGGGTATTTATTAAATGCTCGTAACGTCAAGAGGGAGACAGCGGGGTCAACAGGTTGGGCCCGGCTGCTTTTTCTCCATTACGGATCACCCGTGGCCGCGGCGCGAGCGATTCCCCGCCACTCTAGGCCGAGCGAGCCGCCGACCGGCTACTGAATAAGTCACGACGAACGCTTTCTCATCATGCGCCGTCATCCGCCGCACCGCTCGGAATTATGCTCCGGTGAGAAGCGGTGACAATTTGAAAATTACCGCGGCCCCCTTTCCGGTGCAGGCGATAATTCGTTTTAGTCAGATTTTTTTTTTTTTTTTTTTTTTTTTTACGATTCCTCATTGCTTGCGTCTTCTGAAATGATTTAAAAGCAGTATGTGTCGATCGCAGTTATTCAGGAGGATTCTGGTTAAATAACACGAGAGATATAGTAGGCCACATGGACACGGTCAATTTCCATCTTTCTCCGTTGAACAGAATGAACTGTCCCCACGTTCCCCTACTTTTATTCCGATTTAATTCTAATTACACTATGAAGAACAGACTTGGTCATGCAGAGCTCATCAAAGCGCAAGCGATTGAAGTGAGAGTGAGATATATAATAAGGGAGAATTTATAATTTGGCTGCAAGAGTTCAGTTTTGCCTTGTAATTTGTCTGTACCTAAAAACAAGAGTATAAATGGAGCACCACACCTACTGTAGCTGTCTCTTTTATAATCTTTTTTTAAGTGTTTTCTTTTTTTCTTAATCTGTCTTACATTTGGATCTGGGCACCTTTTGTACCAAAACATGCTTTGTTACTGCAGTGGTTACAAGCATTTATCTGAGCCTGGGCTACCTGTGCCATGAAATTGCTTGATGTATAAATATGTGCCTGGGATCCTTGTCCACACTAGTCCATCACTTAACTCCAGCTCCATAATGCCATAAGTGCCAGTTAGTGGAGCGAAAAGTGTGGTTAAGCCATGGGGCGGAGTCAACTAACAACCGTCTGGTGTCTTGGTGGAAATCTAATTGGCATTTTTTTTAAACTGGAAATTCTAACCATTTCTAAAGCAGCAACCTGGAGTACATCTGTTGGCTCAACAAGACCACACGATTTTCCCAGGAGGTCTCCCATCCAGGTTCTAATAAAGATTGGGTTAAGCGTTTGTTCGGAGTGCAACAAATTGACGGAGGGTAGCACAGCTGCTGGAGATCGGTGAGCTTCTGACACGAACATTGGCCAATCAAGTACCAATGGAGGACAACTGTCTAGAAATAAAGTTGACCTCAACACCTCTGCCCCCCCCCCCCCCCCCCCCACACACACACACTCCACTTCTTGTGATTTCCCTGGCTGCAGTGACAGCCTGTTACAATAAGAATGGTAAGGCGAACAGCAGCATTTTCATCATGGCCCTTATCAGGTGGGTAAATTGGACTATTCGAGTAATTAGTACCCAGCATGGCGTGGTGGCTTGATGGATTGTAGGTCAGATTATATTGACTCTCTCCGGGGGTGATATATTGGCTAATTTAGCGGCTCTTAAAATGCCTGCGAGTGTCGTCCTGGTCAGTCTTCCAGCATCTGCTCCCTGGGTTTCTAGGTGCCAGGCGTGGTTTACGTTGCTCATTTGCTTCCCCCCGCCCCCCCTCCCCCCCCTTGCTAGCATTGACATTGAATCCTGATAATGGGCTCATTATTGGGACCCGGATATTTACTGCCGTGACAAATGAAAAGGAGACTGACTCGCAATGCGCGATTGACGCCGGGCTGAAGGACAGTCGTCAGCAACTGAAAATGCGTCCTGTTGGCGAGTGTCCAAAACGGAACAGATTTGTTCGTTCTGCTGTGTCCAGGATATTTTCTCTTGTTGATACCTGTGTGTTGTTATGTGTGTGCCTTGAGGCCGTGTGTAACGTTCTACCTGCCCTCTCTTGTAGAACCAATGAGGACTCCAAAGAGCCTGAAGATCGCCGAGACCCAAGCCAGGTTAATTGCCGTCGACTGGGAGTCTCTCGGCTACAACATCACCCGCTGCCACACCTTCAACGTCACCATCTGCTACCATTACTTCGGCGCCAACAACGAGACCAAGGCCGACTGCCTGGACATGGACCCCAAAGCACCGCGGCACGTGGTGGGGAACCTGCCCCCCAACACCAATGTCAGCCTGAAGATGATCCTCACCAACCCGGAGGGCCGCAAGGAGAGCGACGAGACCATCATACAGACGGATGAGGACGGTATGTGTGACCATGAGGATGGTAACCGTGTGAACGCACACTCACACACGCACACACACACGCACAAAGGACTCGCACTTATCCTCACTTAGCAGAGCCTTTTTTGGGATCCGCTGGCATAAGTGATGGATAAAATAACTGCACGCAGAGGTTTAACGTTAGTGCATCTTTTATTGCAACTTAGAATAGTGTATTTAATAATTCATTTGAATAAACTTTTAAACTGGACTGTACTAAGTGGCATGTCTGGCGAATTGTGCCGCTTTGTACATACCTGTGTGGTTGCCAACAGCCTAGGTCAATAACACTACTGAAAATGATATGTCTAGTGTAATGAAACTGGCTAAATTGTTCAATTAGTTAACATGTGCTAACACAACAGGATTCAATCAGCCATATTGTAGTTCTCACTGAAATTTTGGAATAACCATTTTTTTGTAGTGCATATTTTCCTTCTTAGCCATATATTTCTAGCCAGCTAGCAGGCTAGCCTGGGAGGGTTCTGTTGCTTTTGGCGGTGGGCCTCACTTCAAACATGCTTGCTTTTAACAGACAGAAAATTGCCACTTGCCTTTTAAAAATCGGTGAAATGTGCAAACCCTGTCATGTGTTAACTGCATATGACAGCATCTTTCAAGTGAAAATGTATCCTTATATATTCTTTGGAGACAACCCTGTAGTATTATAACCAAACTATATGCTATGACCACACTGTTTTGCTGTATATCTCATACGCAGGTTTGCCAACCCTCACATTTTTAGCATGAGGAAGGCTGTCAGGCATATTATGTATGAGCTCACAGGACAACGTGAGATTGGTTGATAAACATAACAGCATTACAGAGAGACAGACGATTGGCTGCCTGTCTTCGCCAGCACCCACCCCCATCCACGACCTGAATCCCCCCCCCCCCCCCCCCCCCCCCCCCCAGACGCAATAAATCTTACTCCAGCCAGCTGACCAAAGTTGCCAACCCTGCAGTATACTCACCATAGTACATTCTATGTATACTTTTGTCAAAATATGAAAAATATATACTGTTCTTATATTCTCAGTCACTTTCAATTATACATAATTTCAACCTCGGTTGCACACATGCTCACTATGCTGTACGATATAACCACGCACACACACCACAGTTTATTTAATCTTTCTCTTCTGCTCTATGTGACTGGCCGGCTTTAAATAAAGGGCTCAGTCACGTCAGTTGGCACACGTATCCCACATCCCCCCCTCCCCCCCTCCCCCTTTTGGTAATAATGGAAAACTTACAGCCGTACAGAGTCCAAACGCATTCAGGCGGTCTTTCATGTGCCTAAAAAAAGGAGTGTGACAGAACTAACAAGCTATCAGCGAGATGAAACGGATACGCGGCGTCTGGCACTGCGCGTCCAGCGCAGGTGTGTGCCGCGGAAGCTCATTTAAAAGCGGACACGTGTTCCTCCTTTCTTCCTCTAAAACGGTCACTCGCGAGAGAGAGGGGGGCAAGAAAGTGCCGAGATAACGGGGGGGGGGGAGGCACGCCGTGAATGTTAAGCCCGAAATGAAACGGCCAGCGTGCGTTCATGCAGATGGCCGGGCCCTATCTCTCCGCCTCTGCTATGTTATCCCTTGAAGTGCTCCCTTTTTTAATCGCTTCTCGTCGCGTGAAAACCGGGAGATAGCATGCGAGGAGACCGAGCCCGCTCCAATGCCTCGCCCGGAATTAATGCAAAACCTTTCTTTAAGCAAAGTTTCGGCTCCAGCTTTTAACTTGCGCGCACCTGCCAAGCTGGAGCTGTTGAATCTCATTCAGGAATCGGGTGCACTGTGGTTTGCTCTGGGCGAGACTGCGTGCTGACTGTGTCCCACATGCAGCACACCTTTGTCATGTAGGTGAGAGAGACACAGAGAAAACCCATGCAAACTGTACTTTTACTTCACGGTTAGCATTTATTCAGACCGATTAGCGGTGTAAACACAAGTGCAATGGTCATGGATCGACGATCAGTAATTCTAAAGAGGGGGGGGAAAGTTTAGCCCCTAGAGAGATGGCAAGTGTAAGAATTGCAGTCTACATCGACAACTTCTCAAGTACCCCATTGAACATTGAACTCAGTTATACAAACAAGCGCAAAACTACCTGAGTGAGCATTAAACTACATTAAGTGAACAGCAGCTAAGAACCACAGGCTCAGAAAACAAACAAAAAAAGGTACGGGCTTAGTTTAAAACAGTATGCTGTGCACTGGTTTCTCCTGTTATGCAAACCTTTACTGAACGTTTAGTGTCCTTGTTTTACTCGAATATGGAGCCTTCTCTATCTGTAGTGCTTTATCCCCATTCAATCACCAAGCTCACGGTTAGTACATACTGTTGGAAAAACAACAGCAAACAGTCTTAACGCAGACAAAGCGTTGCGGCTATAGTCAAGAAAAATCCACCTGAATCAGTCTGAATAAATAAATAAATTATGGAGGAATAAGTGCGTGTGCACTTTTCTGCGATGGCGAGGCTGATTCGCTGACACAGATTTGGTGCGGAGAAGCCGACCTGTCTTCAGGCAGGCTAGAGAAAGCCTTGGTAAACGGTCCCCTCGAATCAAGTCTGGAGACGGCAGACACTTGCACTGCCTCGGGCTGCCTTCATCAGACGGGGCTCCCGCGGAGCTGGTCATGTGACCGGGTCACGCCGCAACACCCTCGGCGTGATTCGAAGAGAAGGCTTTTCAGACGCTGCCGGACTGGGCCGAGCCGACGCAGCCGCCGCGCCGCGTCCGGGCTGACTGGTTATTCAGTCAACGTCATATTCAGACTCAACTAACCGCCACGTGATGACCCTGCTGTTTGGTCAGTCAGTGTCTGTGTGTGGACTATTGTATGGCTACAGTTCTTATTGAATGGCTACAGTTCTGAATTAAATAAACTATTCAGTGTTGCATATGAAGCCTAAAGACATTCTACTTCACAATCAGGAACATCTTGTCGGTCTTTGGTGCTACTGATATTTCACTGTGTAAAATCAAGACCCCCATTTCATTGCCAACTTACTGGGCATTTAAATGGCAATGCTAATCAAGTCAATGGTGATAATGGCTCCTCTCTCATATTAATAAAACTTTGGTCGAACGCAGTTGTTTGATGACTTTGTATGAGAGCAAGGAAATTATCAGTTAATTTGTTGGATTAGACAATATATTTTAAGTGGTTTGGAAATATTCTATTTTTATATAAAATCTATATTTACTAGACGTGGTTTGTGTTTTGACACCGAACCTTCTCAGGACTGCGATGGAGTTTTCTTGAAAGGACACACTGCTTCCATTATCTGATTTGGTGTAAATACATTGTGGTGGGCGGAAGAAAAAAAATTCAGTGAAACCACAAATCACATCAGTCCTCCATTCAACGCACTGTCATTGTGGTATATTATTGGGCAATTTTCAACCTGTAGTATTACTGTAAGTGTATACAGTTCAATCAGCGGGGTTGTTACGGGCACCAAAGCTCATAAGTGGTTTTGTGAGAATAGTATTCATTACTGTAGCCTCGCTTTGACTGCATTAATGAATTCTCCTGTCTTCTCTAATGCAGTGCCTGGCCCGGTTCCCAGCCAGTCCATGAAAGCCACACCATTTGAGGATCGCATCTTCCTTTACTGGAAGGAACCACAGGAGCCCAACGGGGTCATCACTCAATATGAGGTAATGAAAAACTGGCCAGGGCCTGTCCGACGGGAAAACACTGTCCAGCCAAGGTACACACACACACACGCATGCACACACACGCACACACACACCCACACGGCTTCTATATCCAACACCCGTTTCACATCATTTGTAAAACTTTGTATCCAGATGGAACCCGAACCGCTTCGCTGAAATAGCCTCGCTCGTATGTCATACTCGGGTGAAACGGTGAAACAGACCTAAAAATGTAGGTCAACGACACGTCCTGTGGGGACATCAGTGGTGCGAGCAATTTTCCTCTCCCTTAATCTGAAACACACCAACGTTTGGATTTGTTTTTTGCATTAACTCCCTGAACTTTGAAAGCCTTGGTGGCAAATTGAGGTAAACTCTGAACACAGACTTAACAGTTCAGTGTTACCGAAAGGTTAGCTGTACCTCAATTAAAATTTGCATTCCATTATTGACTGTATTAACCCCCCAACCTATGTCACAAACAGTGCGTGGTTCGGATTCAATAAAGCATCCATCTAACACCGTCCGCAGGTAAGTGTTCACGTGCCTTGTCTGGTCTCTGAACGCAGATCAGCTACAGCAGCGTCCGCTCCTTCGACCCCTCGGTGCCTCTGCTCCGCCCCCCTCTGGTCGTGTCCCTGCCCTGGAACAGCTCCCACCACGTCTTCTCCCTGCTGCACCCGGGCACCACCTACCAGTTCGTCATCCGCGCCAGCACCGTCAAGGGCTTCGGGCCGCCCACCACCCTCAACGTCACCACCAACATTTCCGGTACGACGTTTCACCGTGTAAATGGGCTGCATTTACGTGGGCGCGCCTGTGTTACTGTGGGTTCGTCACAGCCTGTTTCTCTGCTGCCTACATGGACCCCCCCAGATTTGAGAATTATCAGCCCCCCTCATCTCCTCACTCTTTGGGACCCCCCCCCCCTCCCCAATTAACACATCAATAAATATTACACATTGTAAGTACACAATCTATATCCCAGCTGTCACAGAAGGCTGAATAGAGCTCCCAACCTTGCTAAGTGAAATAGGGAGACATGGAGGGTGTTTAACAAGCAAACGCACATCAAAAATACATTTTTTTTTCAAGACAATGAAGTGTGTACACACATGGCCATTACTTGCAAATATAAGTACAGCAGAACAGGACTTGCAATTCACACTTGCTTTTGGTCCTCACGTGATTTTGTAAATACAAAGAAATCTGCTGTCATTTTATCCAGAGACAAGTGGTAAAACTCACATCTCACCATTTCTAATGTACCCTTTAGTTAATTTTTGACAGTTAATCTTCATGTAAACCTGAGGAATAGTGGTAAACTATTATGGAGTCCTTCTTGACGCTGCCAAATATAAGTTTGCAAGCATTCAGCAACCTGAAAATGTTACCAAATAAATGTATCCCCCTTTGTGGAGGAAGAATACTAATGCTCCTTTAAATTATTCTAATATGGACATCGGAGTGGAGCAGCACCTTTCATGTCACAGTAGCTGAGGTTGAATGTGTCAGCATCCGCTCTGCAGAGCGATATCATGATTTCTCATCCCTGCTGGTGTCGGGGTAATTTGCCACAGCATTATTTCCTGCGCTCTGATCTCGACAGTGCTCTGCGCGTATCGCGCAGAATGTATTTGAAATCTGTCGAAATGATGGCAGAGGACATCATTAGATGATATTTCAAATGACAGACTGTATTTAAAGCAATCAAATTAAGCAGGTGAGTGGGAGCTAAAAGCTTCTTGACATGTTACTTAATGGCAGATGGGGGCAGTAGCCTTTTTAAAATAAGAGGTTCCCTTCGCCTTTTGCCGTAAGCCCCTGCCTTAATGCTCAGAGATGCAACGTACATAATGTAGGTAGAATTACCTGAAATATAATTTGCAGCCTTTTTGCACAGCAGCTACTTTAAATCAGTTTATTTTTCAGGAAGTAAAAAAAAAAAAAAAACTTTTCAATTATGAAGTGCATTAGAATTTGTGCGCTAAGCAGGAGATGCTTTTAACAGCACTGTCAATAAAATGCTCAGCCAAGGTTTTTTTTTAAGTTAAAGGTTTTTTTTTTTTTTTCGTGTGTGTTATTTCTGAGAGTATTATTTTCGTTATGGACCATGCTGAGCAAAAGAGGTTTGACACATGGCTATGTAGTACCCCGTGGGTGTGCACCTCTGAGGTTTCAGGTTTGATTCCCACTGCCTTTATATGCCCTTTAGCCAAGGCTCTTAACCTGGATTGCTCCCGCAAATATCCAGCTGTATAAATGGATTGTACACCAAGAATGTAAGTCACTTGGGATGGGTGTCTGTTTAATGCTTAAATTGACTGCCCCCCCCCCCCCCCATTTCTCCTCAATGCCTTGGCATGCCATGAGGTTTCCATGTGTTTGTGAACGTACCTCCATTCTGCCCCAACAGCCCCAACGTTAGAGGAGTACGACGGCTCCGAGGCGTTCTTGAACGAGACCACCACCACCATTACGGTTCTGCTCAAGCCCGCCCAGGCCAAAGGCGCTCCAATCAGGTGAGCGACGCAAACCTGCAGCGGGCGGGGTTCCCGGCCTCTTCGTCCGAGGCCCTCAAGTTAAAAAGCTTGGCGTTTTGTGTCTGTTTTGTGTTTCTGGCCTCGGCACGTTCCGTAAATAGACCTGTGGTTAATCGCATCAGGGACCGCTGGGGAATTTAGCTATCCAGGACCGGAATCGGCCGGCTGATCTCGATTTGATTCGGCCATTGTCGCTCCGCAACCGTTTCATTTCCTCTCGCCCGTCGGCACCGGCGGGGATATAGAGTTAGAAGGCACTTGTCATGAAGGGGATTTGGAGATAACTCCCGGCTGTCCGATTCGGTAAATCGGCTATTATGCGACGGGCTCGGCCCGCAATTGTGAAATGGAAGGGGCGCGTATGGTGGGGGGGGGGAGAGAAAGGAGAGAAAGGGGCACGTACAGCATTGCGAATGCCAACCGCCTGACCTTTATTCCACAAGTACCCTCTTGGAACATGTCGCTTGTAGGCAATTAAATGCTTGTGTCAAGGCAACCAAAGTTTGACGAAGCCTTTATTTTCAGAAAGGTGGTGTTTTTTTTTTTGCTCATTGCAGTTAATTACATTAGCATGTGTTCCGATATATGGTCAAAGGATATGCCCTCTTGCTGAAAGACATGTTCTTTTTAAAATGGCGGTTGTTATTGTGACTCCATGCATCGCGGCACTCCAGCAAGATGTGAGACTGGTGTTTTTTTTAGGTGCTGCTTTGGAGTGAGTCGGATTCTGGTCTTCAGAAAGTTTCCTCCTGCAAGTATTATTAAAAGGGGCCCTTTTAATTTGACTGGTTTTGGCAGCGAGCTGTTTAACTGGCAAAGATCTGCTGAAAGCCGAGGGAAAAGCGCACAGCAGGCTGGGAACTCCGTAATTCAGGGAAAGTTAGTTAAGGTGTTGTGCGACGGACTGAGCTGCAGCGAGCGGGCCTGCCATCTGCTCAGGTAATTTGTAACAGTTTGTCATTGACAGGCGATACAGGAAAAGCCGAGCGCTCTATTTCGGCGTACCCGGAGCAGATTTTGAGTCCATCTGTGCCAGCGTCATGGAATGTCACTCGCGCTTCTGATTCACGGCGCTTCGAGCCAGAATGGAGGCAGCGGACGGGTCAGCGGGGGCGGGGGCGGCTGCGATCGCGTTCTGGTCGCTAATGGCAGGAGGAGCGTGGGCGGGGGCAGAGGATCCCCTCCCCCCCCAGCCCCCCCCCGGCCGGCGATTACAATGGGGTCGGGAAGACGAGCCCGCGAGATAGCGCTAGCTGAGGAAGCGGGGGATACGGTTGGTTTGCGGCGGTTGGGGGCGAAAGGCTCGTTGCGCCATTTTTGCGTGTTGCCTTCACGCCGAGCCGCCTGCTCTTTCCACGTTAGCGACGGCCTGAGGGAAGGGAGCACATTACTCTGTCAGAGCGTGGCAGTAATAATGTAAAAAAAAAAATGGTACTTTCAGTTGGGGATTTTATCCACTGTTATTGGGACAGCTTTCTTGTTTTGCTATCTAAAAGGTTTTGTGTGTGTGTGTGTGTGCGTGTGCGCGCGTACATGCGTGTGTGTGTGCAAGGGAATGTCTGTTAAAACTGTATTAAGAATCAGTGCTAATGGAGATTGGCGATGGGCAGGACCTAATCCATAGAGATTGTGTTCCCAGTGAATGAACTCATTTACAATGAATGAACTCATTTACATTTAATTGTAGTTTGCTTAAAAAGACTCAAAGGCCTATTTTACAGACGAAAAAAAAATTTAATTTACTTGTAGTTATACTGTAAATGTCTGTTGTCAGTGACCCCCCTAGGAATAATGTTGCTGGTCACATGTTATTTTAAGGCTCTATTTATTGATAGAAAACATTTAATGAAAATATTCCTTTTAATACAGATATTAAAAACCAGTTTAACTGTTAAACCCTTTGTAAACTAAATATAAGGCTTGTCTGTTCTTTCATGCCGAATTATAGCAAGTATTAACACAACCGAGTTTTATAACAGAAAGTCTTCTCAATTACATCAGATTATCAGCTGTTTATTCTGAGCTCTTTATCTGTTTGCTTAATACTTTGACAGTATGTATTTAAATAACTGATTGAAATGTATTGTTAAAATCTTTAGCGGCATCTCTGCTTTCAGGGGGTTGGCCTTTCCACCTCTCTGTCTCAAGTGTTCGCCATTGGCAGCTTTTGAAGGCCCATGTTTGTTTGGTAGCTTAATTTCACAATTTATCTACCCCGGTCTGTTTGTTGTTAGTGTCTGTGACACTTAAGAGAAATAATCTCTTAAATAAGTGCGGTATTGACTCTTCGAATTTACGTCAATGCCCTCCCCCTCCGCAGCGCTTACCAAATAGTGGTGGAGGAGCTGAACCCCCACCGCTCCCGCAGGGAGGCTAGCTCCGGCGACTGCTACCAGGTCCCCGTCTCCTACCAGAGCGCCTCCAGCGGGGGCTCGCCGTACTACTACGCGGCCGAGCTCCCGCCCGCCAGCCTGCCCGAGCCCTCCCCGTTCACGGTGGGGGACAACAAGACCTACCACGGCTTCTGGAACCCTCCGCTCGCGCCCAGGAAGAACTACAACATCTACTTCCAGGCCGTGAGCAGCGTCGAAAAGGTTAGAGCCGCTTCGTCTGTCACAGTTTCGCCTTTTTTTTTAACCTATGGGAATTATAATAATGATGTTATCTATAAGTGATACAGTAAATGACAGTGTGAGTATACAGTATGCTATAAATGATAGCCAAAAGAGTAATGGTTTCAAACACATTTCATCCTTATTGAAGACAAGGTTAAGGAAATAAAGCGGCTATACAACAAATGTGGGAAAATATCTTTATGATATATCTGGCATCTGCTGCCTCTGCCCTTTAGTACCGTGAGCGTTTCTTTCCTCTCCCATAAAAGGGCGAGAGAATGACACTGGTGGTGACAGCGGCGGCGTTAGTCCAACGGCGCTGGCCGCATTGAAACCCCTCGCATGTCCTCTCGTAATGACCGGCTGTACCGAGCCGTGTCTCTGAAGTGCAGTAATTGTGACGGGCCTCGCAAACACCGCGACGAACTCCGTTAAACAGTCTTCGGTTCGAAGGCCAAGCATCGCGCGAGTCCTGGGCGAAGCTCCACGGATACCGCATTCGTGAAATTCCTTTGAGAGCTCGCCTGTGAGAAATGCGCGGCTGCCCTTGCAGCATTCAGTTACGACTGCCCTTCATGTCGTTTTGTTTATCTCCTACAGGAAACAAAAACCCAATGTCTGAGACTCGCCACGAAAGGTAAGAATGCTTTTTTTAAAAATCTTGTGTGCGTGCGTGCGTGTGTGTATGTCCATATATAAAGAGAGGCAAAGGCCTTGTGGACCCTTGTATGATTAATTGGATGTGGCATTTCTGTTTCATAGCTTTTCTCCAACCCCCCATCCCCCGCCCCCCACCCAAAACTCTTCCTGTTCCCATAGAATATGCCTCCTGATTCAGAACTCTTATGTCATGAAGTGTTTCTCTATCTATAGATTCCATCCTTCAGCCAGAAGGATAGGCATGTTGCCTGGGTCTGGATTTAGGCTGCATGAAGTTTGTTATATTTCTGTCACAGAATACATCATTTTATGGCAACGATCGCCCCTCAAACACAGAAGGGCTCTTGCTGACAGCTTTGAAGATTTCAAAAAGTGCAAGCTTACTCATTGTTAATTTAAGTTTTTTTAAGTGATTAAGAAGGCATCGTCATTACATTGATGCAATATACCAAAACCATGTGGTGGAATGTCAATAGAAGCTGAGAAATTGATAAGAAACCACCCCATGATTCAGTCAAATGAGAGGTCAAAACCTCTTTACATATCATTAGATGTTGTTGATTATATTTCCATTTAGCTGAATTGATTTCCATTTCTATTTGGCTGAATTGATTATATTGTACATGACCAGCTCTATATCTTTTAATCCTTCATGAATTACAGTACTTCATTTTTAGTATTTTTCAAGTTCAGAATCTGTAAAGATTTGTTTTTAAGAGATTTCTCCCCCCCTTCCCCACCCACACACACACTTGATCCTTAGAGTGCTACAAACATGCTTTTACACGATCAGTGTCAAAGCGGTTCCTTCATAACATAATCCCTGAAACAGCTGGTATTATATTAATGCAGGGTTTTAGATGTTGTTTGTGGTTCACTTCAAAGATTGCGGCGAAATCATTTGCTGTGTTTCTCTTCATTGGCCCATTCCGGGTCTGTGGTCTCAGTTTCTGGTGCAAGCTTTACTGTTTTTGGAACAGCTGCTGTCTGTACTCATTTGCCCTTTAAGCTGAGGTTATAAATGGTACGCATCATATCGTATACCAGTAAAGTCCTTCCTGTTTGTGATATCTCTAATGAGACTGCGCAGGGTTCGCATTCTTCTGTTTACGCGGCTACGTATGGAGCGCATTAAAAGCGGATGGGTAAACGGGACGTTTATCTTCTGAGTCGCAGTGCTTCCTTATTATCTGGTCTTTGTGTCGCAAACGGGGAGCTTGGCCCTGATTAAGATGCTGTGTTGGAGAAAACGGATAATGCTTGGATTACACACCGGCTTTGTCACTGTTGGATTTTGCGTCAAGAGGCAATATACACTGAAGCTGTGCGATACGTTCTGTCGAAAAGACAACAACAGGAACGGCCCTTTCTTCCATAGTATGTTATTATTTGGATCCGCATAATACAGCCGTAAGTGATAACATAAACAGCTACATAATGGAGAATGGTTAGTGCGGTCATTTATACAATGCCTTTGCTCAAGTGTACATGGCCCAGTGTTTATTTAACAGCACATCAGTATCCGGCCTATAGGTATAGAATTTCTGTGGTCCTCTCTGCAGTCAGATCTCTGAACACGAACCCTCCTCAGCTGGGCCTTATAAATCGAATCTTGAGGGGCCCCTGTTTGCTGCCATTGTTTTTATTAATCGTTTTTGCTTCCTGTGTTTGAAATAAAAAAAATAATTGTCAAAGCAGTTCCGACAGTGTTATATATGGCCGTGTCGTACAGTTTGGAATGAAAACAGATTTTCATTTTAAGCAGATATTTTTTCTCCCGCAGAATGGTATAATCTAATTTATTCCGAATTCCTCCCAGGATTTCTTTATGAATTTATCTTGTAAGCTGTGACAGGAACATAAGTATTCCTGAAGCCAGTTGGGAATCATGTCTAACCCAGTACTCTAAAATGGTTGAAACAGGACTCCAGAATTGATTAATAACTTTTTAACCATGGTGTCAAAATCTATCATGCAACCTGTTCCTTAAGAAAGGGTATTGCTTTTTATGTTGATTTTCAAATGGCGTTCTCATTTCGGCTTGCTCAGTAGGAGACAGTGTCTTGCTCTGGAAGCCACAAATCTTTTCAGGTGTATAATATGCATTTGTAATGACTTCTTATGTTGTAAAAATACATGTGTAACCTCATTTGAAGATATATTTTATGAGATTACTGGGATGTATTTTTGTAAGCCCTGTCTTTAATATTCATGGCAATAATATGCAGCTTTTCATAGGGGATGCAGTCTGCCTGTGTGTCTGTATTCATGAAGGGGCACCAAGTCCGGCACAGCATTATGTTCACCTTTATAGATAGTCGTCAAAAACCAAAAATCACCAAAACCCTTGAGAAATTTGGTGTTTTGTCTTAAGCCTATTAGTTACAGTAAGTAATTGATCTTCAGCATGAAAGGTGGTTGAGGCTCACTTAAAAAATAAAAAAATAATTGCATTTATATTTTTGCAATAAGTTGAAAATCTAGACAGGGATTTGTTGAGGGAATATAGGTATGGAGAGGTACTTAATTCCCACCCCTGTCATATTGTCTACAGCCAGGGTGGTGGTGGTGGAGGTAGAGAACACCATACCCATGTCATTGGGGGTGGGTGTGTGTGTGCACATGATCCGTACCCTGGGACAGAGAGAGAAGAAGCAGCGAGGCCCCCCTGTCAGGCACGAGACAGGCGGGGTCCCGCGTGGCCAAGCGTACACGCACTAGCCCCGCCAGTGACGGCACCAAGCCATGTCAGGCCCGCTGTCACCTTTTTTTACAGGCTCTCGAAACAAACCTCTCCAGTCCTGTGACCTCACTGTGACTGTTGTGCAACTTGCTCTTTCTGATTGAGGTTTTAAGTGGGTTGTCTAATCCACGGATTAGCAGTTTGCAAATGCTAAGAGGGTGCGCCACCTCTAAAAAAAACACGAGAGAGACGCGTGTCTCCAAGAACCTTAACTCTTTAGGCCTCTAGTACCACTGTTTTTGGAGCAAGTACTGTCTGGATGGAGTACCAGCAGCTATTCATTTTGAGTCTCCATTCAGGAGTCAAGGAAGAAGGGTATTATCGGGATGAATTACCCCGATGACAGACCGGAGAAACTCTCTACAAGGTTCATGGAAGGACGCACTCTTGATGTTAATGTGTACAATGAACTAGAGCAAGAGTACTGTTGGGGGAGGGCGCAACATGTTCTTTGAGGGCCATCTTGTCATCCTTCTGCCCCCGGGGTGGCGAGTGAGTAGAAAGGGGAAAGAATGGGAAGGCCGGGGCATTTCTTGAGGCCGTGACACAGATGCTGAGTTGTTTTTTGTTTTCCTCTATTAAAAGTAGGCCACTTCATAGATCCTAAGCAATAATAGCTTGAGTGCAGGCTTGAGATGGACGGCTTTAGCCAGGCTTAAAAGTCTTTGCCGCCAGGCCATCATCTTCCATCTCATAATAGCATACTTTTTTTACCACAGGAACTATGAAATGTCTAAAACTGTAATGCTAAGAATGTTAGAACTCTGTTTGTTATCAGTTGGACATTGAGTTTGTTGAAGCACGCTTGGAGTGAATAAGTCTTTAAATACAGGAAAAAGCGTGTTAATGCAAGTGAGAAATAAGGAAGCTGTCACCCTTCAGATTTTTTAGTAAGCAAAGCCTGAGTTTTGAAATTTACTGTTCAATTGAGTTCAAAATGATAGCAAATTGACACACAATACATACAATGTCTATATAGTATGCCAGACATTGTAGCATAAACACTGTATCTTCTTCTCAGGCTGTACATTGACTAGCTCAATCTCCGACTGTCCCTTGCCTCATTCATATAAGAGAAGAAATCTAAATTGAGCAGAGAATAAGAGTGCATGATTATTGCTCACTTTGAGAAAAATGATTTAGTGTCATTAATATAAGAACAATTCCTTGAAAGGAGAGATGGCTAATGACCCTGTAACTATTTATTAGCCATTGTTTATTTTTTATAATACTTATTTAAGGTATTGTTTTTGCTTCTTTTATGAGAAAAGCGAACACACTTTTCTGTCAGTCTCGGTGTCATTTTAATTATGCATTGCCTAATAATACTCGTCGCTGTTGCTATTTTCAATGTTTCTGTGTTCGTGTCTTCGTTTGGATGTTAGACAGAACGATATAATGACACCCCGCGGTCAGCTGAAGTGAACGCATTACTGGGCCTTCACCTCGACTCTGTGTCGGCGACCGCGTTTGACCGCGGCCGAGCTAGTGCGTAAACACCTTTCACCGTTTTAAACCGGGGGGGGGTGAGTGTGTCGAGCTCCGCTTCCGCAGGGCCACAGCGGCTGTGGGATTTTCTGTTTTCCTTTCAATCAAGCGCCAGTTGAGGCCTTTGAAACAAGGCAACACGGGCTCTAGCAGGCCGGTGACCTGAAGCTATCGCGCGCGCGTGCCGAAACGCACCACAGACCAGCAGACACCGGGGCCCTCCAGGACTGGAGTCCGTCACCCCCTGCTCTCAACCTTTAGTAATTACCCTGTTCCGTGCTTTATGCGTCAGCCCTGGCACTGCCGTTCAGGTCCACTCCCTCATTATAGTTTTAAACTGTCAGGGAACTTTTTTTAAACGGGTCGTTGTTTGCTTGTTTGCTAGGGGCAGCGTCTCCACACTCGTCCGACTTCCTCTCCATCGTCAGCTTTTTATTATTTGTGTGTACTTTTCCTCTTATTTTGTCAAAATCTTTTGTCGAACTCGGTCTCAATGCAGGCCAGCTGTGTATATTTATTGCCATGGTGACATACAGTACAACTACAAGGCGGGGCTAAAGTACAGGAGTGGCACGGAGCGAGAGACCAACACTCATACCGACATTATCCGCACCGCAATTTATTAAAACCGTGTCCGCCCCGCTTATGTGCTTTGGTTGCCGAAGACAGAAATAGCGAAAATTGAGCATTTTTGTTTGAGGGGGGAAATGCTTTACTATTACTATGTCCAGTGTTTTACCGAACCATTGTAAAACCCTGCCATTATGCATTATACAGGGAGTGCTAGGGGGCCTGTGCTATATTTGTGGAAATACAATAGGGCTGCAGGTGCCGGTGCATTAACGTCAGCCTTTTCTCTCTCTACTTTAGTTTGTGGTTGAGCCTGGTCGTTTGAGTTGAGGCGGGTCATAGGTCATTTAGCCGGCTAGCCGCGATGAATAACGATGGCCTTATCTCGTGTGTGACAGAACTGGCGCTGCGGTCATTTCGGGCCTTGCTTTTGTCGCTCGCTCCTTCTCAGCATTTTGGAGATTTGTCTGTTTGGGTCTTATTGCACACCCCTTCCCTCTTCTTTCACTTTCAACAAAACATGAAACGGCGCTTTGGTTTTATACATGTTTTTTTTTGGCCTTTTTTCTTCGCGGTGGTGGGCGCAGGGGCGACGGAGGAACCGGAGGTGATCCCCGACCCGGCCAAGCAGACGGACCGCGTGGTGAAGATCGCCGGAATCAGCGCCGGGGTGCTGGTCTTCATCCTGCTGGTCCTGGTGGCGATCCTGCTGGTGAAAAAGAGGTAGGCCTTTGGCGGCTGCGGCGACGCCATGTCGTCGAGCGCCCCCCCTCTCTCTCTCTTTGGGTTTAAATGGGTCTGAACGAACGTGCGCCAGCAACACCCCCCCTCGACTCATCATCCCATGCCATCCGCACATCAGCATCGCCATCGCTTCACTGAGGATCCCGGCGCTGACTCTCAATGGAAATGGCTGCGTAATGGAATACCCATTTAGAGGCGAAGCAATTACATTTACCACAATTTACCACGTAAAAGCGTTCCTGTATGCATTTGAAAAAAGAAAATAACAGATGAAAGGAATATATTTTAAAAATTGAATGTGTTTGGCGTAGAGAGGTTGTTGTTTTTTTTGATGGGTGTAGTTTAACCTGAGACGACACGTAGTGTTAGCGAGCCGGGCTCCATTGTCAGGCCGCTAGCCCTAGAGTCATCTGTGCGGCAGTGGGGGAGAACAGGATTAACTTTCCCCCGCCGTAAGTTAAGTGCGGAATCGGTGCGGCGGAGCAGCGCGCACGCTTCTCAGCAGGCTCAGGCCATTCCTTCCATACCGTGACCACTTTGCTGTCTAAACTCAATTTGCACACTTAAGTCCCCACGGCAGCGGAAAGACAATGAGGGCGCTACACCAAGTGATATACTGACGGGAAAACCAACAGAACAAATTCAGGCTCCGTTGAGCCTCAGCGTAGTTTATCTTATCAGTGAATGGGACTGTTGTTCAGTTGTGGATGAGAATTGCAACGCTAGGAGCAGTTGTTTTTTTTTTTCTCTGTCCGTTGCAAACGTTTAAGGCTGAGTTCAGTCAGATTTATACCTTTCAGGCCACGCAGGACAGGGGTATAAATTCAGCCCGGCCCATCTGTGTGAGCTAGCTGCTAGGCTTTCCACTTCAAAGTGTAACTGATACGCCAGGAACAACTTGAATGTTTCAGTGAACACTTCTGTGACTGAGCTAGCATAATCTCCCAGTTTGGTCAAGTGTTGAAATGCAAATACACGCAAATTAGTCGGAAAACCCGGTCTATGGAATTTACTATCAGTGTGTTTTTTTCCAAAGCATACTTTTTAGTGGACAATGCTGTCAATACAGCTTGTTTAAATCCCTGCTTGATCACTAAAAAAAACATGAAGAAACATTTTTGTAACTGCACACGTGCTGCAGATTGTTCTTGCTCTTTTTGAGTATGCACATGTTAACGGTATATCTATATGTAAACACAGGTGTTGTTAGTTTTTCATACGGAACAACATATTGAAAGAACAGTCAGTAATGTTCATTTTAACGCTACTATGCAAGTTGTACACAGGCTAATAGTCAGTAATGTCATTTCATAATTACTCTTATTGATTTGGCTCAGCAAAGTTTTTCGATCAATGTTTATGATGAACATTGGGAAACTGAAATGTCAATTAGAAATTATGTTAATAGTTTTTCAGCTCCCGAAAGATTAATTTTACACAGAAAAACAACAGTATGTGTTAATTTGCTTGAAGATGAGTAACATGCCCATGCTCCAGTTTTGTTTCGCAAGGTTGTCTGAGTGAGTCATATGAAAATCAGAGCGAACCAACCAGTATGTCCACTTATCTGCTGGGCATTGTATGACCAATAGCACCATCTTCTGGTCTTTTTGAGGCATTACATATTCAAGCTGCTCAATGATGTCAAATAATTAGGAGCCGAAATCATATTATCTACACTTCATGAATGATTCACACATACTTCAAACTGCAGTCCATGTACTGTATAAAATGAGTTTTGCTTCACATCTGTGTTAGTATTATAGCATGCGTGCACATGCTGTGTCACCATACCGTAGTTTAGCTGCTAGATGAGGTTGTCTCATCTGATTTACAAAGGAATAGGCTAAATAAAGAGGGGCAATACTCTAACATATGAGAAAGTGTGAACTGACATTTTCACTTGTTACTTTGCAAGGTATACATTTCTAACGTTCCCTAGAGTATGTGTGTTTTTTTATGTGTGGTTACTTGACCTGGACTGGCTCACAGTAGACTGAGCAGTCCTAGTGAAATGGGATTGGAGAGAGAGATGAGGAGGGGGGGAAGAGTGTTTTACAGGGCTGTGTCGAGGGCTGTGTGCCATTAACATGGATGGAGAGGCGGGCTGCGTCCACCCGTTGATGAGCGGGGAAATCATTCAAATTAATCTTAATTGGCAGAACAGTCTCTGTGCCTCTCTGAATGTTATGCCAATTAGGCCTCGTTTTTAAACTACCTCTGCTCATTTTAATGCCGTTCCCCTCTCATTTTTTTGCCCACTCTCTTCCCCCATAATCTTTCCATTGCAGGATAATTTCAACGCGCACCCCCCCCACACAAGCCCACACCGTGCTCATTTCTCACCCTTGGTTTGCCGGGCTTTCCATCTGGTGGAAATGGTCTGAGCTTGCTTTTTTTAGATAAGATGGAGAAGGTCAGAAATTATGCCAGGGAAAAATGTGAGATGAAAGCGAAGGTTTTTGTTATTTATTTCTTCTTATACTGTCATGAGATGTGGGTTGCCTGGCAATGAGTCTTCTTAAAAGTTTTATATTTAGTTTTTTGTTTTTATTTTTTGAGAAGATGCCTTTTTTTCCACAGATGTACAAGTGTTCATTTTAAAATCACCAAACTTGAAATTCATGAGTGAGAGTTCTTGTGGAAGTTATGGTGGTTTTCTGTGTATAATTTTGTAACTGAGCACTCATACCATTAAGTAGAACATAAAGATTATACTAGATGGCTTTTTGGCATACCAGTAAGTACAAATGTCGTACCAGCAGAGGAAATGTGAATTGCGTAGACTATATCCAAATGCTAAGGCCCAGAGTTGGTCTTTGATATGTCTTTGATTGCATAAAGCTTGTTCTTTAAAGTTGACGCTCATTTCAACAGGGTACTCAATGATGCAGTATTATTGTACAACAGGTTGATTTGATGATTCATTTTAGAAAATACATTTTTTTAACAAATAAATGCAGAAACAGACCAAATACGACTTTCATTTCAATGTATTAAATAATTGGCTTTTAAAAATTTGGAATGCCTCCCAGTTTTTAAATTCAGACTGGAAAATGGAACAAAGTTGTGAGCAATGGGGATATTTGGTGGTAATGAGTCATAATCCATCTAATCCTGTTGGAATGGATTAAAAAAACTGGTCTTAATTGAATTCAGATATGAGTCATGTGGCTCGTTTTTCTTTTTAGAGTGAATCTGTGGAAAACTCGGTGTGAAACAGTGCTATTAAAATGTGTTTGCCGAACAAAGCCAAGCGACATCTGGACGTTTGGAATGTGTCTTTCTCTTTACTGATCGGTTCCCGGCCTGGTTCCATCTGGATCACGAGTGTGCCTTTGCTTTAGTCTCTAGTCTATATGCTCTTGAGTTTGTTTTCATCCTTGAGGCTTTTCACAAATGCAATGCGTGTCTGGTCTCCTAAGCGTCGCTGATGCGCAAAGCTGAGCTTTGTGATGCACTAAACCCATTTGCTTCATTTTCGAGTATCTGATGTAGGCCAATTGACCAGAAAAGGACTTTCATTAGTTTGAATCGATTTATCAGTAGTGAAGCAATTAATTCAAACTGTTTGGTGCTTCACGGCACACATATTTCATAATCGACTTGGTCGTTACACTTCAAAATCCTAAAATTGTTCTTGCCAAGGATCCTCGGAGTTTGATGAGTTTTCAGTGACGCCTTTCGGTGAGAAACTCTTTGATGCATAGCAAGAGTGGGAGTTCTTTACAGAAATAAACTTGTTTGTCCATTTATAATTTTAGAACTGAGTATTCATTCCATTACGGGACTCATCTGGTCAGGTCATGATTATTCTTGTCGTTTTTCATTATGCAGATAACCTACCCAGAATAATGAGTGTTCAGTGTTGGCTAGGACTCATACATGCTAATTTATGGGAAAATCCACTGTACAAAAATGATAATTTTATAAAATGATAAACATTGTGGTTCATAATTAAAAATGAACTCAGATGATACTGCATCTTTAAAATGTTGGTTTGTTGCATTGTTTGTTTTCCAGGTAAGACCTTTCAGCTGAGACTGTTGTTACATATCCACATGCTTATTTATTTATTAATATGTCTACGTGAACACACACATCAATTTTAGGGAAATGGGGTCAACAGTGCCCATGACAACCTTTTCTATTGAATGAGACACCCATTGCAATGCATGATAGTTGCAATCAGTCGCAATTCTCAAATTGAAAAAAAAAGTTAAATTAATCAAAAGATAAAATTCTTGCATGCTGTGGTACAGTTATTTTCTGCACACCCTCACTGCACATTTTTAGCAGCTTTAATTGCACGCCCTCAAAAACAAAACAATGCATGAAGAATGAAATGCTAACCTTAAGAAATTGGGGTGGAAAGTATGTTTTATTGGCTTATTTTATTTATTTATTTATTTATTTATTTATTTATTTGCTTTTGTTGATACCACTGATTGACACTTTGCATTCACCAGTAATTGTTTATTCTGCTGTCTCTGATTGGCTTGCCAGGAGGAGCTACTATTCCTACTCGTATTACCTGTAAGTAAAACACAAAAAGAGGATGGGGGTCCCTTCTGTCTGCGGGTAGAAATGTAGTGTTTTAAAGATGCAGTATCCTTTTTTCAACTGAAAACACATATCGCTCAGACCGATTGCATCCCCATTGACCAGCTCCAACTTTCAGCACAACCAAGTCATAACCAAAGCGGTGTTGGCTGAAAAAAGAATGCTGCACTTGTCATGATTCCTACTCGTGTGTGTCTGTGTGCGTGCCTGTGTGTGTGTCTGTGTGTGTGTGTGTCAATAACCCCATTTATTCATTCATCAATTCATCTAACTACTTGGACTAACCCACTCGTCGGTAAAAGGGATTATGGGAATCACTTTCTAGTACAGAAAATGTATGGCTGCTGGCCATACATATTGGTGGCATCTGGTATTTCCACTGTATTGCTGTGTATCGTTTGTTTTCCCCTTGTATTTACGATAATTTCAATTTTCATACAGACGTGCGTTTATGTGGCATGCGGTATTCTGTCGCCTGAGGTTTCCAAAGTGGTGTTTTTATTGGTCACTGATGCTTTCAGGTTGAATGTTCGTAAACTTGATGTGGTCACTATTTTTCTCCTGCCTTTGCTGAATAAAGCATATTGGGCTTGGTAGGTTCACAGGCTCCATGCATAGGGAAATGCCTCTTTTTTTTTTTAAACCCTCTCCTTCTTTGTTTTTTATTTTTTCCTACTCATCACTTCATTTAAAAACCTTTATTATCCCTGTCCATTGAGCAAACAGCCTTGGTTATTAGCCATTTTGAGAGTAGAGAACTTTTGGCTGTTTGAAACGTTTTGGGTAAAGTGATCCTAAGTCTGCTTCTGAATAATCGCCTGACCAGCTAGCTTGATACCCTACTTTTCCCAGGAACAGATACATTTCAGCACAGTTGAGTGTAATTTTAGGTCATTTTATTTTCCATTTGAACAATTAAAACTAAAATTGATGTAGGCTGTGAGAAATGTCATATCGGGAATAATTATATAGTTTTATACCCCAGAGTTGTAAGGAACTTACTGAATTTTTAAATAAAAGGCTATTAAAATGTACTTTTGGAAGCTGACTCACTTTAGTCGCTCTTTGGTGTAGCTAATACAGATGTGCATGCCTATTTCTAAAGGATGGAAATTGGTTATATACAGCAGATAATTGCTTTTGTGATATTGTGGCATGAAGTGATGCTATTTAGTTCCGTCTTCCTGCTCAGGTATACATTGTCATTGCACAGAAGAAAATATGACTCAGGTTTTGCACATTAATTTCACTAATCTTATCTCAACTTAATTCTGTCAGTTTCATCTGCAAATTCACTACTTACACAATACGTTATAAGTGCTTATATTCACATTGGTTGTACGATAATGGTTTGATGTTACAATAGTGAAAAAGTTAACGAAGTCTCTAACTTTTGAAAGGGTGAGCATAGGTCTAGGTTATTTGTCATGCACAGATCTTTAAAGATGTTTTAAACTTAGTTAACACGTAGCCTAAATTTGCCTGGTTATGAAATTATATAAATATTTATGAATATTTTGATGTCTTTGTTTCTCTTTTGCACAAACCAGCCTTTTAGTGAGCTGTTCAAAGTAAATTGCATAAAGAAAACAATTGATCTGAGAAAAAAAGGCAGCTAAGGACATCAGTAGAGTTTCATTAAAACCAGGATCTAGATCTATACCTGAAACATGATTCATTTTGTTTGTCAGGCTCCAGTGTACTCCACTGGACTTTCAGTGGTTATTAAATATCTACCTGGACAATGTATCAACCTCAGGTCAATTTCCCGATGGTGGAGGAATTATGACGAGTTAGCTTCTTCTTTATTTTTAATTTTTTTGCAAAGGGCACATTCACTTTCTATTTCTTGAACGTGAATTGAAGCTGCTGCTGTTAGCACAGCAGTGTTTCCAAAAGATTGGATTCTCATTTCCATTTAAAAAAATCTCTGGGTCTCACACCTGTGAGAAACCTGGCATGTCTTTGAACTATGTGGGGACATTTTCTGCAGTTAAGCGTACAACACAGACTAACGTGCCGCAATTATCATTTGAAAGGAGACAAAAAAATGGTGTTCATTTTCGAGGAAATACGCTATCTTCTGGGTCACGTCTTTGGGCTTCCCCTAGAACTGTGAAACCCGTGGCACTTCTTTTTTTTTTTCTCTGAGAATTTGCTTTTTAATCGGGCATTTAATCCCTCAGGAAACTTGCCAAGAAGCGCAAGGACGCCATCGGGAATACGCGGCAAGAGATGACCCACATGGTCAACGCCATGGACCGGAGTTACGCCGACCAGAGCACTCTCCATGCCGAGGATCCCATGTCCGTCACCTTCATGGACTCGCACAACTTCAGCAACAGATGTGAGTATGATCCCGGAAACAGACCCCTGGGGATCGCCCGGCTAGAAACCCAATACGCGTGCGAAAGCGGGAGAACCGAAAAGCCTCAGTTTTACAGTGGGGAAACACTCAGTAAGAGGAGG
This sequence comes from Anguilla anguilla, assembly GCF_013347855.1. Lineage (NCBI taxonomy): Eukaryota > Metazoa > Chordata > Actinopteri > Anguilliformes > Anguillidae > Anguilla > Anguilla anguilla. The sequence goes on along the minus strand of NC_049206.1, from coordinate 50,684,634 downwards.
TAGCTGTGTGTGCAGCTCCCCTGTAGATAAGTGTAAACGTTTGGCTTGTACCAGCCATTATTTTAAACTGATTTTAAATAGAGGATGTTTTTTTTTTCACTTGTAAATGCTGGTTATGAATGTTTTGGCCAGAGGTAAATGTGCTCATTTCTGTTACTCAGCCAGTGGCTCCTTAATTAATGTAGATATCACAAAGATGCCTGTGACCTTTTTTCTCAGTTTTACAGTAAATGCCATGTATTTATCAGTTCAGCAGTTAGTTTGCAGCCCGAGCACTTCTTTAGAAATGGCATCGCCGAAGTCAGATTATGAGTAAACCCTTGTTCTGAGACCTAAAAAGCTAAGCACTCCCACACAAAATCATAGTTCTTACAAGGCGCTGTCTGCTGCCTGTGGAAAAAAAAAATTGTAGCCTGAATTTCAGTAATTTAATAACTAATTGCAGAATAAAAGAACATTTTTGACATTGGGATCAAACTGATTTAAAATGTAGGTGTTTTTTTGAAAAAGTATACAAGCTACCTTTTCAGATACCTTTTCTTTATCTATCCTTTATGTGCTCAACTGCAGTAGTTGAAAACATTTGTTGTGTTAGTCTTTCAGGAAATATGTGTATTACTTTATGCTATATGGTATTTTTTTTGTCCTTTCCTTGTTTTATTGAAGCTATCAGCTTTATCTCTTTAACAATGTCCAAGGTGATGTGCCATCTAAAGTTTTTTTTTTTAATCTTTTGCCAACATCTACGAAGGTTCACTTTCTTTTGTGCTGGTGTGTTCCTGCCTACTAAGCAGTATGCGGTCTATTCAAGACATAAAAGGTAAAGAGAGATTTCCTGCAAAGAGATTTCCTCACAAGCTTTATTTTCCCACAGTGCCTAATGATCCGCTCGTTCCGACCGCTGTGCTAGGTGAGGCTCCGGTCCCTTTGTCACCTTACCCCACCATGGCTCGCTTCCCAGCATGCATCCTTGTCCTGCCCATGTGTAGTCTTTTCTTTGTCTCCACAGTGGGTCTGGGGAACTGTTCACAGCTCATAATATCCCCAAGTACGCAGCTTCTCTCCCTGTGTCTGAAACAGACTCATCACAGGGAAAAAAGAGGATTTTTGCCGCCCCAGCTGCATCCCCCCCCCCCCCCCCCCGCCCCGCCACCCTCCAAAAAAATATACATATAAAGGATGGTTTGGATTGGAGCGCTGCCATGGTGCAGTAGAGATGTCACATGCTCTCTGGCTCCGAGGCCTTTGGTAGAGTGCCCGATGAGTAATGCCCCGCGGCTAGAACCGACCCAGGGGCCTGAGGCACACCGAGCACGTTTAACAGGCCTGCGTTTCACAGAAGAGTCGCTCTCTCTCTCTCTCTCTCTCTCTCTCTCTCTCTCTCTCTCCTCTGCAAGTCGTAGCATTGTCTGCAAAATCCCCCTAGGAGGAAGCCTATCATTTTATAGCAGAGCGGAGAGTGTGAGATATACGCACTGCACCAGCTGATTTAATGTACAGTGAGACGCGTCCCGGGCCAAAGTGTGAATGGAGTGCACTTCATGGAATTTCAGTACCGCTTAACTTGTATTTTATTGTTGCATGGCCCTGTTGCAGACAAGGGTGTTTTTTTGCAACGCGTATTCACAGTGCCTCGTAAATTCAGGAAACCATTAAGATCTAGAACGGTCTAACCCAACACCCCCCCCTCCCCAGTGCAAAAAACTGTATCATCGCTCGGAGCCCTGAACAGAAAGGCACGACTTGTTGCGAACAACTAATGGAGTTCCACTGCCAGTGCCGACATCAAATTTAAACACTTTAGACGCGTACGCTACTTTCTACATGACAGAACAAGCTAACAACTAAGCTCGGATTCTTAGCAGCTCACTGACACCTCGAGTTTGATGGGAAATTAAAACACTGCCTCAGGCTCCTGTTTGCTGTGGAATCATTTTATTTTAATCACATATTTTTATGGCGCATCATAATAGCTTTTGAAAGGTGCAGTTAGGCCATATCTTAATGTGTCATGTTTGCTTATTTTGCAGAATTGCTTAATTTTGATGTGAGTTTATGTGCAGTGAACTGTAGGTTTGTTTTAGTTTAGAATAATTCTTTTAGAAAAAAAATAATTTTCCTATGCAAATGGATCCCTTGACTGAAAAATTGTTAGCGCTTAGATGGTTGTGTGTTGTAATGAGCAGTTGTGTTTGTCGTAGCTGACTTAGAAACACGGTATCACTGTCCTCGTCGCTCCATTTTTTTAGTGCCCCCTGATCATCTTCACCCTCATGTCAGTTTGTTAGTCCTGTCAAAACTCGCAAAGTTATCCACCTGTTCATCCATCAAGGAAGTGAAATACAAATGTTATCCAAATCCATCCTGGTATTCTCTAAAGTTGTTTTCCTTTCTCTTACTGCAACAATTCTCAAGTGCCAATAACGGGTAAGTCTGCGTGTTACGTGACAAGGAAACTTGCTTGATTTTTCAAAAGTGTCAAACGAGTATGAGTTTGCTGATTTCCATGAACCCATCCCATTGAGAAACCACCTTTATTTTTCTGCTTTCGCGCACGGAGCTGAGTTCTGCTTTTGTGTTTTTATGCAGGATCAACTTTCCCTTCCATCCTTTGTCCCTCATTTTTGCAATTGAAATAGTGAGGAGATTTGCCTGGAAGCTGTGCTTTTCCACCTCCCAGTTTATGCGTGTGCACGCTTATGTGTGTGTGCGCGCGCGCGTGTGTGCGTGCCTGTGTGTGTGTGCGCGCGCCTGTGTGCGTGTCTGTGTTCCTGTGCGCACGTGTGTGTGTGTGAAGTGTTAAAGTGTTCCTTGGCCCCGGCAATAAATCTAACGCCACTTCTCACTGTAGTGGCCATCTCGCACTTGAACAGCAAATTCACATTCGCCGGGTCCCCTCATCTGATATATAGGTTGTGGGCTGCCATTGCTCAGGACTTAGCCAAGCGGAAAGGATGTAGAGTGCACGGCTCAGTAGGTAATATGATTGCCAAGGGGAGCGTAAGGGGTCCGAAGGGTGTAAATCCTAGCGCCGGATTGCCTGGGAACCCCCCGAACCCAGCCTCCCATCTCCTAGGCAGGCTGTTAAACGGGACGGTGTTTCATGTGATGACATTTTTCAGATTGGGCCTTTAAAGGGCCCATATGGTGACTGTCAGGCTTGCGCGTTGCCTCTCTCGACAGCGCCTCCTTTTTTTCCCGCGCTCGAAGACAAGGGTGTCTTCACAGGAAGGGCTCTGCGACTGCAGGAAACTTGTGCTGTGAAGGTTTGTCTCTCTGTGTTCCTCACGGTGAAAGCCAAGGTGACGCGTTTCAGGCTGCCAGTCGACTCTGCGAGAATCTTTCGGTAAAATTTTTTGCGAGTGGAGTGCGAGCCGGAATGCGGGCCGTGCTCTGGCAGCTAAACTTTTTTTTTCCCCTGACAGGTCTGGTGCTATTTTTATATTGTGTGTATAAGTTTTTAAACACTGTATTTGTTGTGAGGTTGTGGATATTTCTAGGTCTGCTATCCAATTGTGTTGCATGTCGTTGTGATATCATTTTAAAAGGCCCTTTTAAAAGGGTTAAAAAATACAGTTTATAGAATGTAGCTGTTTTCAGCGTAAAATAAGCCTTACATGTGATTGTGAAGAAAGTATCTCCTCAATTAGTTGTTGAATACCTAATCAGAAACCAAATTTTTTGTAAGAACAAACAGAAGAATTAATTAATCACGCGCTGAGGCTCTCATTGTGGAGTAATTGCTCGGACTAGTCTGGGAAAAGGAAGAAGGGTTTTCAATCCATGGGTATCCTCATCTCTTTACTCGCTTAAAGTTCCCCTGGCCAATCAGCTGCCTGTGATACAGCTCCCCTGGCCAATCTGCTACCTGTGATACAGCTCCCCTGGCCAAACAGCTGCCTGTGATACAGCTCCCCTGGCCAATAGCTGCCTGTGATACAGCTCCCCTGGCCAAACAGCTGCCTGTGATACAGCTCCCCTGGCCAAACAGCTGCCTGTGATACAGCTCCCCTGGCCAAACACCTGCCTGTGATACAGCTCCCCTGGCCAATAGCTGCCTGTGATACAGCTCCCCTGGCCAAACAGCTGCCTGTGATACAGCTCCCCTGGCCAAACAGCTGCCTGTGATACAGCTCCCCTGGCCAAACACCTGCCTGTGATACAGCTCCCCTGGCCAATAGCTGCCTGTGATACAGCTCCCCTGGCCAAACAGCTGCCTGTGATACAGCTCCCCTGGCCAATCAGCTGCCTGTGATTCAGCTACCCTGGCCAATCAGCTGCCTGTGATACAGCTCCCCTGGCCAATCAGCTGCCTGTGATACAGCTCCCCTGGCCAATCAGCTGCCTGTGATACAGCTCCCCTAACCAAACATCTGTCTGTGATATAGCTCCCCTGGCTAAATCAGCTGTCTGTGAACTACCGGTTACCGGTGCAGGGACGCATGGATTACAGTTTCACATGAGACAGTGGCTGACTGCACTTACTTTGGGAAGATGCACATTCTAGTCTGCACTCTCTCTCTTTGATAGTGGATGCTGCAGCATTAGGATAGGCCTACAGTTATGATGTTAAGATATCTATAAATCTTTTATCCTCTCACCCTTAATTTAATAATAAAAAATGGAGCCCAGTCGGTGCCTCATTGCAGCAGTGCTATTGTAATATCATCATCTCTCGCACTGTTAAACTGTCTGAAAATGTTGGCAACAATGCACACTGTTTCCTAAACTGCAAGGAGATATGTGGAGTGGAGTTCACAACGTTTTTAAATGATCGGTTGAAGATCTTCTCCAATGTCTCTCTCTTAATAAAAATGGCTCTTAAATGTATTGCGCAGACGAGAATCATACTGCGGCAGCCGAATCGAGCCGTCTGCTGGACGTCCCGCGGTACCACTGCGAGGGGACGGAGTCGCCCTACCAGACGGGCCAGCTGCACCCTGCCATTCGGGTGGCAGACCTGCTACAGCACATCAACCTGATGAAGACCTCGGACAGCTACGGCTTCAAGGAGGAGTACGAGGTAGGGCCCAGCCGAACGCTGACGCTAAAAGTTTTGCGCACACTTGGCACCCTGTGCTGTTAAAACTTGTCTATGCCTTTGGCCTCAAGGTCACCTGAACAGTCATCTCTAGCATGCAACCTTTCAGTCACCTAAGCCCAATTATGTCATCAGAACTGTATAGGCTCTCCTGCTATCTCCAGAAGGTGAAATCCTCATCGCTAACATTCAACTGTTAAGACAGTATGTATTTAAATAGCCCCGAACAGACTTGATTTCTTTCCCAAATGTGGTTGTGGAATTGCATTTACAGGTCATGCTCAATTTAGGATTTATGTAAAGAAGGGATTGAGTATTAATTTGATTGGAGGCCATCTCAAAAGAATTTATTTCAAGGCTTTGGAAATGCTTGGAGGGAATAGTTGTATTTTCTTTTTGTTCTTCGTGCACAAAGTGCAGCAATCAGACCATGGGAGACTTGACTGAGCCTTCAATGCATTGCTTTTGCAGTGCTGCCTCCCACACCCCTCCCCCCCATACCCCACAACCCCCACTCAGTCATGAGCACGGAGTGATGTCACTTCCTGTAAATGAGTTTGGTTCCTATGAAGATGCAGGTTCTTTCTCCCCGGTCTTGACTGGATGGGTTACCACAAGAGGCGTTTCCTGTAAGCAAGTGGTTAGGTTCGATAAGCCCTGAACATTTGTAGCGCTCTCACTGTGCCATGGATTTCACTGTGTATAGTTTAAACATACAAATATTGCATACATTAAAGCATCTCTGATGAAGTACTGATCTTTTTTTTTTAATGGTACCATGTGTCAAGCAATAGTATTAAGGTGAGATCCTGATTAAATCAACTATCAGTAAAAGCAAATTCATTAACATTTTTCTGTATTTTAGCTAGTTCCTGTAGGGGAAACATGAAAATTGCTTAATGCAGCAAAGGTACGGTCATTAGAAATAGTCTAGAAGTGCACTAAATGTACCAACATATGCAGTATAGCGTTAGTCCATGTGAAACTTGAGGTTAAATCATTTGGGGAAGTCAGGAATCAAGGGATGATCCTGTTCTTATTTCCATCTGTAAAAAGTGTTTAGCTACCGACTTAACCGGTGCCAATCGAGATGGTTTCGTCCTCTAAACATTAACAGCTTGGTTTCTGGTTTCATGCTTCCCTTGAGTGCACACTGCTTGCACGGTGTTGCAATTTGTGTGTTTGAAAGCACCTCAAGGTTTCCTCTGCTTGTCCATTTTAATGGGGTTTGTTTTGTTTTTTTGTGTGATTTGAAGAGTTTCTTTGAAGGCCAATCAGCTTCCTGGGATGTGGCAAAAAAAGAGCAGAACAGGACCAAGAATCGCTATGGAAACATTATTGCGTGTAAGACTAAAAATCAACATTTGTCTTTAACTTTTACTTATGGATCATTTTTAGCTTTTTTTCTGCACGAACACGATTTGTCTAGTTAATTAGTGACTGATAAACTCATCTAGCTCTGTAAGTGAAGATAAAATCTAATACTTGCTGTTGCTCAGGTCAGAATGTTGTTGATGCTGTGTTTAGGTCAGAATGTTGATAGAATCCAGCCTGACCTGTGCAATGCTGCCATTTCAAGTCTGCTGTAGTATGTTGCTGACATCTTTTGGAACAAGGCCCACATGCAGTGATGACTTCAGAAAGCAAATGATACTGCTTCACAGAAATATTAGTTCATGAAATCAAATGCACTTGACTGATGGCTTGTAATGTTCCACGGCAGACGACCACTCCAGAGTGATCCTTCAGCCGATGGAGGATGACCCCTCCTCTGACTACATCAACGCCAACTACATTGACGTAAGTGGTGTCGCTTCTCCACGGGCGAGCGTGTGCGAAACATCTTTCCTTCTTTCGTACGTGAAGCCTTCTCTGCATGCCCTGTCGAGGATATGAATACAGCTTTTTTTTTTCCTTGTTCAAAGTGTTTGTACTCACTGACATTGTTGTGCTTTCTTTCACTCTGCCTTGATTTGGGCTGTAGATATGGCTGTACAGGGATGTAAGTATTACTGTAGGGGATCCCACTGTTTACCCTCTCCCATTCGCCTTGCTTCTGTACTAACATCTGCATGGAGATGCATGAGATGTTTCCCCCCCAGCCCCCCCTTTTCTTCTTACTTTTCTTTCTCCATCCTGTTGTTCATACGCTTATTACATTTGTTTTCGTCATGCTCGTGACCATCGTCCACCGGTTCTCTTTTTTGTTTTATGGACTAATGTTGCTATTGATAGGATGTTGGAGGTTGCTTATTGTTCCCCTCTATGCTGTGTCTAAACCCAGTCAGAAGATTGTGATGTGATAACTCCATGTAATACTTGACCAAACCTCTTAATAAGCCCGCTCTCCAAAAATAATTGTAAATGAGGCATTCATTCAAAAAGGCCACATGAAACGACACTGGTAAATAATTAATGAAACAACTGATGCATTACAGTACTGTTTGCATTAACAAATATCATCATGTGTTTACATTAATTTACACAAACCTAAAGAAAAACGTGCAATCTACATAACTAAGTTAGTTTATTAGTATTGTTAGTGTAATTGTGTTAGTATGAAAATATAAGCATATGAATTCCTGTTTACAAAAAACACTTAATTGATTGTCCTTTCAAAAAAATGGATACAAATGGTGGAATTTTAAATTTCAAAACACTTAATATTGATATAATCCATTAATGGTTCAAATATTTCACAGAAAAAAAGCATTTTACACTCTAGTATTTGTTTGCATACTGCAGTTTTACTGTCACAAGCAGCACCCCTGGCCACTTAAAGCTATAATAAATCTGTATGACTGGGATGATTTCAACTGATCTCAAAATGTGTCGACAACAAAACAGCTTCTTGTTCTTACAACACACCTCATCGAGTACTGTACTTGTTCTCATGAAGCCATGACTGTGGTAATTCTAGCAGATATTGTAGTTTTTGCGTTGTGACAGTCTTTTTTATTTTTGGCAAGCTGACCATTCGAACAAGTGGTCTCAATATGTGTTTATAATTTTATTTTTAGGGATATCAACGGCCAAGCCATTATATTGCTACACAAGGTAAGACATACCTCGGTTAAATTTGGAACATTGTTATTTAGACATTTCATTAATAAAATGACGGCTATGGACTGAAGGTTTTAATGTGTTAATTATTTCATTAATTTTTGCAGGCCCGGTCCATGAGACGGTGTACGACTTCTGGAGGATGGTTTGGCAGGAGCAGTCGGCCTGTATTGTCATGGTGACCAACCTGGTTGAAGTGGGACGGGTATGTTTGCGGTTCAATGTCCCCCAATTTGAGAAGTTGAACACGTTCATCATTATTTCTCAAAGATTTAGGCTCACGCATTCTCTTTTTTTCTTTGTAGTGTAGTATCTTTTTTTTGTGCTGTAAGTGTGTTTCCAATAGACCTAGGAGACCAAGGCAAAGTAGTCTGCTAAGATAAGCATTTCATTTTCAAATAACCAAATGGAATTAAATTACATTTGAATGACATTTGACTTTTCCTCATGCAGGTGAAATGCTACAAGTACTGGCCAGATGACGCTGAGGTGTATGGGGATTTCAAAGTGACATTTGTTGAAGTAGAACCACTTGCAGAATATGTTGTCAGGACTTTTACATTAGAGAGGGTGAGTAAAACACTTATTTAGCCTTTTTTTTTAAATTACATTTGGTAATTCCAGCAATATTTAGACTTCACGAACAAAATGGCGCGCTCAAGCAAGCATTTCCCGAGCAGCTGATCCACTCCGTAACCCTGCGTTAATCCTCGCCTCACTGACTGATTGCTGTGGCGGTCTCTCGTTCACCAGAGAGGGTTTAACGAGCTACGGGAAGTGAAGCAGTTCCACTTCACCGGCTGGCCTGACCATGGCGTGCCGTACCACGCCACCGGCCTCCTGTCGTTCATCCGCCGGGTCAAGATGTCCAACCCGCCCAGCGCCGGGCCCATCGTAGTCCACTGCAGGTATCTCACTGGCATGAGTGACCTTGTCTTCGCAGATCTCATTCATAATCGGCTGCATGGCGTACAAAGAGACTCTTTGTCAATATGTATACTGCCGATTGTGAAATCTTCAGAGCACTGTGAGACAGGCAGTAGATTCACCTGCTGCTGCAAAATATCAGAGCCCCTTACAGGATGTGGTTGCTCCCTAAGCTCTCTTTACACTCGTGAGGGTTGCAGAATATTTCTCTCACGAGTACCTGAAGAGGAAGATGGCGATATCACAGCTTTCGTAGGCTGCCTGACGGTCTGACATGTCCCCGTCTTCTCGGTTAGCGCTGGAGCCGGACGCACGGGCTGCTACATCGTGATCGACATCATGCTGGACATGGCGGAGCGGGAGGGGGTGGTGGACATCTACAACTGCGTGAAGGCCCTACGCTCGCGACGCATCAACATGGTCCAGACCGAGGTAGAAATCTACTCTGAATTCCCCTCGATCGCAGTCGTGGCATCGCTTCCTGAATTCTGCTGCTGAGGGGTTGATCGTCTCACTCTCGCTTTTTTTATTTGTCTCCTGTTCCTGAAGGAGCAATACATCTTCATCCATGACGCCATCTTGGAGGCCTGCCTGTGTGGAGAAACCGTTATTCCGGCCTGCGAGTTCAAAGCCGCCTACTACGACATGATCAGAATAGACTCCCAGAGTAACTCCTCACACCTCAAGGATGAGTTCCAAGTAAGCAATCACCAGCCGTTCCCCTGTTCTTCCTTGCTGTAGCAGTTCACTGCATTTTATCGGCAAGATTTGTTGAGCAATGTCAATGACAAACCAAAGAAAATGAAATTCAGTTATGTTGGTCACAGATACCTTAAGAGTGGTAGCGGCACGCACGTCTGTTGTTGTTAGGGCGGGTGCTGGATGGAACACCAATCAAATGTGTGATGAGGCAAATGACAGTTCATACTCTGCAAGGCTCCCATTCAATAATTTCTTAATTCACCAAAGTGAGTGACGTTTCTGGCACACAGGCCCTTCTTCGTACTGCTGCTAAGAACAGTGTGAAGTGTGTGTGCTAAATACAATGTAAATAGGATGGTTTTCAGTTTCTGAATTCTTTAGGTCTATCCAAGTCTATTTTTAACCCAAATGGCTGAAAGACCTTAGGAGAACACGGTTCATTTTTGTTTAAAATCTGTAATGTCTTAGATTTCCTGCTGCCGAAAAACACTTGTTTAGTTCCTCCCTGTAAATGGAGGCCGGTAGTAGTTCCTTTTTAAGTAGTCTGTACACTTTGTAGTGACGCTGTAGAGTTAGGTTTCAGGTTAGAGTGATGAAGGCAGTATGCTAAATGTTGAAATCTGTTGGCCTCTTCTTAAAGGGATAATTCACTTTCTGGAGTTTGTGGACTTTCTAAAATTATATTTAATCCTGTCTTTGGTTGGAACTATTTTTTGTGGCACCTGCTACTTGTATCTGCTGCACACTGCACATATTTTTCACTTGATACCACATTGAATGCCCCTATACCAGCCAATGTAAAGCTAGCAGCTTGTCAGAAACTGATGTAAATCTAAAACATTCTACATTCCTCTCATGCAAAAATTAGTTGAAAACTCACTAAAACTGAAATAATGTTATTTAAAAATATATAGTAAAATATATATGCTGTGTTCTGGCATGTACAGTATTTGCACTAAGATTTTGGCGTAATGTCCTTGTAAATCACTTTGTACCAAAAGAGTGCATGTAAATGTGCACTGTAAATGTCCCGTCATGCATTGAAAAAGGGGAACTTTTGGGTGGTCGTAGGTCCCAGACTTAACCTTTGATGAAATAAGGGCGCGTCCCTGACCGTTTCCTGTGCTTTGTGTCCCTCAGACCCTGAATTCGGTGACGCCCCAGCCTCAGCCAGAGGACTGCAGCATCGCCCTGCTGCCCAGGAACCACGAGAAGAACCGCTTCATGGACATGCTCCCCCCCGACCGCTGCCTGCCCTTCCTCATCACCATCGACGGGGAGAGCAGCAACTACATCAATGCTGCCCTTCTGGATGTAAGTGTCTGCTCAAAACGCCGGTCTACCTTCGCACAATGACTTCTGTTAATGTGTAGAAATGGAAAGCTAGAGACAAATCCAGGTGTCCTTACTTTTTTGTTTATTCTTTTCGAGCCCATTGTATGACAAATATTTGTTAGTGTTTACTGGATATTTTTTTCCAGTTATATTTTGGCAATCATTAAATTAACTAAGAAGTGGAAACATCAGCTATGCAGATGTAGGCTTTGAGGCAATGCAGTTCCTATAAACCATTTTGCCCATATTATTTTTGAAGATGAAATAAATGCCATTTTTCCTTCACTTTTTTCATCATTGTCCTTAAATGACATTGTAATTCTTCAAGATGGCTGTATACGTGGTCCTAAATTATGTTCAAAAAAAGTAATTTGCAAAATAAAAATTGTGAAAGTCCAAAGAAAGTAGATTCAATAGGCACTGGAGGTAAGTGTAATATTATGTTTAACTTAATCATTTATATTTTATGAGATAAAACACCTATGTAATACATTCCAGTGGTACTATTATTATTATTATTAGTAGTAGTAGTAGTAGTAGGAGTAGTAGTAGTAGTAGTGGTTAGTAGTAGTAGTAGTAGTAGTAGTAGTAGTAGTAGTAGTATTATTAAAACAAAAAACAGACTCAGATTGCTGTTTAGCACAGCCACCACAACACCAATTATCCTTGCTGCCTTTCAGTAAATGAACAAGCCCACTGTATATTCAACAGTGTTCCTCTCTGCTATTGAGTTGACACAGGCAGACAAACAGACAGACAGAGACATACATCTGCAGTTGGTTGCATATTCCTTCCGAAGTCGAACCGTTTTTAGATGTATTTATAGACGCATTCTGTGTTGGTCTGGTGCGGAGCTGTAAGCCAGTGTCAGAGACGTATGCTCTTTTTCTTCTAATCAAATGTACAGTGCAGAGAAACTCCTAGTATGCTAGTTCTGAGCTTCTTTTCTGAGGGAAATGTTAAATCACTGCATCGTACACTTTACAAACTCTTGGACTTTTTCTAACCAAGCCGTCAGAAGAATTCCAGGTAATTTCTGATTTTTATTTTTTTTTAACTTTTCGATTAATTGCAAACTATGCTTTTTTATTAAACTGGATTTGTTTCATGGCTTAAGTGCTATGTCAGCAGAATTCATTTTAATTCATACTGCTGTGGCATGCGATAAAATGGAATGCTCGGGTTTAAAATGACACTTGCATTGTTTGATTGGAAAGCTTTTGTTTTTTAAACGGTTCTGCAAAAGCAGTTTTTTTTTTTTTTTGCATGGTCACTTTGTCACACTTTGTAACCATCACATGAGGTGTGCCATTGCATCATTCGTGTTGACTCATTGAAAATGAAAATGTTTTGGTAATTCAGAAAGGTGTATTTCCTGCTAAAACTGCTGTTTCCCCCCCCTACACTACAGAGCTACAGACAGCCAGCAGCCTTCATTGTAACTCAGCACCCTTTGCCCAACACGGTGAAGGACTTCTGGAGGCTGGTGTATGACTATGGCTGCACATCCCTTGTCATGCTCAATGAGATTGACCTGGCACAGGTTAGTAGTTTCACTTCGCCCGGTGACTATGCCTTTCTGTGACATTTTCCTGTTTGTTTGCTTCAGTTTCTTTTCTTTCCAGGCCTACAGTATTCGCTGCGTCCATGATAATATGTTTCCTGTGGCGAAAAGGTTGCAGGTTTAAAAAAAAATATCAACTGTTGTTGAGGTCATTCTTCTTCCTCCCCTCTTTAGGGCTGTCCTCAGTATTGGCCTGAAGAAGGAATGCTTCGTTACGGTCCTGTCCAAGTTGAATGTATGTCTTGCTCTATGGATTGTGATGTCATCAGTCGTCTCTTCAGGATATGTAACCTAACGAGGGTGAGTATTTGCGTGCTCCATGCGTTATGGTTCTTGTTCATCAGGAGCCATTCATATTCAAATGCAAAATCTGCAAGTCTGGCTTTTATTGTGATCTGTTTTCTGGTTGAGTACCATTAAAATACAAATATGGAAAATACAAGGTTTCTCGCTGATAGTTTGAGAAATGTGTGAGTGAAAGGGGGCTTTTTTCCTTTTCAAAGCCCCAGGAGGGGTACCTGATGGTGAGGCAGTTCCAGTATCTGGGCTGGGCAGCCCACAGGGAGGTTCCAGCATCCAAGCGCTCCTTCCTGAAGCTCATCCTGCAGGTGGACAAGTGGCAGGAGGAGTGTGAGGAGGGAGAGGGACGCACTATCATCCATTGCTTGTGAGTGTATGGACACACACACACACATAACTATGCATGCATGCACTCACACACACATGCACACACACACTAACTCTCAGTCTTCATCTCAGTGTATGCAGTCACCTACCCTTCCTGCCAGTTAATTGCTCAGAAAACACACACATTAACTCCTTCTGTCTTTGGCTTTGTAGGAACGGAGGAGGACGCAGTGGGATGTTCTGTGCCATCAGCATCGTGTGTGAAATGATCAAGCGTCAGAATGTGGTGGACGTTTTCCATGCGGTGAAGAGCCTGAGGAACAGTAAGCCCAACATGGTGGAGAGCCCGGTAAGTAGTAGGAACTGTTCAATGTCCCAATTATCTAGAGCTTTTGTAGGTGTGCTGTCAACATTTGGAAGTATCACAGGTGAATTGGCAGGAAGCCAATCTTCTGGTTACTGTTGGAAATGTTTGGCACTTGAAAACCTCATAATCTTACAACTTTATGTAATACACAATTGTAGGCGGCTACTGGAATTGGTCATGTTCGGAATAGATTGTTGCAAATTAAGCACCATGTTGCTTTTAGAATGGGATTGGCTGCTCTTAATTTATTTATTACCATGAAATCTGATAAGCTGTTTTCTGCACACAATAGTTAGCACACAGGCATGGTCTATATTAATGTATGTCTTCGATGTTAGAATCCACTTAGAATTATTATTATTCTCTGATGAAAACAGATTCGGATGCTACTTTCCAGTGCTACGTGGAACGCAGCATACATATTGTAAAAAGAGACAAATACTAAAATGTTTTGAGGCACTTCAGGAACTAAAAGTGAAGTTAACATTTCAAATGAAACATCAAATGCATGCGCAAAAAAACGCTTCTTACCACATCCTTTGTGTGAAATATCATACTTCACCTCTGCAGCTCCCGTGAAATTCAGTCTCTTTATTCTCGGTCATCTCTGCAAGCATATTCACATACATGTGCTCAGGTTAACATTGTGTTCTTTCAAATGAAGTTTCCATTTGTCTGTTATTTTTTTCTGACTCCTATCTCTGTGCTTTTTGTGCTTTATTTCAGGAACAGTACCGTTTCTGTTACGATCTCGCTTTGGAGTACATCGAGACGACTTAACTTGGGTGTTTTGGGTGTGTGTGAATTTGGGCGGGTGGGGGTGGGGGTGGGGGACATTCCGGAACCTGGCACCATTCCACTTCAGCTTTGGCTCAGTTGTCAAGACTGCCATTCGAATCAATTATTTTTTGAACACTCTTGTTTTCCTAATGTCCTGGTATGATGTGAGTGCTCTGTAAATGTCTCCATTGTATATCGCCATGCTCAGTGCCACAGGATCAAGTGCTGGCCCCAGGCCACATTTGCTTTAACGTACTTTAACATTTTGTTTCAATGTGCAGCCATTGTAAAGGGTAACGCTAACGCCAAGTTGTTGCATGCTAAAAAATGTTTTGTTTATGAGCATTGTCATTGAACAATATTTATATATTCACATATACATACGAGTAAATTGCAAATGTGAAAGAAAAAAATGATGCATTCTTTATATATGAATATAAGTGCTGCCTTGTGACATTGGCTTAGTAATGTTTGTATTGTGCACTGATGGCTGGCATATTTTTTTATTTTTGTTTTGTAGTAAATCTAAATCATAAGCCAAAGACCTTTGTGTAAATATGTCTATATGGATAAAGCACATTGTTTGTATTTATTGTTTACTTGCATTCCTTTTTGAAGGCTTAAGAAACAATCATTTTAATTTCCTGTTTACTCTCTGAGTTTAATATGTAAACATTTTATGTAGTTTTTTTAAGTATTAGTAATATTTCAGTAGCATATTCTTTTAATGTTTTCACTTTTACATGTTGTTTTAGTGGTTTGTGTAAATGCTTGTCAGTTTTCTCAATGCCGATAGGATTTAATAAGGTCAAGAGGCAACCGCAAATTTTTTTTTTTTTTTTCAGATCAAGGTAACATTTTCACATTTGTGTTGGTATTTTGAAAAAAAAGGAAGAGAATGGAAATATAATATCAACAGTATTAGTTACAGCTCATTAGGGTTTCAGTCAGTTCTGGAACACCAATGTGCAGCCAACCCAACTTAGCCGATGAGGGACATGAATTATTTTTGCTGAGAACATTTAATTATATGTGGAGTTTAGTCCTGTTCATTTTTTCTGTCTGTAATTGTTGGCTTTTTGGCTGTAAAAAAAAAAAAGAAAAAAAATTTTGAATAAAAAAAATGGAAACCCACTGTTTGTTATTGCCTTTTCAAAATGGTGAAAATAGAGCTTGATACCTTAAATATGGTTGTTATGTGGATACTAAAACAGAATACATGCGGACGACAGTACATTGATTCATACAACAACAAAAACAACATCTCGGACATATACAATCATTATGCATCAAAGTAAAACGCATACAGTCATATCCCAATCATTAGTTAAGGAAAAGGAATAACAAGGGAGAAAAGAAGAAAACACTGTACTATAGCAGGTTCATAGTTGCCTTATGGTCACGACTGATTTGTTTTCAGCCATAATTTCAGTTTGTGATTTAAGACTTGTAAAACTGATCCATTGACTTCTATTGCTACATAACCTCCACCCCTGCTTGCTTTTCGTTCTTTGTATTTGTATATGCATTTCGTAGGCACTCTAAAACTGTTGAATGAAGGAGTTTGAATTGTCTTCAACTGACATCCTAACTCAAATGGTGAGTTCTGAGGACAAAGGACGATCCTGAAACACACAATTTATTTATTTTTTGTTATTTATTTTTATTTTTTTTAAATATACTGTGCTTGTTGTGGCAGTGAGCTTAAATAAATAATGTTGGTGAGCTAGCCTGCTTTGCGACTTGTGGTTGATAAAGCTGCCTGGTTTCCGGAGTCAGACTGAGAAAGGAGAGGCTGCACGCCAACCACAATGCAAGCCGTTTCCCTTTGTTTCAGTTTATCACCGTGTGCTGTCTGAACCTATTGCACACAGGTTACCCTAGCCCCACATTCGCCCTTGCTTTATAAGCTATCTTAAAGTACTAGTTGGATGCCTTCCTTTCAAACCCAAAGGCAGCTTTATATGGGGAGGGGAGCTTTGTGAACATTGTGGAGGAAAACCTGGAGAAAAAATCATTTGACAAGGATGGCGATGACGCTGGATGAATTTACTCGCTCTGTCGATCCCAGGTCGCTTCCCAGAATTCTGCAGATTCAATCAGGAATTTACTTCCAAGGTGAGCTTTTACTGTTATTATTTTGGTTTATTTGTTTGTTTTTCTGCCATATTTTTATTTTTTTCTCTGCCTGAGAGAGTAGGTATTCTGTGTGAAACTGCATCCAGAGGCTACTAGTGGCTCGAATCCAGATCCTCTGTACAGCGAGTGTGTTGAGTCTGCTTTCTGTTACAAATGTTTTCTTAAATTTGATCCGATGATTTTTTCAGTGAAGCTGGGGCAAGAATTCTTATAATTGCATTACTATAAAAATCTTAATTTCTATTTGGTATAATAAACCTAGTTTTTAATTAATCCATAAAAAGTGCTAAATTGTCAGTATATCTTTGAGCAATTTCCAGGCATTTTTTTGCACACTTCCACCTCGCTTTTACATGCAGTGTTTGGCTAAATTTTACATCTGTCTTTCTTGGAATTTAAATTTTTGAATATTTGGCTAGATTTAGTAGAACTTACAGAAGTTACCTGAAAAAGATCCTCTAACATAAACATTAAAATACAGATTATGAAGTATTTGAAGAAACTCATTCTAAAGGATTTATGAAAAAATTAAATGGGGGGGAAAAATCTCTAAAAACATTTGTTTCCAAGAACAATCAAGTCAAATGTCATTCTTGAATTTTTTCTCACAATGTTTTGTACAATGTGTATTTAGCTATTTGGTTTTGAGATTCTTTGTCCAGTGCACACAAATAATGTGTAATGATTTACAAAAACACAGGCAAGGGTGTAACAATTTTCTTTAAAACAATTTTGTGATGAAAATTTGTTAGAAGTTAGACGGTCAATGTGATGTTTGGAGAAAAGAAAATGCAGGCCCTGTGAAATATGTACGCTGGCCATTTCCCTATAGCAGAATGGTAACTTTGTAGGCCTATTACAATCCAGAAAAACTAGACTAGGCAATCATTTTTTAACCATATAGTTATTTTGTGCATGTGAAGGCATAGATATTGAAATTTTGCTCCCCTCCTCTTCAGGGATACCTACTAACCAGTATTTAATTCAAAAGAATTTCCCTTCTAAACTCCACTCATGCCCACGTTATTTATTCCGTATTTAAATTTCATGGTCTCACGGTCCATAGTCCTTTTTTCCATCATATAAATATTTGACATTGAGGCACATTTAAGACAGATTGCCAAAATGGACCCAGAAATTCAGCTGTGAACATGAGTGTTTCAAATGGCACTATGTGACACAGAGCATTGATTGTCCAAAGGAAACTTAACTACGTAGTGCCTATATGTAGTACACATACACGTATATACTGTATGTCTCTCAGATGTCTTTGGTCAAATGTTTCTCAGGTGCTCTTGACCGAACATATCCTTCAGTTATAGTGTTGCTCCAGTATTGTCATGAGGCATAAATGGTTTTATTCAGAAAATTACCTCTGAAAACCTTTTGACAAACAAATGAAGTATGATACAAAAAAAAAAAAAACATTGTTACCTGAAGCAAGAAATTCTGAAGGGTATAACATGTAATAGATGCACTGAGTTTCTAATTTAAATAATTTATAAATAAATACATTTAAATTAACATTTCTGCTCTAACAGTATATTTGCTGTATTGCTTGTGGTGGCAATCACAAAATTGCTGCAGTCTGTATTGCCAGTGCAAACCCAGTGCCAGTTTCAGTACATGGCTATCAATGTTTCTCCAAAATTGTTTGTTTCCAAGGTTCTGTGTATGAGATGTTTGGGAGAGAATGTTGTCTTCCTACTGGAGAGATCCTGAAAGTCATTGGAATTAGCATCTCCAAGCTGACAGCTGAGATTCACCCAGAAGGAGCCAAAAGCATGACCATCAGTCTGCCTCTGGATTGCCCAGGTGGGTCCAGGATTATCAGTATATCATTGTACAAGAAGCCTGAATAAATTATTTTGTCATACAGTGTGAGAGCCTTCAAAATCACAGTCATGTAACTATACTCACAGTCATGTTACTTTAAAGTAAATTCACAGAATGCATGCCAAATAATGTTACAGCTGACAAACTGATAATGACGGCAAGGATGTGTTAAAGTTTTACTCCGGTTAAATGGCAAAATATAACGTTTTAGAATGGGTGGAGATCATGGTGGCCGACAAATGTTAGTGTTATGGAAAGACTGAAATTTGGCAACGTTCATACTGAATTTTTACACAAATGCAGTCACAATTTGACATCGTATGAACGTTCTGAAGATTTTGCGTAATGCTCATTGTCACAACATGGTAGCTATAGAAAATTGCGATTTTTAAAAAATGAGGATATAAATTGAAAGACATCCGATAATTACCCACCAATAAAATTTCTGTAAACTGCCTGCTTATCGTGAAGACCCACAGACAGCTCTGTGTTGTATACAACCATCGGTGGGGGAGGGTCACATAAGGCCTTTCACTACAGTACTTCACTCTTATTTCTTCAAAAACTCAATCATGTGACAGGATTGAGAATAAAGTCCTGTTAACCTTCATCACTCCATGGAGAAAAAATGTCTTCAAAACAACTACAGGTATTGTACGACATGTAGTTCTTAGTTTACCACCTTTAAGAAACAGGCAGTTTAAACTGATCTGCCAAACTTGCTCTGTGTGACTCCAGTAATATTACCCATTTCCTTGCTGTCTATCTGTCCCCCCTCTTCGTTACAAACAACAAGGGAATGTCTTTGGGGCTATTGGAGTCACACCACAGGCCTCTCAAATGTATACAATGTCTTCAAATTTTCTCCCTTGAAAGTGTTATTACTTTATTTCTGGTAGGGGCCAGAGACCCACTGCATGACTAAAGAATGCTGCACAAGAATGTTCCTTGTGATCTGAAATTTGAATGCAATCCGAATGCAATCTGTGATATTTAATTTGAATTGATGAACAGTTCTTGTGCTGACGTTGTTTCCAGAGGTAGTTTTGGATCTCTGTAGAGAGCATTGCAACCGAGGACAGATGATTTTACTCTTTTACACCACTTCAGCACTCAGCGGGGCTGTTTTATGAGCTTGTGTGGCCTACCACTTTGCGGCTGACCTGTCCTATATGTTTCCACTTCACAATAACAGCCCTTACAGTTGGCTGGGGCAACTCTAGCAACTCTAGCAGGCCAGAAGTTTGAGGAACTGACTTGTTGGAAAGGTGGCATCCTATGACAGTGCCACGTGGAAAGACACCGAGCTCTTCAGTACGACCCATTCTGCTGCCAGTGTTTGTCAATGGAGATTGCATGGCTGTGTGCTTGATTTTAGGCACCAGTCAGCAATGCGTGTGGCTGAAATAGCCAAAGCCACTCATTAGAAGGGGTGTCCACCTACTTTTGGAAATGTAGTGTATTTGTGCAATTTGCAAATCAGATAATGTAAGAACTGCCAACAAAGATAATTATGGTACTATACTTACTTCTTACCTGAACACTACTTTTCTGAATGGTTATGTGATATTAATAGCTACATGTCAAAAAAAATGCATTATAGGTCATTAGGGGGTGGCCTTAACAGTTCATTCAATATTGTGAATGCTGCCCCATAGATTTCTCAGATGTCTTTACATCATACTGTACAAGTCCTAGCACCACTTTGATGCATCGTATTACTTCAGATTAATCTCTGTTCTACGTTTGGCTGAACCTTATGACCCGTACTCCTCAATTGTGTGGTTTACAGTGTGTGGTTGGTGGCTGAGCATGAATGTGCTGCCTTGTTCCCAGGTCTTTTCGGGATTGTAGCAGACGAGAGACCTTATCACACCGTGGGGGAAATCGTGGAATCATTACGCATCAGCTCCGACAGGCTCGGTCATCCCACGTTCCGCTGTTCCTGTGACCTGCAGCTGCCCAATGAGACGGTGAAGAAGGAGGAGAGTTTTACCCTCATTTCTTTGACGACCAAGGACGGAGAGGCTTGTGTGGACTGTGAGGTCACGCAGAGAGATCCCAAGCTTCGCTTTACGCTGAAGTTGTCTCAGCAAGGGGAGTTCTACGAGTGTAAAGATGACCAGTTCTACACACTGAAAGAGATAGTGGAATTGAAAATGCCCAAAGGCAGAAAGAGAACTGTGAGCCTGGCCAAGTCTGTGCCCATAGCAGAGATGCGCTTCTCTGAGCTTCCTGAGAACTACAGCGGAGAGCTGATTCTCTCTCCAGTTTACGAACTTCAAGCTGTGATGAAGTGTAAGTAATAATTTTAATCCCTTACTGTGTTAATTGGAAAATATGTCATTAACAATGACAGCATGATAATAGTGGTTGGTCAAAATTAAGTGTCAGTAAGTGCTCGTTTTTGTTTTTTATTATAGAAATTCCAATTGTTTGTTATATGCCTTTGTTATGTGTACCATATATCTATAAATCCCCCCCCCCCCCCCCCATTTCTATCTGTCTAAATTGTATTTGACTAATACTTAGGTATTAGATTGAACAGGAAGATGCAGATGAGGTCAAAACTGGTGGTTTATTAATAAGCGTAATCACCAGTTAAGTCTGTGATAGCAAATATGAACAGATTCAATAATAGCTTAGCACAAGATGACATGCTGGCTAAGGTTAACAAACATTAGCAAGTTCTCCCTTGAATCCCATCCTGAGCAGGCCTTCCACATTCCACAATTCCACAAATAGTTTGCCAAAATAAGGTCTGGCCAAGAATAAAGAATAGGGGCTGTAACACCCTGCCCCACAACCATGAGACCCCCCCCCCCCCCCCATCGAGGAAGAGAGAAACTGCATAATATACTCCCCATAATCTACAAATAAGATGCTTTGTGCAACAGTGTGTGATCTTATGATTTTAACTATCATTCCTCAATATCCCCTCTAATGGAGGTCCTAGGTGGCCCCTCTGTGGTCCAGACATTTAAGCAGGAATACACATTCTTGATAACTCATAATTCCCCTTCTGATAACAATCTTTATCAATAGATATTTAGTATGCCCCTATATTTTCAGATACCCTTAATTTAATTAATTCCACATTAATTTACCTTTCCTAAATCCGTTGTACACATACATACATAATTAATCTCTTAAATTTTAGCACATGTTATGTCCCTGGGCCATGGTTTTGGCTCTTCCAGGATTGTGTCTTGAGGTGACCTTACCCAGTTACTCCATGTAGAGGTGTTGTGGCTCTGTCTATGCAACCACTCTTGCCATGTCCTGACCCAAAACTGTTTTGGGTCAAAAGAAAAAACTTTTGGCATGCGTTGTTTTAATAATAATTTTGTTAATTCAATTTTTTAACCAAAATTTTTCTTGCACTGATGTATCTTCAGTTTCTTCTGTTAATGTGTTTGTATGCATATTCTGAAATTGATTGTATATGTCTAGGGGAACACATTCTGCCAATATTTAAAATATGTGAATTAGACCTAATCAGCTCATTTAGATGTATACCCTTTGAAGCAGGTCTGATTATTCTTATGTTCATATCAAAAACATGCATTGAATGTCCAAACTGTATTTATATCTTTATTCATTTTTCTTTACAGATAGAAAAAATGTTGTGCACATCCCATCCAGCCTGGATGTAGAGGTCATAGACGTGACAGGGCAGTGTGACAGTAACTGTTTTGTGCAGCCTCTGTCTTTGAGTGACATCTACAAGAAGCCAAGTGATGAATTTCCTTTTGTGGCTGAGGTCATAGAGACACCTTTGCATCTTCATGAAGAACTGAAGTTCCTTTCTAATTGCAAGAAGATCATCATCCATAGTGCTGAACGGGCCAAGCGAATTCTAGCATCTGAAATCCGGAGCGATAGACGGAGCCACTTCTTGGTCCCCACCTCTTACAAGGGGAGATTCAAGCGACGGCCACGCGAGTTTCCCACTGCGTACGATTTGGAGGTTGCCAAGAGAGACAAGGAGCAGCTTCACGTGGTCGCCACGAGGACCTTCGAGTCTCGATATGAGGGGCTTGCCACTGTCCTTGTGGGAGACCAGTTCCTGGTCCAGAGAAGGAAGACCAGCGAGGTGACCTACGGGGACACACGTAAGACAGTGGAGGCCTTAGCCTGTGAGAAGATTGAAGGCAAGAACTACGAGTCGGTTCTCATCCCCATGTGTCTGGACGGCGGTTTTGTGGAGGTCATCCACGACAAGAAGCAGTACAACATCTCTGAGATCTGCCAGCGGTTTCACCTGCCGTTCAACGTCAAAGTGGCAGTGCGGGACCTCTCCGTGGTGTCTGACGTGCTGGCCGTCGTGCCTGGACTGCACCTGGAGGAGGAGATCACCGACTCCTACCTCGTCATCTCCAATATGGACCTGTCGGAGTGCTGGGAGGTCCCAGTCTACCGCACCTCCTTGACCCTGCAGGTCCTCCACAGCAGACAGCCGAGGCCCACGGTACCCCTAACCATTCGCTCTGCTGTGGAGAAGATCGGTGAGGACTGCTATTATACCCTCCGGAGGTATGCCACAGCCACCATTGTACCTCCACCCCGCCCACCCAAGAAGCCCAAGCAGCCCTTGCCAGACTCACTGAAGCTGAAGCCCCCAGAGCCAGTGAGGCCTGAGCCCTCCCTCTCACCAAAGGTAATAATGATTACTTTCATTGCATTCTGTGCACTTTAGCATTATCAGTGTTTTATCCCGCAATTAACATAAAATGAAAGAAATTAAAGATTCAGCAAACATCTGGTTGAGGTGCCCATGCACATTTAGTGATGTACTCTATAGCCACTGCTATGACCAAATATGTAGCCAGACCACAACATACAAGGCCATGCCAGTGGAGGAAGCATGTAAGACCACAGCACCAAGAGGTGGTAACCATGGATTTATATCACAGGACAACCTTTGCCGTGCCTTATTCCTCCGTTTGATTGGCTGCCTAGAATCCGCCTGCGACATCATCAGAGTAGTAGTAGCAGCAGCATAGCCAAGAGCTTGCAGAATGAAGAAAAGCTGTTCATCTAGCTTTTCACAGGTTTTCTTCATGTTAGACCTTACCATTACAAAATTATGAAGATTGAATTTCCATCAGTTTAGAAGAGCAATGACTAGCCGTTGCAGCAATGGGCTTAGAGTAGTATCATACTAGGCATTCTTTACTCTGCCAAAATTCCTAAAGCTAACTAATGATGTACGATGCATACCTATTGTGGGTCAATTTTACCAGAAATTAAGCAATTTTGATGACAAGTTGTGTTTAAACTTTCAATACAGATCACTCTTCATTATACTGAACAGAACAAAAGTTTCATAACTCGTGAAGTCACCATGTCTCCCAATTTTTTTTTCAGAGCCTGTGCATTAAAAAACCAAAGCCAGCGACGCCTGTTTTATCAGCATCTGTTAAAATAGGAAGCTCCAGCCTAAGAAGTGATATAAAGATGCCAAGTCCAGTCACTCTTCCTGATCCAGTCCTGCAAAAAGGTCAGACCTGTGCCCATTGAATCATGTCAGCTATAATCATTTAACTTTTTGACTACTACAAACCGATTCACAATGCAATTTTTTTTTTCTTCTGATGAGTGCTCTATATATGCACTTTATTATTCTGTTCTTTCTGGCAAATTTTCACATTTGTTTCAATTTAGCTCATTTTAAATCGAGACTCGTGCTTGTACTACAGCAATGGCTTTGCACTCTGCTCTTTATATACATTCTATGTAAGTTTTTTTTTGTATTTGGTTAATGTTGCATTTATGCTGGTCATTTGTTTCTACAGCCAACAGTTTGGATAAGTGCCTCGAGACAACGGATGACAACGATGATGACACGCATGATTATGAATACATTGATGAAGATGAACTTGACAGCATCAGGAAAACATTCCAAGAGCAAAAAATTCACAACACTACGAAGGACAAGCCAAGTAACTCCTATGAGCAAACAACAAAAGCAGGCAGATAAAAATAAAGGCAACAAAAAATAAATCCAAGCTAAAAGGATGAGCACACTTTGATAGCTGTTCAGGTTTTCATGAATAGGAATCAAACATTCTGGAAGCCTTACAAAATTGCATTATTTATTGTGTAAGTTATATCAGTCAGTCACTGCTTTTGTCATAGTAGTTTTTATTTCCTTAGTGAAAACAATGGAAAGCTTGGGGATTGGTACGCAGCTCTGGGGACTGACCATTGGAGTAAACTGAAGTCACTGTCATGTCTGTGGAACCAGCTCGAGATGATGTATGGTTTGTGACATGGCTCAGTGTCCTACAGCATGTACTGCATCCATTTGGAAAAGGGTAGAATGTGGTCATGTAGGGTGCACTTGGTCAGCAAGTGTGCTTACAGTAGGTATGCTGGGGGATTTGAATGGTGCTCAGCTGGTATTAAGGGGCCCTAATGTGTGCTGAGAAAGCATTTGAACACACTATTGCACCACAAGCAGCAGTCTGCACCGTCGTCACACGGTGTGATGGATTCATGAATTCATGCCGTTCATGCCAAATTTTGAACCTACCCTCTGCACGACTTGCAGTAGAAATCTAGATTCATCAGATCAGGCAACATTTCTCCAATACTCACTTGTCCAGATCTGGTGATTACATGCCCACTGTAACTTCTTCCTATTCTAAGCTGGCAGTGGAACCCAGTGTGGTCTTCTGCTGCTGTTTCCAGACCGCTTCAAGGTTCCACATGTTATGTGTTCAGTGATGCCCTTCAACACACCACTGCTATAAATAACGGTTATTTGAGCATACATACATACACACTCAACAAGGATGTGTTAATATCCAACACACTTTTTGTGTTACTACTTTTGTGTTACTTTCAACACATTTCGTGTCCCATTTACTGCTTCTGTTACAAAGTTGCAATCTATGTGTTACAAAGTGAGACTTTTTAACACAGACTGTGTTGAAAGGAACACAACATGTTGTACCTACTGTAACTAGACGGCGTATTATAAAATAACACATTATGTCATTTTTATCCAATCTGTTTTGAGAGTGTAAACTGAATAAACTGAGAAATGTGATATTTTTCCTTCTTTTGATCAAAAATAATTATATTTTGGTCAGAATGTATTACATGCAGGGGCATTGGTGGCCCAGAGTTCGTATCCTGGCCAATGTCCCAAAAACCCAGCCACTGGGGAATCGCAAGTCAGTGCATTCGTAATGCCGGTCCCAAGCCCGGATGAATGGGAGGGTTGTGTCAGGAAGGGCATCCGGCGTAAAACATATGCCAAATCAAATATGTGGATCTGATCCGCTGTGGCGACCCCGAACAGGAACAGCCAAAAGAAGAAGTATTACATGCAGCATCTTTTCTTGGTTGTTGCTGAACATGTACATCTGGAAAGTGATCATGTCATGCACCCATATTAATGTTTTTTTTTGTTTGTTTGGTTTTTTTAATTAAAGTTTAGTTTGTGTAATGAAAAAAATCCAATCATCTTCAGAAAGAAAGTAGAAAATGACTTTTATTCAGGTGAACCATGGCTTCCGATTCTTCATACGCGTTCATAGTTCACAATGAACTGTGTTGGGGTGTGCTAACTGACGTTGGCAAAGCAGCTGGTGGTCATTTCTAGCAGGACGGACAGAAGTCCTGTCACAGCGAATTTCGGGTCCAGCACCAGGCCCTGCAAGAGAGCCTGCCCCTTCTCACGAGTCTTCTCTGAACACATGGCTTTACGCCACATCTGCACCAAGTGCCCCCCTTTCAGAGGATAAAAAAGAACGTTAAGAAAACTATACATTATATGAAAATACTATGTATTATCATTTTTTATTAGCTGCAGTCATTAAGCACAATTGGATATAGGTAATTGCTTGGCAGATTGTTCACATGATCTATGTAAAATAACTAGCCTTACATGCTTGTTTGAAGTAATATTTTGTTCCTTTCTGTTGGACAATTTTATTGAACAGTCATTAAGATTTTTTTTTTTTTTTTTTACTTCAGCAAAGAAAAGCAGAATCAGACTTTCTAAATAAAGCATTATTTTCTAGATGCTATCCACAGTTTCTGGTAGGAGTTGTGCAGGCCACCCTTAAGCCCCAAAACATTCACTACGCAAGTACACAAACGGTAATGACAATTCTGGGCCAATACTCCAGAACAGTTATGAAAGACTGAGTGGAAGAAAGTACAAATCGAAGAAGACCACTTCATCCTGTTGTTGCCTGCTATAGTGCCCCTAGCTGAGACGCCTGACATTGCAGCTTGCGCTGCATTAGGAATTTCAGGTGACATATTTCGGGATGCAACAATGCGTGAGATTCAAATACTTTTCTGTGCTCTATTGATGTTGCCTGGTGTAACTGAGCCTGCCAATATGACCAGAAGGCGAGGTCTGCACTTTTTGTGAGTATTTCATTGGTTCCAATACAACAGAGAAGATCAGTAAAGCGTAGAAAAGTATTTAAACCCAAAATAAATACCTATTTGACCCAGGTCTGCTGCCTACCATATTCTTTCAATATGGATTTTAGAGCCATTTGTCCCAAAGTAGTGGATACAAATAAACCCATAATAAGCAATAATAGTAGGGTGCCTATGCAGCTTAATAATATTACTGCTCCCAATAATAATCACACTTAAAAATCACCTCTTGCAATGTAGATTATATGCCACAAGAGGGAGACTGTAACCTGTGTATTATTTTCTGGTAAATGGTTTAAGCTTGAAAAAGCTTGTGTAATTCTGAAGTGTATTGGAATGCAATCACAGTGATGTATCCCAACTGAAAAGTATGAAGTAATAAATTATCAAATTCGTTAAACACACAACAACATTATTTCACAAAAAATATACTAAAAAAAAAAAGTAAACGATTTCGGACACCACTGATACTCCAGTTAACCAGAAACATTTTGAGAAATCCTTTTCTAAGTTGTCTGCTCATTTCAGTCATGGGATATCCTTACCCAACACTTTGTTCATACTGTCCATCCACTTGAAGATACGGAGGGTGTGGTTTTCCTCCGCACTGAGGTCCGGGATGTTGGGTGGGCTGTCTCCCTCCCGAAGGACCCTGCTTGGGAGTGGGGACATGAAAGGCTTGGACTTCTCTATGCTGGAATGGAAGTGCAGGGCTGCCACATAGTTCACAGAGTCAGTCCAATAGCGGGAAAAGCTCCCCTCTGGGGCAGAGTAGTATTCAAGCCTGCAAGGGTCAAAGGTCAACAATCAATATTCAGACAGTATGAAATACAAGGTCCAACTATCAGACAGTATACAAGTCCATATTGGAAAAGAGATCTAAATAAATCCTAAAGTAAGATGAGCCAATCGGAGACATGTCAAAGAATCGTAGAGGTATTGCATCACGGAAATTAATTCAAGGTACCTGTATTATAAATACTTCACCTGAAGTAATAATCAATATGAAAAAGCGCAACATGCTTCCTAACAAGTTTGACTATGCTTCAAAAAGTCAGTGGAATGAGATTTGCATTAGAAATACTTAACTAGTAGTTATGCAAAGAACGTGAGGGTTTTTCATGTTAATTCATCTAGGCCTGACACCAGCAATCTCGGATTTTGCAGATATCATATCAGATGGTACAAACTGATGGAAGAAATGTCCCTGACACTTTTTTTTTTTTTTCAAAAATGCTTATTGTATTAGAACATTGCATGCAGTGTTCATTTGCTAAAATACTCTCAAAATCAAGGGGACTTTCATGGATTTAATTAGAATTAATATAATTTTTAATATAAGTAGTTGAATTTGAGACACAAATCATAAAGAGGTGCATCTCTATTAGAGAACATCTGCAGCTTTACACCTACAGTAGATTGGTTGTAGGCATCTCCATCTAGTGGACAAACCTGGTGCAACAAGACAATGCAATATTAATTTAATTTGATTGCTAAACTGTGTAGATTTAATACCCTTGACAGAACAAATAACCATCACAAATTTCAGCCAGAACATTCTGCAATGAATTAATAAATAAATAGTACTATTGAATTAGCTTCAAACTAATTGTCCTACATTGAGAAATTATATTGCGTGCTGTTCAGTTACATATGCAAAGGTTTAGAAGCTTGAAGGCTGGCTAGCTGATGTTTTGGATGACTTCTTTGTTCATTAAGCATTACTAGAACTAAAGCTGGTCTAAGCCTGTTATTTTTTTTGGGCTGATTGCCTCAACTTAGTCAGCTAATATCAATCCAAAAAAAGTTCAGAAAATAACAAAAGTGCACTTATGCACTTATTGTATGTTGCTTTGGATCATAGAGTTTACAAAATAAAATGTAATATAATGTAATGTAACAACAGTACCCGATTAAAATACTCACCGCGCATTGCATTTGGATGATGCAAGAAGTGAACTTAGATGGGCACTCCACATGAACCCTAGTATTTCATCCTTTTTTTGCAAGTCTGGAATATCAGATGTGCTCAGGTTTTTCAGGGCCTGAATTGTAACGGAGACACGCAATGATACATTAACACACTGCACAGGCCTCCCACCATTTTATTTATCTCATAACAGTTAAAGAAAATAGTTGTTTGTCACAAACAAGCACTGATAGGTTTTATAATATTATATAAGAAACCCATGAGAAAATCATTGGAATCACTGTTTGATTTGGTTTCAGCCCTTCTTAATATGAAACATGGTTTACTTTCCTATGCTGCATCTTCAGCCAAGGTGCTAAGCTGTGCCTAATCAAATTTAGGTAGCATTTCCAGTTTTATGAATATAATGTGAGTCATCCTGTTTATTGCTTTCATATTTGCTTCTCTGATAATGATGATGAACTATATAAGGAGTAACTGATTTATAAGGCTACTTCTGGTTTCATATCCTTTTCTCTTGGTTGGACAGCCTGCAACTCTGAAGGCTGCAATTGCTGGGGCCAAAGCAAACTGTTGCACATGCCTGATAAAAAATCACCCATTTGGCCATCATTTCTACATGCTGTGAAGAACAGTTTGAGTAGGATGTGCAGTAGTCCACGGCCGTTTCCTTGGGTGCCAGAATATGGAACTGGAGGCCTTGTCCAACAATGCCAGTCTCCGCAGCAGCCAGGAATGGAATCACTGACAGGTAGTAATTGACACCTGCACAAGAAAAAATGATGGACATACCCATATCAACTACCTAAATGATATGGCTCCTATACCTCTACACACATGTGGTGGGCAACCTAGTATTGTTAGTGGAACAGCAAGTATTAAAATTCATATGTCTGTTCATCTGCTGGTGAGATATGTTTTCTTATTATGTAAGTGACTGTATGTATTAATAAATAATCAATCATTTACAGTTTCAAATATCTTGATAGTGCTTACATGCCCACCAGCTCTGGGGTGAAACACACATAGGATCTGTTTCTTGCCCACATGACGTAGCACCTGTAGGGTCAACCAATCTGCCTGTGAAAATAAGAACATTCATTTAACGTGTCATTTCGATATAATTGCACTATTTTATTTATTATCTATTCGTCGATTTTGCTCTAATGATGGTGGATCATGCCATCTTGGAAGAAAGACTGGACATAATAAAAAACAAACATGTTTAATAACCCTGATTCACATTTTGATATGTACAGGTGCTAAATTTTCAATACCTTCCAGCACTGTTTAAGTGACATAATTCAAGTCAAATCCTTACCTGACTTTAGCTTCCATCCCAGCTGTAGAGGGAAACCCCACATGGGGTTTTCAATCGAACCTAGTCCCATAGAGCTCATATACATCTCCGTGGCATTTATAAGTAACCTGTGCATGCTCATTCTCTGCAGATAGTCCCAGGGATTGATGATAACCGCGCCATCAGCAGAGGGCAGTTCGGTGATGACTCCCGGTGCTTTGTCCCACAAAATAGGGTATCCGTTTTCAGTGACCTCTGCTCCATTGATACACAGAGATTGTAGAAGGAGCACTGTGACTGTCACCAGGGAATGCATGCTGGCCAGTTAGCTTCTGGATGCAAACCTTGTCTGATGGCATGAAGTTTTTATAGTGCGGGAAGCAACGTTCTTTGGCTTGCATAGCCTTTGCTGGGGCCCGATAAACGTACAGCTTTTTTTCAGCATACTGCTTCATTTTCGCTACTCAGCAGTTTACACACTGGAAAGTAAATATTAATCCAGGTGAACTAAGGCCAGTGTAATGTTGGCTGCATTTTCAATAAAGAAGGACAAAAATTCCAGATACCTGCCAACAAAGTCAAGGCTTTGTGCAACACTACTGTCTCAGCTGGTTTGGGACCAGTACACGCAGGACACACTTGTACTTAGGCCCTGTTTGTGATGGGGGAGGGGGGGCAATCCCAGCATGCACTGTGAAAGAGGCAAGAGTATAGCCTGGACAGGCTGCCTATCCATCCCAGGGCCCACACATCTTTCACTCCAGATGTACACATATGGCCGATTTAGCATCTCCTATTAGCATAATGCATGTCTTTGGACTGTGGGAGGAAACCGGGCGGAAATGGGGAGAGCATCCAAACTCCTCACAGAAAGGCCCTCAGTCAGGATTCAAACCTCCTTGCTGAGAGGCCACAGTGCTTTTCACTGCACCACCATGCCACCCCAGAATACACACACTGAATATTTAAATGATTTAATATGAATATAAACATGGAATTGTCAATAGCCAGCAGTGTGCTGTCAACAAGAATGGGTTTGATGGTCCAAGGCCTGCATGTAGCGTCACACCGCTTCAATAGCTGCAGACTTCCTTTAGTTCTGGAGGTGAAAAATGATGCAATATGGCACATGAGCTACAAGGGAAAATGATGGGATGCTAACAGCCTTATGGGAAAATTATATTTGTCTAATGTGAGACCATTAAAATGTGTTTAATGATCTTACGCAATACTTGTGTGGACACATAAGAGCTTGAGGCTTGCAGATCATGGGGTGTTAGAGGTTAATGAGTCCCAGGCTGTACAAGGTGATGGGAACTGAGCTCGTTACCAACACTCACTCAGGGGCACTACAGTAAAACATTAGAAATGAATTATAAATGGTATTGGGGCATCACTACATCATATGAGGTTCTGAAGCGTTCTAGTTGTAATGTAATATTTGATGCATTGTAAAATTACATTTCCCCTTACTCCCACAAATCCCCTGACCCATGCTGCCCTTTCATATTCTAAACTGGATTCACACCTCAGTATTCCTAACCGGACAATAAATTGTCAGTGTTTGTAAGGTTTTATTTAACTTTTAGTTATGGTCTTATAACACGATCTAATACCCATCAACGTGTCCCAATAGGGTGATCATGTGTCATAACCTCTTTTCAGCACACAGGTTGACATTTTGAAAATCATTGACATTAATTTATTGCCCAGATTGCAGATGATGCTAGGCCAAAAAGGGCTGAGTTTAGACACATATGAGTCAGTTATGGCGACAGCAAGTTTATTGTGGGCCTGTAGTTGCCCAAAAGCAACCAACCACATGTAAGGCTCGTACAGCTTTTCAAATTTTGGGCCAAAAGTAGCCCAGCTGTAACCAGCCACATTTAAAGTTTATCACAGCATTTGGATTTTGGACCAAACGTGGCCCAAATTCATATCAAAACTGGGATGTGGTCTGTAAGGTTAAGTTGTTGCTGCATTCTGGTAGCCAGATTCAGATGGGTTCATGGCCCATTCTAAGTGGTAAGTGTGGGCCAGCTGGGCTGTCACTTAGTTGCTATCTGGCTGTTGCATAAGCAGACAAACACAACGATACTATATAATGCAATCAATAGTGTATCAACCTCTGGATCACTTGATATCAGTTCAGTTAATAAGTAACGCTTTCTGTTGTTTACCATCTTGTAATAGGGGATTGATTGCAGAGTACCTAGTATCATAATGCATCATATTCAAATGCTTTTCCAAAAGTACAGTACTTCAGAATTATATCAGCACTTAAAAACTAAGGTTGAGGATAAGTGGGGGTGAAAAAACTTAACAATAACTTCAAAATAATTCCTAAAGTTGTAGTGCATATTTTTTTGTCAACAAATGTACCTATGCATAGAATTACATTTCTGTCTTTATTATGCAATCAAAATTTTTTTTATTGAAAACAAAAACCTTTTGTGAAACCTTCACGAGTTGGAATTTTGGTTGCGTGTTGAATTTTTGCGAGTTTAAGTTTCTGCGTATTGAAATTCTGGTTGCATGTTGAACACAATCTCATTTGGCAGGGATCTATGTAGAGGCGTAGGTGATGGTTCTCTATTGCCCAGTCTACTTTGGTGACAGTTTGGCCACACCCACTTCTACACATGCCTGTGATTGTCAGTGACCAGTTGGGCAGTTAGAATAATTTGTTGTTCCCAGGTAGGTTTATATCTATGGTTTACACCAGGGCTGCCCAACCCTGTTCCTGGACATCTACAATCCTGTAGGTTATCATTCCAATGCTAAGAAAGCGCACCACGTTCAATAGTCAGAGATCTTGTTGTGGTGATAATTAGTAGAATCAGGTAAGGCAAATAAAGGTTGAATTGAAGATGTCCAGGAACAGGGCTGGGCAGCCATGGTTTATACAGAACTTCCTGTTTATCTTAAGAATCTGTGTGGTTGTGATTTGTGTATCTTTGGATCAGCCTAACCTTGCCAGTCATTCATACCATCTATGTCGCAGCGTAATGCTAGCTAAAACTGTGTTTTAGCCTGGAACGACATTGGGGCACTACTACAAAAAAATACGAAATCACCGTGTGGTCAACACAGAGAGTATCATATTTGTACAAGAATATTTTTAGAAAATTAGCCAGCAATAATTTGAGTGTACGTGCCAAACGGTATACAGTTCATTCATTTTCATTCCAGGATCAGCTATAGGCCTATTCAGATGCTACATACACTGAAAAGGCTAGCCCAATCAAAAGATCACCTAAAGTCATAAAACACAAACTACATAGATTCTTAAATAATAACCAATTTCAATGACCATCTTTGGCCTCTTGTCAATCAAACATGGAGTCTTGCAATGGACATAATGCATATCCTGCTTCAAGTCATAAAAAATATTTCATTTCAAATAAGTCATAATGTAAAAGTCAAGACAGTAATGCAGTCACTTTTATGACAGTGACCTGTTTCAGATTCAGGTTTCAAAAAGGGAAAATGACCAGAGGGAACAATGATTCCCTTCAGTGAGTCACTTGACAGCAATTAAAGTCTCCCTTCTACCTTGAAGGACTAATGACCAGTCTGGCAAAGGCCAATGGGATTTTAAATAAGTCTGACCAATGGGGAAGGCCATAGCTCCAGAAGACACAGAGGGGATGATTTGGTACACTGGCTCAAGACAGATCAGGACAGTGTGTTGTAGGCCATACAGTATATCAGTAGCACATATATCAGAGCATGTTTCACTCTTTTTGGACATAACTCACAAGACAGCGGACTGAGGTAAAGTCTTCAAAAACGTAAAGCTAAATAATAAAATTAATGGTGTTTGTGTATGTTGAATGGATGTTAAGTATGTCTATGATGTTTTTATGTGTTTTTTTGAGATTTTGAGAATTGTTACTATTATCAGCAACAAAGACATGGTATTTATTTTTAAAAGTTAATGGTTCATTATAATGAAGTATATATACTATTCTGTGGGTTCATTTAACACTGTAATCATTTTATGATTTCTTTAAACCTTTGTGACACTTGCTAACTGTTATAGAAAGAATTGTGATACTAATGTATAAACATTTTATCCTTCAATTTGCAAACAAACGGATTGATATCATAGTCCTACAAACTCTTTTTTACATTTAAAAAAAAAATCAACAATCATTTATACATCACAGTGTCAGTTTCCGGAATAACACACTATATAAGAAATATTATCTTACGACATAACAGAATTTTGGATTCTCTCAATTCCATTTTCTCTTGTAGGTCAGCAAGTTGCCAGCTTTAAAGATTAAGCAAGGAGATCCAACATGAACTTCAGTCAAACCGGGAAAACAGAACATTCCAATTTTTGCTATGAGTCTGAAAATAGTTCTTGCCTCAAGCTTGTTTATCCAGGAACAACACGGATTCCTCTGTATGTTTTTTTTGTTGCCATCATTTTTCTCACCGTATGTGGAAACCTTCTCGTTATCGTCTCCATTGCTCACTTCAAAAAGCTCCACACGCCAACCAACTACCTCGTCCTCTCTTTGGCAGTGGCTGACTTCCTGCTGGGAGCGGTCATCATGCCGCCTAGCATGGTGCGCACGATTGAGACCTGCTGGTACTTTGGAGACGTATTCTGTAAAATCCATTCAAGTACTGATGTCATGCTGAGCACGGCGTCCATTTTAAATCTTTCATTCATTTCCATCGATCGATATTATGCGGTTTGTCAGCCCCTCCACTACCAGACCAAGATCACCACTTGCGCCACAGTGACCATGATAATAGTCTGCTGGAGTGTTTCTGCCTTTGTTGGGTTTGGGATGATATTTCTGGAACTGAACATTTTGGGCATTGAAGACTTTTATTATGAAAATGTTGCCTGTGTAGGAGGCTGTGTACTGTTCCAGACTCAGGCATCAAGTTCAGTATCTTCCATTCTTTCTTTTTACATCCCTGGGTTCATTATGCTGGTCATATATCAGAAAATCTTCCATGTTGCACAGAAGCAAGCCCGTTCTATTCACAGCATTGCATGTAACAATGTGAACTCTGAAAAAAGCAAGATGGAGCGAAAGGCTACAAAGACTCTGGCCATTGTTATGGGGGTATTCCTGTCATGCTGGTTACCATTTTTTGTGTGTAACATAATTGATCCAATTATTAATTATTCTGTCCCACCTCTTTTATTTGACACACTTGTCTGGATTGGCTATTTCAATTCAACATTTAATCCTATTGTTTATGCATTTTTTTACAGTTGGTTTAGAAAAGCCTTCAAAATGATAATTTTTGGCGAAATATTTCAAGCTTATTCCTCAAGAACCAAAATTCAGGCTGAATCCTGATTGTTACTGATTGATCTTGTGCATTGATCTTGTGCATTTGTTTATTTATTTATTTATAAGTTTCTACTTGCACTTGAGAATAAGTGGACATATCGTCAGTAATTACAACGTATCAACATGCAATGCCCTTCACACGGATTGGGATGGTGAGGTTCAAGTGTGCTCTCTCATGGATGTGAAACGAAAGCTGAAAAATCCACTCCTTCGCCACTCCTTTTGCATATGTTCTCTTCTTCTTTTATAGCAGAAGAAGAAGAGTTTGAAATTTGCTTATGAAAATGAGCTCTCAGTGGATGAGGACAGCAATAAAAACTATGAAAGGCATGACAGCATCTTTTTTTGTCATTGGTGAGTCAGAAAAAGGCATTGTTGGATCATGAGCAGAATATGCATAAAAGACACATATCCCTTACCACTCAACATTTCCTGAGGTAAAGTCATCAGACAGAGGTAAAGTTCAATATTTAGGCACATCCTAAATTAAAAATAATTTTTTAAAAATGACTTTTGAGCAAGTAACCATTTGCTGAATTATTCAGATCTATGTACTGTGCTGGTCTTAACCAAACAAGAATGTGTACTTCTTTGTTACGTCCTGAGTTTGTTAATCCTGAGTTACGTCCACAAGTTAATAGCCTGAAGGGAAAATACAGGCTATGATTGTCAATTCCTCTCCAATTATTATGTTGTGATGTTTTAGAGTTTGCATATATAAGGCATCCAGCTACACACAACCAAATTTGGACCAAAATTGGTGAAGTCTGATTTTTTTTTTTTTTTTTGCTAATACGGCACCCTTATTGTCCTGTCAATTAATATATATATGACATGATAGCATCATGGTCTTTTTTTTTCATTGACGGGGGAACAAAGCGCCTTTATTTGCCTTCAGATCAGATTCCCCACTTATGAAAATCACTCTGCAGGTTCAGAACCAATCATATGACACCATTAAACTGTCAAAATTTCAGAATTTGTAGCCTCATCATTAATGAAAAACATTGTGTGGATCTTTTATGACTCAAGTAAGACACCTATTGTGAATATAATATCTCATTTTCAGCAACATTTCCTTTTTAAAAGTTTAGAAAGTTTAGATATGGATTTGTATTAACAGATTAAGAAAATGATTTGTAATATTTCACAAATGATGGTCAACCGCATTGTACTACAGTTAACTGTGCTGATAAAATGGCTCATTAGTAATTGTATACACTTTCTTTCTTTTTCCCTCCCATAACTGAATCAAAAGGAATTATGCACTTCTGTGAAACCATGACGGATGGGTTCGTAGGTCTGTGTTATGGGTCTGTTAATAGGTCTTGCCCAAAGATTATCTATCCAACAGCAATACAGGCATCACTGGACATATCTTTTTTTAGCCATCTTTGTTCTCACTGTGTGTGGAAACCCCCTAGTTCATCATTTCTATCACTCATTTTAGACAGCTGCACACTCCGACCAACTACCTGAATCCTCTCTCTGGCGGTGGCTGACCTTCTTCTGGGAGTAGTTGTCATGCCTCCAAGCAAAGTGCACATAATTGAGAGATACTGGTATTTTGGAGATGTGTTCCGTAAAATACAGTCCGCTGCAAATGCAGTGTGTCTCTTTTTAACCTTTCTTTCATTACCACTGATCTTTCTTTCATTACCACTGAATATTTATGCCAGCCCCTCCACTACCGGTCAAATATCACCACTTGTGCCACAGTGATCATGACCTTTGTCAACTGGAGTGTGTTCACCTGTGCTGGGTTTGAGATTGTATTCCTGCATATGAATATTTTGCTTGCAGGTTTTTTTTTTCTTTTGATACTGTTGCTTGTGTGGGAGTCAGTTATCTTTCACTTCTAGGAATATCATGTTCTGTATTTGCTTGTATCTCATTTTACTCCCCTGCATTCATTATGCTGGGCATATCAGAAAATAGTTTGTATTGCACAAAATAAAACCACTCTATTAAATACTAAATATTAAAAACTCATTCCTCAAGAACAAAACACTACATGCATTTTCACTGTCCTTTGAAGTGATTTTAAATTTGTGTCCGTACTGTGTTTGAAATATTAATCTTCTTAATTAAATGTTTTAAAATGTTACACATTATAAAATGAAAATATTTGAACAAGACATTTTAAGAATACTATTAAGAAAATGCCCTCGATTATTATCCTAAACTAAACCCAGAGACAACCTTACTGCTATTTAGTTATTTATTTTATATTCAGCATACCATTCAAATCATATTGCACAAGTACTGTTACCGGCTTTGAGCTTTGCTTAACCCAAAAGGGGTGTCAATGATAAAATATTAACCTCTCACTTCATCCCAAATGATTCACATTTGAGCAAGGCTCATATTTTATTGTGATGGCCTGGTTATTCAAAGTTGGTCTGATTGACTTGTTGGCTTACTCCACAGAAAACCCATTTCAGTTTACCAAAGACAGTAGAGATGTGGGTGCTGATTCCTGGCAGCCTAAATACCTGTCATGTCAGAGAAGAACATTCAGTGCTCAAGGATAAACTTGAGTTAGGCGGATATCACTGAAGGCAGGTTCCCCTGACCTATAGCAACTAATGATGGACAGAGCAAAGCTTTCCGAAGCAATGACACAGTTGAAGCAATTGTGATGGTTGAAGTGTTGGTGTCAAGAAGCATTTGACACCTGCCTCTCTAGTGACATCTCCTGGTCAATAAATATTCCTGTCATTACTCTTCACAACAGCGATAAATTGAAATTAGTGAAACATGATCACTTGACTCCTGACTGTAAAATTCACCCATCCATCCATCCATCCATCTGTCAAGGATAAATGAAAGGGCCAAACTAACAAACCATCACATGAAGATGAAGCAGTTCATTTTTTTCACCTGAAATATTGAATCATTGGCAAACCCATCACTAGTTGTTTGATGGAAACTTTGCTTCACTGAATACTATATTAAGCAGTGTTGTTCTAAAAAATAAAAGAGTAAATAAAGGTAGGACATGAAATCATAGCTGACAGATCAGTAACGCATTAGTGGAATAACACACCATAAAGCTTACATTGTTGTCTCATCAGCATAGCATTATACCTGGCATAACCTGTCATGACAGCATATTACTGCTTGTTGTGTGTACCACTTCCACTCTGTAATGCTTATTTTAAAATCAGCTTAGCAAAATTCACTGCAAACAGCAGTGGTATTATGCTTGTCATGACCCATATAGTGCTGTCTGGCTGGTACTGACAGCTATGATGTCATTAGTATGGTAGTTTTATGTAGGCTTTGTGGCATACGGTTTATGAAAAGCTACTGATAGATATCAGCTGCTTCAGTGAACTATTGGCTAATTGATTATATTTGCTATAAGCCACAGGTTTTTTATTTTTTTAAAAAGACAATATTTAAATCTTCTGGCTAAAGGTAATGCCTTGTGAACACTTTCTTTGCTTAATTTATATCAACTAAAGTAGTAAAATTTCTTTGGTTGAATGCAATGTACATAATAGAGGTGAAAATCATAAAAGCACAGACATGTATGATTTAACACAGGGACTTCATATTAATAAAATGGCACAATGTTTTGTTGTTCTTAATGTTGGTGTTTCTGTATGTATTCCATCTTTATCATTATTTCTAAAAATCTCTCCAAATGATTTGCAGTAATACTAGGGTGCACCATCAATGCAAAACATATTGTTTGCTGCATAAGTAAAAACAGTCTGCATGGTACATTGGGTCTCCCACTGTGCCCCATTATGGTAAATAAAGTCTTTGTTTTCCTACACAACGTCGCAGCTCAATTTGATTAGCCACCCAGGTGAGGTGTTGTTTAGTCAATCTTATACATTCAGGGATCATGGAGCCCTGTTGACACCAGGTTAGCCTGTTAATGATGGTCTAACTCTCATAGGCATCCTGCTAATTAAAGGTGTCAATACACACAATCAGGCTAAATGATGTAATCGCTTGCCCTCGAGTGCCCTTTGCTGAGTGGGTGAGACTGTACAAAAGCTAGATCCATATCAGAATTTCTGTTTTAAAAATGTGTGTTTACAGTGGATTCAGATGGTATTCATATAATTATGAATGAATGTTAATAATTATAAATGAGTGGCACACATTATAAATGATAACAATTATAATCACATAATATGAAATATAATGTGCTCATTGATGCATTAATTTAAACACTGACATTTCATTAGATGCTAAGGACATAATGGACAGAGCCACATCAGAGCAGAAAGTGAGTGTCGCAGAGAACAGTGCTATGCAGACTTACTACAGAGTACTGTCATGATATCTGTTTATTTTTTTACAATTTACCAAGTATTTTGATTATTTAACATTAATGCAAGGCCAACTCAGCCAGAAATAGGACCTATTGATGTCCAATATTCTGCTGCTCAATAATACAAATTGCCTTCTCACACCAATGTGCCTAACGTCTAAGGATGGTACAAATAGTGTCAAGCACGGCAAGTACGAGATTCAGGACATTAAAACATGACAAAACCACAACTCATCCAATCCCGCTCAGTTCAGTTAAGCCATGCCATTGTCGTGAATTAATGATGGACTTACACCTTATAATTTTTCTTTCATTTGAGCAACACGAGTCATTTTATTGCTGTGAACGGGATCATTGGCATTGCATGATCTTCCCTGGTTCTATTTTCTTTAATAAAACTCCAAGATAACAACATAACATAAGACGAGAACATTCAGCCCAACACTGCTCATCTGTTCCTACCACTCTATTCCTACCACTTCACCTTAGAGGAATAGAGTGGATGCTGTTATCATTAGTTCTTAGTTATACCACAGCACAGCACAACATTAAAACGGGCCTCTACACGTTTATTATAGGCCTGTTTTAATTGAGTTTGTTGGAATTTCTCATAATTGTGAGATTCGTTCAAACTTAATTTCTGAGAAACCGACAGCAAGTACAAACTGGAAACAGCACATATTCAAGCAACAAGGAGAGAAAGACTCTGGCCATTGTTATGGGGGTATTCCTGTCATGCTGGTCACCCTATTTTGTGTGTGTTTAAATGAACCTACACTAGGTTTTAACTGTATCTCTTGCACTATTTTGGTGCCATTATGAATGCATGAACACACACCACAGATGCAATAAATATTTTGTTATTTAAATTTGACTATTTGAAATTCATCCTGTGTTCAGTTATGCAGTCCAATGGCAACTATTTGGGCAATGCTTCTATATGGAATTAATAGTGAAAAGTACTTGAATGAGAGAAACAAAGTGGAAGACCAGCTCTACACCCACCACTGATGGTGACACGCTATGTCCCGAGTGGCATAGGCGCACTCGTTTTTTGATTGGTTCAGCAAAAAAAAATGTATCACTTCTTACATCTGCGGGAAATTGTGTTACTTATGTCACTATGCATAGTGGTACTCTTCGTCTTTTCGTTTTTCTATTAGGAAAAAAAGTTATTATTCTATTTTAGCCTTTAGGCTAACTATATATGTATTGGCGATCGCTTGCATGCTAGCAAACAGACACTATGCTCATGATGTCAGTAACAATATGGATGATTGGCTGCTGTTGGTATCAACACATATTTATTAAAACAACCCTCTCCCTACAAAGCACCCCACCAATTTCCTCCAATCAAGTCAAAGAGGTGAATTTTCCAGAAAAAGAGGAGCTTTTTAGAAAAAAACATTTCAGGCATTTCACAGTGACTGACGGGGTGGTGTGTTTATGTAGTTAGCTCAACTGAAAATATTTTATTTACTCAGTAAGAGACTGGTTTAAATCCATCAGTGGTTTGCGTAGCCAAAACGATAGGGAGAATTCATAGATACTACAGGTGCATCATGGGAGAGCTACAGCTGAGCTTTGTGTGACTGTGTAAACTGTATATAAGCGAACATCCCTACTGATGCTGAACATTGCCATAAGACATCTATTTGAGGAAAGTCCTGGGAAAGCAATAATCAAACTACCAACTCACAATATTTGTATTCATTTGTGAATACTTTATAACACGGACCTGTATAACATGCAATGGAGAAGTTTTCATCTTACCAGAACTGAGGTCAGAGGAAGAATTTTTAAAACTAACATTTTTAAGGAGAGAACATTATTCATGTTGGCATAAATGAAGCTAAACATATTCAGATATAGATATGCATTAAATCTAAGTCATTTCAAGTGTAATTCAGAAAAGAGTATTATTATTTTTATTAGTAGTAGTAGTATGCTTGGCTGGTAATCCATTTCCTTTTTTATTCTTTGTTTATCCAATAAGTGTATCACTTCTTAATCATACATGAAAGAGTACACACACATATATATATATATATATATAATTGATGTATTGTTCAAATGTATTGTATTTTTAACTTGTTTCTTTTTTCTTCCAATAGGTGTATCCATTCCAAAGAATCATATCTGACAACATGAAATAATGAATTTCAGTCAACCTGGAATGAGTGAGCATTCAGACTTCTGTTATGAGTCTGTGAATACATCTTGCCCAAAGGTAACCTACCCAACAGCGATACGGATTCCACTTTATATTTTTTTCTTGACCATCATTGTACTAACTATGAGTGGAAACCTCCTTGTCATCATTTCCATCGCTCATTTCAAACAGCTGCACACTCCAACCAACTACCTCATCCTCTCTCTGGCAGTGATTGACTTCCTTCTAGCAGTAGTCATCATGCCGCCTAGCATGGTGCGAACGATTGAGACATGCTGGTACTTTGGAGACACGTTCTGTAAAATCCATTTAAGTACTGATATCATGCTGTGCACTGCATCCATTTTGAATCTTTCTTTCATTTCCATTGATCGATATTACGCAGTTTGCCAGCCCCTCCACTACAGGACTAAGATCACCAGTGTTACTATAGTGATCATGATCCTGATCAGTTGGAACCTGTCATTCATCTTTGGGTTTGGAATGATATTTATGAATGTGATCATTTGGGGTGTCGAAGATTTTAACTACAATGACTTTCATTGTTTTGGAAGCTGTTTTTTTTCTCAGACCAAGACATCTGCAATCATAGCTTCAGTTCTATCTTTTTACATACCAGGGTTCATTATGATCACTATCTATCAGAAAATATTCCACATTGCCCTAAAGCAAGTCCGCTCAATCCACCGCACTACATGTCACCAGATACAAACTGGAAACAGCACATCTTCAAGCAACATGGAGCGAAAGGCTACAAAGACTCTGGCCATTGTTATGGGGGTATTCCTGTCATGCTGGTCACCCTTTTTTGTGTGTAACCTAATTGATCAAATCATTAATTATTCTATTCCACCTGTTTGGTTTGACGCATTGTTCTGGGTTGGCTATTTCAATTCAACATGCAATCCTATTGTTTATGCTTTCTTTTACAGCTGGTTTAGGAAAGCCTTCAAAATGACAATTTATGGTAAAATATTTCAAGCACATTCCTCAAGAACAAAACTGTCCGCAGACTGAAAAGCTTGAATATAATTTGTGCAACTGAAATCTAAATTAAATTATTCAAGCTGAAGGAGATGCAGAATTTACAGAATCGTTTTACAAGTGAAAAACACATTTTATAAATGTGCAAAAAAAAAAAAAAAAAAAATTAAGTCATGAGTACAAATAAAATGTTACATTTTGGGGCCTACCTGAGTAGAATTCAGCAAAAGACCAGCAGCCTCATTTGTAAAATCATCTCTCAATCAAATTGTATCTTGAATAGTGCCTTACACAGAAGACTATGACTAAGCACTTATTAACAAAATCCCACTTTGACATGAATATGATTGTATTTTTACATTACATTGAGCATGGTAGCACTCAGTGTATGTTTGCATTGGTCACCCATATAAAACAGCAATTTTTGAACCTCAGTATCTCCGCCATTTCAAAACCAATCTCAATGTGAAATCGAAAAAAAAAATTTAAAAAAATGAAATTGAAAACCGTTAGTAATTTCCAGTACTGAATCAAAATTGAACCAAACTCAAAAAACACACTCAACACGCTTGCTCAGCACTACCCAACAGATCCTCACACAAAACCCCTCATTTTATCGGTCATTTTGAAACATGCATGCTCTTTATATTTTCATGGCTGCAGACTTTATTAAATTTGAATGAGAGCACAAAATTTGGACACTGAATTGTCCATAGACTTAACATGGGGAGACACAACGTTAACCTACAAATCTAGGTTACAGGAATATAATGTTAGCTAGCTAGTCGACAGTAGCTAATAACGTTAATGTATTTGTCTTTAAATTAACTGATAAATGTGTATATTTCTGTGAATGCATGTCTTGCTGTTGCTGGAATTTGTAATATAGCTAGCTGGGTTACTTTTTTATCTTTTCACGCTTAACTTTCTCTACAATGCTAGCTAATTACTCAGTCCCAGTCCTCAAAAATCTGTATGTGAGCCCAAGTGAATGATACCACTGCTATCATTGAATTGACAAAGAAACAGAAAATTCAATTTCTCTAATACGACATGACTGACTGAATATTA
Source organism: Anguilla anguilla (assembly GCF_013347855.1). Taxonomy (NCBI): domain Eukaryota; kingdom Metazoa; phylum Chordata; class Actinopteri; order Anguilliformes; family Anguillidae; genus Anguilla; species Anguilla anguilla. The sequence goes on along the minus strand of NC_049206.1, from coordinate 50,640,765 downwards.
TAGGCTAACAGCAGCTACATGTTGACATATGCCTGTGATGACAGGATGACTAGTTTCTCGTCCTCGTTGAAGTCTTCCCTTGAAATTACGCCTCTCAATGTTTATGGCAAACCACGTAGCTAGCTAGCCATTTCTGTTAACATGAGCTTCTGTTTGTGAGCGCATCTCAGGTGCACGAAAGTGCTGCATAGCTGGGATTGCATAAAAAACACTTAAGTTCCTCAAGTTGGCATGTGGCCCTTGTTGTGATGATTTCAAATATCTTAAATGATAAAGAACACTTAATCAGGGTTACAATTTCAATGTGAGTTTTTGAGTCCATTTATTCAATCATGCTGCTTTCCCCCTCTGTCAATCCTTACATTTAGTTCAGTTTTGTCTCATTGAGTTTTTCTGCAGAAGAAATAAAGAATAAATTGATAAATAAATGTGTAATTATAGCCTTAAATGAAATAATAGATTAATGAATCCATTCCAATGTAAATTGTGCAAAAATCTCTCTCTCTCTATACATATATATATATATATATGCTTTCTGATTGGGTGGCACCGACTCAGTGCCATTTTGAACCATTACACTTTTCCCCTTATATATCCAAGGATCAAAGGAAAATAAAGTCTTAACAAAACAATAACATTGTTGATGCTTGCTTGTCCAATCTCTGTAAGCCTATCAAACCGAGTTAACCTTTTGTAGTACAGCTGGGTGCTGACCTGTTCATTTTTAATGGTGTTCCAAGATCTTCAGTCAGCACCCACAGTACTACACCATTAAAGACACCAACTTATGTTTTGAATAATGCTGAACCAGCAGAATGTTTAGTAGTTGCCACCACACTCTCTTTATCAAACCCTGCCCACTCTCTGTCCACACTGTAAACATTGTCTGTTTTCCTTTGGGGGTCTGATACATGTCCCTTAACCACCTGGCTGACTCTTATGAAACTTTTTATATAATAAAGTCTTTGTTTTCTAACAACTTCACCTCAGAACACAATGGGCTCAATTTGATTAGACACCAAGGTGCGGTGTTATTTAGTCAATCTTACACTTGGATAAATGCAGAGAGCACTGGGCCCTGTTGGAACCAGGTTAGCCTGCTAATGATGGTCCGCACCTGGTTAGAACAGGAAGATTTACAGACAGCAGTACTAAGCTGTTTTACGCCCATTAGCATGGTTGAGTTATCTGAATTAGTTATGTCTTCAAAACCGACGACCTGTATACTCGATCCTATTCCTTCAAACTGGATTAAAGAACTATTTCCAGTACTAGGCCAGCATATACTAAAAATCGTTAACACATCCCTAGTCACAGGATACGTACCTGAGTCACTAAAAGTGGCAGTCATTAAGCCATTATTGAAGAAACCAAACCTAGAACCCGATAAATTGGAAAATTATAGACTTATTTCATACCTTCCGTTTCTATCAAAATTATTGGAGAAAATTGTTGCTAAGCCCTAAGTGCATACCTTAGCTCTAACGGTATCCATGAAGTATTCCAATCTGGGTTTAGACCCCACCACAGCACAGAAACCGCACTTATCAAGGTTACAAATGATTTACTACTGTCAGCCGACTGTAACTGTGTTGGTTCTTGTGCTCCTCGACCTGAGTGCAGCTTTTGACACAATTGACCATGGAATTCTTCTGGACAGACTCCAGGCCTGTGTTGGACTTCATGGACAGGCACTCGCATGGTTTGGATCATACCTATGTGACAGGAAACAGTTTGTCAAATTAAAAGAAGAAGAGTCCAGCTCCTCAATAATGAAATACGGTATTCCACAAGGATCAGTACTAGGACCAGTACTCTTCTCGCTATATATGCTACCACTTGGCAATATTATCCGGGCACATGGCGTAGAGTTCCACTGTTATGCGGACGATACCCAGATTTATATTTCAATGAAATAACTTGTGACCCATAGTTTGCGTCGCTGGCTTACAGGCAAGACAATGAAAATATCTGACTAAAGTTAGGTTCACTTATTAGAGTGCCTTTTAAGGACTATTAGACTATCTCTGGTTTGTTATATTCATTTATAGTTGGCTAGCTAATGTTAGCTAGCTATGTAGTTCGCTTTCATAATGTAATGTCATCGATAACGTTAGCTAGTTAGTTTGCTTTCATAAGGACGTTATAGTTGTGGTTTTATCTTAACTTGGCTAGCTAGCTACAAACATTATTATTGGATATAAGTCAACGTCCTTAGCTATTGATACTTGATATATTAAGTTAGCTAGTGTGTGAAAATTCAGTCTCCCAAGATGAGCTCGTATCATGGAGGTAGCTATGGTAACGGGGCACGGTCTGTCAACCATAGCTAACTGACAGTTCTCATTACCACGCCCAGACAGTTCGGGTGAACTTTCATAGTGGGAAATTTACCCTTAGAAAAATAAGTTTTAAAATACATTTAAATGACTGAATAATAACAAAAATTATGCACATTTGTTTTGTTGTTGCCTAAAGACAACTGGCAAGTGTCACATTCACCCACCATGTTAATCCTTTAACATTAATTGCACACCAACTGAACCAGAAATAGAACCTATTTTTGCCCAACTTTGTGCCATTGAGGTATACAAATTGCCAATTATCTCACCAATGTGTCTAATGTCTAAGGATGGTGTACAGTAAATAGTGCCAGGTAGGACAAATGCCAAATGCAAGATATCAATAGATTTTCATACTTCCAAATCATCTTCTTTCAATAGCCATCATGAAATAAAATAATAAAAATGTGGTTGATGTCAATTACAATGAAAGATTTAATTCACTGGAAATGAAGAAACATTCTGGTGGATGAGAAATAATCTTTGTTCAAAAACATTGATGAAATAAAAAATGAAAATATATTTATATATTTTAAAAAAATTTTCAATTCTACTTTTATGAGAAGTTTCATATGATGAAACGAAAATAGTGGTTTCAGATACAAAAACAACAGGGGAAATCGATGGCTGCTGTAGGTGTTTAGGGGAGGGGCATGTACATGGGGGTCACACTAAAGCTCTGTGGGCCAACGAGCACACTGTATAAAACTGAAACATCTCCATTGATGGTGCACATTGCCGCAAGACATCGGAGCAAAGGAAGCCTTGGGAAATCCTTCATTTATTTCAGATTGTTGGCTCAGAATATTTTCATCATCATATTATTATTGTAACTTGAACTCTGAGGTGAGAGATGAAGTTATAATCATAAGAAATACATTTCTGGGGGGGAATCCTGCTATGCAGATGACGTGATTTTTGCAACAGTGATGTGATATATATTTATCAGTAGATGTTAATTTAAGTCGTGTTTGAACGATATATGCAGATACCATGCACGTGATATGAAAGCTTGCCTGCTCAACGGAATATCTTTTTACTTCGCTTCTTTTTTCTCCAATAGGTGTATTTATTGTAAACCATTACACCAAAAAACATAAAATGATGAATTTCAGTCAACCAGCATTGGCTGAAGATTCGTACTTCTGTTTTGAGTCTGTGAACGGGTCTTGCCCGAAGATCATCTATCCAACAGTGATACGGATTCTGCTGCAAATTTTCTTTTCAGTCATCCTTGTCGTGACATTGTGTGGAAACATTCTCGTCATCATCTCCATCACTCACTTCAAACATCTGCACACTCCAACCAACTACCTCATCCTCTCTCTGGCAGTGACGGACTTCCTGCTGGGAAGCGTTGTCATGCCTCCTTACATGGTGCGAGTTATTGAATCATGCTGGTATTTCGGGGACGTGTTCTGTAAAATCCACATGAGTGCAGATATCATTCTGTACCTGGCAGCCATGTTAAATCTTTCTTTCATTTCCATCGATCGATATTATGCGGTTTGTCAGCCCCTCCACTACCGGAACAAGATCACCACTTGTGCCACGACGATCATGATCCTCATCTGTTGGGGTTTGTCTGCTTTTGTTGGGTTCGGGTTGGTATTTCTGGAGCTGAACTTGTTGGGCATCGAAGACTTTTATTATGAACACGTTGCTTGTGCAGGAAGCTGTGTTTTGTTTCAGGGCAAAACAGCAAGTTTAATATGTTTCGTCCTCACTTTTTTCATCCCTGGGCTCATTATGCTGGTCATATATCAAAAAATCTTCCATGTTGCACGGAAGCAAGCCCGTTGTATCCACAGCACTGCCGGTAACAATGCACACTCTGAAATCAGCAAAATGGAGAGAAAGGCTACAAAGACACTAATGATCGTCATGGGGGTATTCCTGTCGTGCTCTACACCCTTTATTTTGACAAACCTAATTAACCCGTTCATTAATTATTCCATTCCACCTGTGTTGATTGAAACACTTTTCTGTATGACCTATTTAAATTCAACATGCAATCCCATTATTTATGCTTTCTACTACAGTTGGTTCAGGAAAGCGTTCAAAATGATCATTTTTGGTAAAATATTTCAAGCTCATTCCTCAACAGCTAAATTATCTACAGACTGACAATCTCCTTATTCATTTTTGATAAATTCATTTTGTTTTTTTTTTGTGATCATCACATTGTATATAGACAAAAAGTGATTTCAAATATTTTAAATAATGTCCTTTTTATGAAAAATTGTTTTGAAGCAATGCATATTTGTGGTTTTCTATTATAATGGTTGAGAACTCATTTTTATTCAACAGCAACAATGAAATAAATGAATGAAAATGTGTTTGAAGACAATTCTAACAAAAAAAAATTATTTGAAAAAAGCAAAATACATAAAAAGACTTTCCTACATCTATAAAATACTGTAAAAAAGCAAAAATTCAAAATCCAAAAATGTGGCGATCTGAATGGCAATAATGAAATCAAACCCCTGCCACACCCACAGTTAATGCATTCTTATCAAACCAGCCTCTTTTAAAACACTGCCACAGCTGTGATAATTCTTGGAGTCATGAAATAACTGAAATTCAGTTGGACACACCCTGATTTGCCAACACCTTGAGTTACTGGTAGCATTTGACAATTGTGACGTTTCTGCACAAATAGTGCCCATGGTGTCAAACAAAGGTCTGATTATTATTATCCACTTTAAACATTAGAACCTCCAGAGTATCAGGGATCATTCCACATTCCAGGAACATCACAAACAAGCATGCTTACAACATTCCTCAGATACTAAAAAGCCATGGAAAAGACTTTATCAATAAATGAATGCCCATCCTCATTCCAAGGGCCCTATCAAAGGCAACCCAGAAATGTACAGGGTTGCCCTTTTATTGTTCTCCACAATTTAAGAATTGTAATCAAACAATTAACATGCGGTTAAACATTTTCAGCTATTTGGTATTTTCATTCATGTTGGTTTCACAGTATAGAAATTACAGCACTTTTTATGAATGACCGTTCCAGAGAGATTAGCCAAGGCAGGACGTTACTGTACATGTAATGGTGGAAGACTGCAATACAATATTGCTTGTAGTTCTCCTAGATCATGGCGTCTGTAACCGTACCAAGAGCTGCATGTTAATTTCATCAACTGCGCAAATAGATAAAAGTTCCATTGTCTTAGAGTCCGTCCAATTACCATTTTACAGAAATGCTTTATTTATTGGTGTAAGTCCAAATCCCCGCCTCAGACTTAGGCAAACATCGAACTCATTACACTAACTTGCTTGTTAACTAATAATTGCCTAAGAATTAAAACTATTGCTTTATACAACTGTATAATCGCTGCGGGAAACTCATTTATATTAAGTCTGAATTATCAATTTCTCTTCAGATGGTAAGATGAAAATACACAGGGCCAAGTTACTTGAAATAATTAAGGGAACATTGGTTTGCGCTTCTTTGGAATACAACTTGTTTAGCCCCCTATTAGCTGTGAAAGGGGGCAAATTAATGCTGAAGGCAAATGGATCACTAACTGAAAGTCCAGACGGATATACAGATTTAAAGAATAATTAATAAACGCATAAATACAGATAAATATTTGACATATTGAGGCCTATCAAATCAATCTTGACTCTTACAAACCTATCCACACATATGTTTGCCCCATTAATGTACTTGTATGCTTGTACACACAGGACCAAGATACTTGAAACAATTTAGGAAACATTGGGTAGCAGCTTGTTTAATTTGTGTTAACTAAGATAGCCAATATTGTTTTTTGTACCTTGGTGTAATTTTGATATCAATACTTTTAATGGCAGGCCTAGATTTTGACAGTTTGAATTAATGACTTTTTGACAGTCTCATCAGATGAATACTTTCTTCACAAAAATGGCATGTTTATTCAGTTGATTGCTGTTAGGCTTCTGTAAATATATTGTCTGTGAGAATAAAATCTTAGAGGACAGATGCCGCTCCTATAAATTGGTTTAACACTGGATAATGAAGAGTGACTACTTGTATTTCTTCAGCATGTGGTAGGCAAGGCTGAAAACATTTAAAGATGAGTCTTTATATCGTCTAGTGCACACATTTTACATAAAGCTTATAATGAGGAAGTATTTAAGCAGCCAGCGGTTAGTGAACAGTGAATCGCAAAAACAATTGGGAAAACCCATGGCTGCTGTGTGTGCTTTGGGGATAACAGCACCTGGAGTGTGTCACCTTGAAGCCTTGTGAGACCGTGAGCAAGCTATATAACAGAAGAATCTCCACTGATGCTACACATTGCCACAGGACATCGGACAGACGTCTTGAGAATGCTTTAGTTTATTTCAGTGGCTCAGAATATTTACTGGATCTATATTTATTTGCAACCAAATGAATGCATTTCAATTTAACAATATATACATATTTTTTATTTTTTACACCACAACTGACTTACCAGGAGAGAGCTAAAATTGTAACTTATAAAATACATTTTAAAAAATACTGCTGTTCAGGTGATGTTAAGTGTGATGCATGTATTATGTTTCTGCTATGAATGCTTGGTATGGTAATTTTTTTCTTATTTTACTTCTTTGTCCTTCGAACAGGTGTACCAGTTGTGAATGGTTATACCTCACAAGGTAATACAATGAATTTCAGTGAACCTGGAATGATGAAACAATCGGACTTCTGTTTAGAGTCTGTGAATAGATCTTGCCCAAAGATCACCTACCCAACAGCGATACGGATTCCACTGTATATTTTTTTCATGACCATCATTGTTCTAACCATGTGTGGAAACCTCCTTGTCATTATTTCCATCGCTCATTTCAAACAGCTGCACACTCCAACCAACTACCTCATCCTCTCTCTGGCAGTGACTGACTTCCTTCTGGCAGTAGTCATCATGCCACCTAGCATGGTGCGCACAATTGAGACATGCTGGTACTTTGGAGATGTGGTCTGTAAAATATATTTAAGTACAGATGTAATGCTATCCAATGTGTCCATTTTAAATCTTTCTTTCATTTCCATTGATCGATATTATGCAGTTTGCCAGCCCCTCCACTACAGGACCAAGATCACCACTTGTACTGCAGGGATCATGATCTTGATCAGTTGGAACCTGTCATTTATCATTGGGTTTGGAATGATATTTATGAAACTGAACATTTTGGGTATTGAAGATTTTTACTACAATACCATTCATTGCTTTGGAGGCTGTTTCTTTTTTGTGAGCAAGACATCTGCTATTCTAGCTTCAGTTCTATCTTTTTACATCCCTGGGTTCATTATGCTGGTCATATATAAGAAAATCTTTCATGTTGCTCAGAAGCAAGCCCGTTCTATTCACAGCACTGCCTGTAACAATGTGAACTCTGAAATCAGCAAGATGGAGCAAAAGGCTACAAAGACTCTAGCGATTGTTTTGGGGGTATACCTGTCATGCTGGGCACCCTTTTTTCTGTGTAACATAATTGATCCAATCATTAATTATTCCATTCCTCCTGCTTTATATGACTCGCTTATCTGGATTTGCTATTTGAATTCAACTTGTAATCCTTTTGTTTATTCTTTCTTTTACATTTGGTTTAGGAAAGCTTTCAAAATGATCATTTTTGGCAATATATTTCAAGCGCATTCCTCAAGAACAAAATTGTCCACAGACTGAAATCTCTTGCTTTATCTCTGACTTTGACTTCAATAAAAGTCTTGGAAAAGAAATACAAATGAAATTATAGAAACTGAATGATAAGACTTTACAGCATCATGTTAGCACTTACATTTTATAAATATGCAAAATAAAATAACAGTTAAGAATGAAATCATGAGTAGAAATAAAATTAGAAAAGTTTGCAATTTAATAGTATCACTGAACTTGTAGTACTAAATTTAATACAAGAGACCAGTTTTCCAAGATAAATAAATGTGAACGTTCACAATTGCTTAATTAGGGCCAGATCCTGGTTTGCAATATGTGGTGTAGCCATACACACGTCACATTCATTGTTGAACAAAAATAAAAATTTGCTCTCACTTCTCTCCCTTTTTCAACAAAATAATACAACTGAATAGAATGTGTCAGGAGACTGCCCTCGCCTCAAAGGCATCAGAGCTGCCCAATAGCGATGAATCTGGAATGGGCTCTCCATTTTCTAAAATCCAATCAGCACTCATTGGTCATACAGTCCAGCAAACACAGTTCTCTTAAGGGTTTTTTCCCACCCTCTTGTCTTCAAACTTTTTTTTCTGACCAGAACAGACTCCAAGGCCCTGGAACAAACTGGGCCTGTCCTTGTGATGAGACCCTAACGACAGGTGTTTTCAACTAGGCTGGGACTTGACTCGTCACTCTGTCACTTGTGATGAAAGATTCAGAGTAAACCTGAGGTCAAGACATGGTGAAAAATCCAACCCAGCAGGCCTTTGGCTACAAAGCCAGGAGGAAGGTCTGACCCGTCCCTTATTTAAAAAATCATGTGTTCAGAAACCATGTGTCCAAAAACCACATGTGAACACCCAACATGTAAAGAGTACATAAAAATAATCCCACTTGTAAGATGAGAGCAGGAAAAAAGAACCTATGCTATTTAAATACACAATTTTAATTACCAGGAAGTGACATACTAACTTCCACAAGCCTCACACCACTGTCACCCAATAAGTGACAGTGATGACATTTTTTTGCTGGAAGAATTTCATGGGGTCTCTGAAAGTTTGGATGTTTACTAAATCAGGTATAATTAAATAAAAAAATAAGAAAGGCAATACAAGGTATCAATTATTCTTATTGGATTTGATAATTATCATTTCAGTATATCACTCAGGTGTTCACAAATCCTTCCTATGACATTTGCTTGGTATCTCATATTGCAGCCAGCATGTAGGAGGCAGATCTCAGTGCAGCCTTGGTAGCCACACCCACATCACTGATCATGTGATCATGTGTAAGCCATACTCTGTGTGCGGTGACTGACAGGGGTATGTAATTGGCTCATCTGAAAATGTTTAATTTACCCAGTAAGAGACTGGTTTAAAGCCATCAGTGGTTTGAATAGCTAAAATGGTAATGAGAATCCATGGATACTGCAGGTGCATCATGGGAGAGTCACAGCTACGCTTTGTTGGATGGCATGGTAACTATATAACAGAACATCCCTACTGATGCTGCACATTACCACAAGACACCTGCTGAGGGAAGTCTTGGGAAAGCCTACGGGCCACCGTAGAAGCCTTTTTTAGAAAAGGAACTTTTAACACTGATTTGTAAAACTTTTTGCCACAAAGGACTTGTGAGGTGAGAGGAAGAATTTTAAAACTAAGAAATGCATTTTAGAAGTAAATAATAATTAATAATACTATGAATGAACTTATATATATTCATCAACAGTTACTGATTTAAGCTAAATCCTTTTAACTTGCAATGCAGATATCATGAATATAATAACACATTGTGTTTGCTTCCCTGCTCTGTGGTAATCTGCTTTATATTTTATACTTTGTTCACTGAATACGTGTATCACTTTTTAATCAAATCAGAAACACAACAGAGATAATACACAATCAAAGATAATACAATTTGATATACAGTATGTGGTCCAGTACTTTGGATTTGAATATGAGGTACAAACTGTCAGCTTTAATTTAAGGGTATTTACAGTACATCCATATCCAGTGATCAATGCACAGATTACAGGCCTTTTTATAAACAGTGCCCCCATTTTAGGGGGCCAAATATGATTGGACAAATGTTTCAAACTTAATTTGAAATAAAGTTTGCATATTTAGTACTTGGTTGTAAATCTTAAGCATTCAATGATCGCCTGAAGTCTGGAATGACATCATCAGATTCTGGGTATTTTCTCTGGCGATGCTCTGCTAGGCCTGTACTGCCGCACATCCTCAGTTACTGTTTTTTTGGGGGGATATCTGCTTTCAGTCTTGCCTTCAGCAAGTGAAACATGTTGGATTCAGGTTGGGTGATTGACTTAGCAACTCCAAATGCAAATTCCACACCTAGGATCAACTCTAGACTTTTTGTTAGTTTTCTTGTGCACAACTAATGATGCAACAACACACAGCTGGCCAAGAAACTGCTCAACAGCCAATTTTCCAAAATGGGTGGGATAGTGTATAAAAAGGACTGTTACTCCTACATGTTTCACCTGATATGGATGTAAAAACCCAAAAATAAAATCTGACAGTCTGCACTTTAACTTTATATTTGTTGTTTCATTTCAAATCCAGAATGCTGGAGTACAGAGCCAGTATAGTTTTTTATTGCTATAAATGCTTGCTGCTCAATTGTGTGTTTTTCTCCTTTTCTCTTCTAATAGGTGTATCCATTGCAAGGATTTATGTCATCTGTTACATTAAATAATGAATTTCAGTCAACCTGGAATGAGTGAACATTCAGACTTCTGTTATGCGTCTGTGAATACATCTTGCCCAAAGACCACCTACCCAACAGCGATACGGATTCCACTGTATATATTCTTCCTGACCATCATTATTCTAACCATGTGTGGAAACCTCCTTGTCATCATTTCCATCGCTCATTTCAAACAGCTGCACACTCCAACCAACTGCCTTGTCCTCTCTCTGGCAGTGACTGACTTCCTTCTAGCAGTAGTCATCATGCCGCCTAGCATGGTGCGCACGATTGAGACATGCTGGTACTTGGGAGATGTGGCCTGTAAACTCCACTCAAGTACGGATGTAATGCTATCCAATGTGTCCATTTTAAATCTTTCTTTTATTTCTATTGATCGATATTATGCAGTTTGCCAGCCCCTCCACTACAGGACCAAGATCACCAGTGTAACTATTGTGATCATGATCCTGATCAGTTGGAACCTGTCGTTCATAATTGGGTTTGGAATGATATTTATGAAACTGAACATTTTGGGTATTGAAGATTTTTATGATAACTTTCATTGTTTTGGAGGCTGTTTCATTTTCCAGAGCAAGACATCAGCAATCATAGGTTCAGTTCTATCTTTTTACATACCAGGGTTCATTATGATCACTATCTATCAGAAAATTTTCCACATTGCACTGAAGCAAGCCCGCTCAATCCACCGCACTGCATGTCAGCAGGTACCATCTGGAAACAGCACATCTTTAAGCAACATGGAGCGAAAGGCTACAAAGACTCTGGCCATTGTTCTGGGGGTATTCCTGTCATGCTGGTCACCCTTTTTTGTATGTAACATAATTGATCCGATCATTAATTATTCTGTTCCACCTGGTTTGTTTGACGCACTTGTCTGGATTGGCTATTTAAACTCAACAAGTAATCCTATTGTTTATGCTTTCTTTTACAGTTGGTTTAGAAAAGCATTCAAAATGATCATTTCTGGCAAAATATTTCAAGCTCATTCCTCAAGAGCAAAACTGTCCACAGAATGACAAGCTCCTGCATTGACTTTAATTTGAATATTTCAACTTGACTTCAATAATTAATTAAATAATGGGAAGTGAAGGAGATGCAGATTTATAGCATCATTTAGAAAGTATAGCTCTTACATTTATAAATATGCAAAAGCAGTGTTTCAGTTAAAAATGAAATTATGAGAAGCAATATTAGAGTTCTGTAACAGACCTACTTTCAGTGGTAAAGAAACACAAAAAGTTCACACTTGCTTCATTAAGGTTTTACCATTATACAAGTGTAAGGTTTTACATGCAATAGTGAAAGAATTAGGCAAAAAGAAACTGCAGCTTATGAGACCTATACAGAATGTACCTGGGTGTCATGTTTTGTGCTAGCTACATTTCAATTGGAAAATTTGGAGATTTGGAGACTGAGATGTGGAAACTGTAATGAGTTTCCTCCATGAATTACCAAGGATTCTGAAGCTGTGTCTGATAAATCTGCTATGCTGAATTGCTTTAATGTGTGGTTCATTGCATCTGGCTCTATAATTCGATTCTGTGTCTCCCTCTCCTGTGCATCCTATAACTTGTGCTGACAGTCTGGTTTGTACTGATCTGACCTTCTGACTTCATCTGTCACCTTGGTACATAAAGCCCTAAAAACAGATCCTAGAAAACCGACTGGCCCTGATAACTTAGAACCTGGCTTTCTAAAGTTACCTGCCTATTTCATTGTACAAACAATGGCTTGTCTTTTTAATCACACCTTGGTCTCAAATGAATTCTCCAGAATTTGGAAAACTGCTTACACCCCCCCCCCCCCCCACCCCTTAATAACATGAGTATGGTGTTTAATCAATGCCATACTTTATAGGTTTGAAAAAAGTTTTGAAACTGTGAAAATGTTCTAGAACTGAAACCGATTAGAAAAAGTTTGACCCTCATTGCCCACCTGTTCTAGTTTCTCGACAGATAGGGGCAATAACGTTGCAAATGATGATAACATTCCCTACATGCCTTATTTTTAGGCATTCACTTATTCATTTGATACCCCTTATCTCTGTTCTTTGACTGCTCTCCATCATGACATCATGAATTCAAAAAGGCACTGTGCAATTCTGAATAAGCAAAATGACTTGACATACAGTACAAGGTAGCTCTGGTCTACACTACTACAACACAAACGCCAAACTCAACACATGCCTTATAGCACTCAGAGTACTAAACAAAAGCCCAATGGAGGCAGCCTAGCAGACTATTATTTCACTTCTCCTTTGAAATGGCATTGTTCTTAATATATAATGCAAACAAATCAAAGAAATTAAAATGTGGCTAATTTGTAATTGATATTAAACAATTAAATGATGTAAGACCTCACTGCCAAAGTCTTTACATGTATGTCAGCAACAATAAATCATTGACTGGAACGTACTGATTATTTTTTAAAGATTTGGATTTCCCAGCACTACTGACTATAATTTTATCACTCTGCTGCCTATCTGGCCAGTTCTCCCTTGCCAAAAAGATTCTCTGATCTCATTGGGACTAATCAGGATAAATAAAAGTAAAATAAATATTAAAAATAAAAATAAATAAAAAACATTCCTGTAATTAATGAATACACTTTATTCACAAAAAATGCTTGTTTATTCATTTGATTGCAATTACACTTCTATGGATATACTGCTTGTGAGAATTAAATCTCACAGGAAAGTTGCTGCTTCTAGTAGGGACTATACTTGTATCTTTAGCATGTAGTAGGCCTGAAGGGTGTTCAACACTTTAACTGCATAGGTTTGTCATGAAAGTTGAGTTTTTATATAATTTAGTACACATTTTTTCAGATTTTTTTCATGGAGCTTCTAATGAGGAAGCGCTTAAGCAGACAGTGGTTTGAGTAGCAACAACAGAAGGGAAAATCCATGCTTGCTCTCAGTGCTCAGGGGATAACAGCACCTTGAGTGTGTCACCGTAAAGTTTTGAGGGACAGTGAGCAAGCTATATAACAGAAGCATCTCTACTGATGCTACACATTGCCACTGGACATCTGTCAGAAGCCTTGCGAGAGTCATAGTTTCTTTCAGTGGCTCAGAATATTTACTTAATGTATATTTATCTACATTCAAATTAATGTATTATACGTTGTTTTTTTTTTTTTCAATTAAAAATATAAATATATAACTTTTTTTTTTTTTTTTTACACCAAAACTGACTTACGAGGTGAGAGCTGGAATTGTAACTGGATAAAATACATTTCAAAGAATGCGGCAGTTCAGATGATGTTAAATGTGATCCATGTTTCTGCTATGAATGCTTGGTAAGGTAAATGTTTTTCTTTTGCTTCTTTGTTCTTCCAAAAAGTGTGCCAGTGGTGAACTGTTATACCTGACAACATAATACAATGAATATCAGTCAACCCGGAATGAGTGAACATTCAGACTTCTGTTACGAGTCCTTGAATGGATCTTGCCCAAAATTCACCTACCCAACAGTGATACGGATTCCACTGTATATTTTTTTCATGACCATCATTGTTCTAACCATGTGTGGAAACCTCCTTGTCATTATTTCCATCGCTCATTTCAAACAGCTGCACACTCCAACCAACTACCTCATCCTCTCTCTGGCAGTGACTGACTTCCTTCTGGCAGTAGTCATCATGCCACCTAGCATGGTGCGCACAATTGAGACATGCTGGTACTTTGGAGATGTGGTCTGTAAAATATATTTAAGTACAGATGTAATGCTATCCAATGTGTCCATTTTAAATCTTTCTTTCATTTCCATTGATCGATATTATGCAGTTTGCCAGCCCCTCCACTACAGGACCAAGATCACCACTTGTATTGCAGTGATCATGATCTTGATCAGTTGGAACCTGTCATTTATCATTGGGTTTGGAATGATATTTATGAAACCAAACATTTTGGGTATTGAAGATTTTTACTACAATACCATTCATTGCTTTGGAGGCTGTTTCTTTTTTGTGAGCAAGACATCTGCTATTCTAGCTTCAGTTCTATCTTTTTACATCCCTGGGTTCATTATGCTGGTCATATATAAGAAAATCTTCCATGTTGCCCAGAAGCAAGCCCGTTCTATTTACAGCACTGCCTGTAACAATGTGAACTCTGAAATCAGCAAGATGGAGCAGAAGGCTACAAAGACTCTAGCGATTGTTTTGGGGGTATACCTGTCATGCTGGGCACCCTTTTTTCTGTGTAACATAATTGATCCAATCATTAATTATTCCATTCCTCCTGCTTTATATGACTCGCTTATCTGGATTTGCTATTTGAATTCAACTTGTAATCCTTTTGTTTATTCTTTCTTTTACATTTGGTTTAGGAAAGCTTTCAAAATGATCATTTTTGGCAATATATTTCAAGCGCATTCCTCAAGAACAAAATTGTCCACAGACTGAAATCTCTTGCTTTATCTCTGACTTTGACTTCAATAAAAGTCTTGGAAAAGAAATACAAATGAAATTATAGAAACTGAATGATAAGACTTTACAGCATCATGTTAGCACTTACATTTTATAAATATGCAAAATAAAATAACAGTTAAGAATGAAATCATGAGTAGAAATAAAATTAGAAAAGTTTGCAATTTAATAGTATCACTGAACTTGTAGTACTAAATTTAATACAAGAGACCAGTTTTCCAAGATAAATAAATGTGAACGTTCACAATTGCTTAATTAGGGCCAGATCCTGGTTTGCAATATGTGGTGTAGCCATACACACGTCACATTCATTGTTGAACAAAAATAAAAATTTGCTCTCACTTCTCTCCCTTTTTCAACAAAATAATACAACTGAATAGAATGTGTCAGGAGACTGCCCTCGCCTCAAAGGCATCAGAGCTGCCCAATAGCGATGAATCTGGAATGGACTCTCCATTTTCTAAAATCCAATCAGCACTCATTGGTCATACAGTCCAGCAAACACAGTTCTCTTAAGGGTTTTTTCCCCCCCTCTTGTCTTCAACCTTTTTTTTCTGACCAGAACAGACTCCAAGGCCCTGGAACAAACTGGGCCTGTCCTTGTGATGAGACCCTAACGACAGGTGTTTTCAACTAGGCTGGGACTTGACTCGTCACTCTGTCACTTGTGATGAAAGATTCAGAGTAAACCTGAGGTCAAGACATGGTGAAAAATCCAACCCAGCAGGCCTTTGGCTACAAAGCCAGGAGGAAGGTCTGACCCGTCCCTTATTTTAAAAATCATGTGTTCAGAAACCATGTGTCCAAAAACCACATGTGAACACCCAACATGTAAAGAGTACATAAAAATAATCCCACTTGTAAGATGAGAGCAGGAAAAAAGAACCTATGCTATTTAAATACACAATTTTAATTACCTGGAAGTGACATACTAACTTCCACAAGCCTCACACCACTGTCACCCAATAAGTGACAGTGATGACATTTTTTTGCTGGAAGAATTTCATGGGGTCTCTGAAAGTTTGGATGTTTACTAAATCAGGTATAATTAAATAAAAAAATAAGAAAGGCAATACAAGGTATCAATTATTCTTATTGGATTTGATAATTATCATTTCAGTATATCACTCAGGTGTTCACAAATCCTTCCTATGACATTTGCTTGGTATCTCATATTGCAGCCAGCATGCAGGAGGCAGATCTCAGTGCAGCCTTGGTAGCCACACCCACATCACTGATCATGTGATCATGTGTAAGCCATACTCTGTGTGCGGTGACTGACAGGGGTATGTAATTGGCTCATCTGAAAATGTTTAATTTACCCAGTAAGAGACTGGTTTAAAGCCATCAGTGGTTTGAATAGCTAAAATGGTAATGAGAATCCATGGATACTGCAGGTGCATCATGGGAGAGTCACAGCTACGCTTTGTTGGATGGCATGGTAACTATATAACAGAACATCCCTACTGATGCTGCACATTACCACAAGACACCTGCTGAGGGAAGTCTTGGGAAAGCCTACGGGCCACCGTAGAAGCCTTTTTTAGAAAAGGAACTTTTAACACTGATTTGTAAAACTTTTTGCCACAAAGGACTTGTGAGGTGAGAGGAAGAATTTTAAAACTAAGAAATGCATTTGAGAAGTAAATAATAATTAATAATACTATGAATTAACTTATATATATTCATCAACAGTTACTGATTTAAGCTAAATCCTTTTAACTTGCAATGCAGATATCATGAATATAATAACACATTGTGTTTGCTTCCCTGCTCTGTGGTAATCTGCTTTATATTTTATACTTTGTTCACTGAATACGTGTATCACTTTTTAATCAAATCAGAAACACAACAGAGATAATACACAATCAAAGATAATACAATATAAAATTTGATATACAGTATGTGGTCCAGTACTTTGGATTTGAATATGAGGTACAAACTGTCAGCTTTAATTTAAGGGTATTTACAGTACATCCATATCCAGTGATCAATGCACAGATTACAGGCTTTTTTATAAACAGTGCCCCCATTTTAGGGGGCCAAATATGATTGGACAAATGTTTCAAACTTAATTTGAAATAAAGTTTGCATATTTAGTACTTGGTTGTAAGTCTTAAGCATTCAATGATCGCCTGAAGTGTGGAATGACATCATCAGATTCTGGGTATTTTCTCTGGCGATGCTCTGCTAGGCCTGTACTGCCGCACATCCTCAGTTACTGTTTTTTTGGGGGGATATCTGCTTTCAGTCTTGCCTTCAGCAAGTGAAACATGTTGGATTCAGGTTGGGTGATTGACTTAGCAACTCCAAATGCAAATTCCACACCTAGGATCAACTCTAGACTTTTTGTTAGTTTTCTTGTGCACAAACTAATGATGCAACAACACACAGCTGGCCAAGAAACTGCTCAACAGCCAATTTTCCAAAATGGGTGGGATAGTGTATAAAAAGGACTGTTACTCCTACATGTTTCACCTGATATGGATGTAAAAACCCAAAAATAAAATCTGACAGTCTGCACTTTAACTTTATATTTGTTGTTTCATTTCAAATCCAGAATGCTGGAGTACAGAGCCAGTATAGTTTTTTATTGCTATAAATGCTTGCTGCTCAATTGTGTGTTTTTCTCCTTTTCTCTTCTAATAGGTGTATCCATTGCAAGGATTTATGTCATCTGTTACATTAAATAATGAATTTCAGTCAACCTGGAATGAGTGAACATTCAGACTTCTGTTATGCGTCTGTGAATACATCTTGCCCAAAGACCACCTACCCAACAGCGATACGGATTCCACTGTATATATTCTTCCTGACCATCATTATTCTAACCATGTGTGGAAACCTCCTTGTCATCATTTCCATCGCTCATTTCAAACAGCTGCACACTCCAACCAACTGCCTTGTCCTCTCTCTGGCAGTGACTGACTTCCTTCTAGCAGTAGTCATCATGCCTCCTAGCATGGTGCGCACAATTGAGACATGCTGGTACTTGGGAGATGTGGCCTGTAAACTCCATTCAAGTACAGATGTAATGCTATCCAATGTGTCCATTTTAAATCTTTCTTTTATTTCTATTGATCGATATTATGCAGTTTGCCAGCCCCTCCACTACCGCACCAAGATCACCAGTGTAACTATTGTGATCATGATCCTGATCAGTTGGAACCTGTCGTTCATAATTGGGTTTGGAATGATATTCATGAAACTGAACATTTTGGGTATTGAAGATTTTTATGATAATAACTTTCATTGTTTTGGAGGCTGTTTCATTTTCCAGAGCAAGACATCAGCAAGCATAGGTTCAGTTCTATCTTTTTACATACCAGGGTTCATTATGATCACTATCTATCAGAAAATTTTCCACATTGCACTGAAGCAAGCCCGCTCAATCCACCGCACTGCATGTCAGCAGGTACCATCTGGAAACAGCACATCTTTAAGCAACATGGAGCGAAAGGCTACAAAGACTCTGGCCATTGTTCTGGGGGTATTCCTGTCATGCTGGTCACCCTTTTTTGTATGTAACACAATTGATCCAATCATTAATTATTCTGTTCCACCTGGTTTGTTTGACGCACTTGTCTGGATTGGCTATTTAAACTCAACAAGTAATCCTATTGTTTATGCTTTCTTTTACAGTTGGTTTAGAAAAGCATTCAAAATGATCATTTCTGGCAAAATATTTCAAGCTCATTCCTCAAGAGCAAAACTGTCCACAGAATGACAAGCTCCTGCATTGACTTTAATTTGAATATTTCAACTTGACTTCAATAATTAATTAAATAATGGGAAGTGAAGGAGATGCAGATTTATAGCATCATTTAAAAAGTATAGCTCTTACATTTATAAATATGCAAAAGCAGTGTTTCAGTTAAAAATGAAATTATGAGAAGCAATATTAGAGTTCTGTAACAGACCTACTTTCAGTGGTAAAGAAACACAAAAAGTTCACACTTGCTTCATTAAGGTTTTACCATTATACAAGTGTAAGGTTTTACATGCAATAGTGAAAGAATTAGGCAAAAAGAAACTGCAGCTTATGAGACCTATACAGAATGTACCTGGGTGTCATGTTTTGTGCAAGCTACATTTCAATTGGAAAATTTGGAGATTTGGAGACTGAGATGTGGAAACTGTAATGAGTTTCCTCAATGAATTACCAAGGATTCTGAAGCTGTGTCTGATAAATCTGCTATGCTGAATTGCTTTAATGTGTGCTTCATTGCATCTGGCTCTATAATTCGATTCTGTGTCTCCCTCTTCTGTGCATCCTATAACTTGTGCTGACAGTCTGGTTTGTACTGATCTGACCTTCTGACTTCATCTGTCACCTTGGTACATAAAGCCCTAAAAACAGATCCTAGAAAACCGGCTGGCCCTGATAACTTAGAACCTGGCTTTCTAAAGTTACCTGCCTATTTCATTGTACAAACAATGGCTTGTCTTTTTAGTCACACCTTCGTCTCAAATGAATTCTCCAGAATTTGGAAAACTGCTTACACCCCCCCCCCCCCCCCCCCTACCCCTTAATAACATGAGTATGGTGTTTAATCAATGCCATACTTTATAGGTTTGAAAAAAGTTTTGAAACTGTGAAAATGTTCTAGAACTGAAACCGATTAGAAAAAGTTTGACCCTCATTGCCCACCTGTTCTAGTTTCTCGACAGATAGGGGCAATAACGTTGCAAATGATGATAACATTCCCTACATGCCTTATTTTTAGGCATTCACTTATTCATTTGATACCCCTTATCTCTGTTCTTTGACTGCTCTCCATCATGACATCATGAATTCAAAAAGGCACTGTGCAATTCTGAATAAGCAAAATGACTTGACATACAGTACAAGGTAGCTCTGGTCTACACTACTACAACACAAACGCCAAACTCAACACATGCCTTATAGCACTCAGAGTACTAAACAAAAGCCCAATGGAGGCAGCCTAGCAGACTATTATTTCACTTCTCCTTTGAAATGGCATTGTTCTTAATTATATAATGCAAACAAATCAAAGAAATTAAAATGTGGATAATTTGTAATTGATATTAAACAATTCAATGATGTAAGACCTCACTGCCAAAGTCTTTACATGTATGTCAGCAACAACAAATCATTGACTGGAACGTACTGATTATTTTTTAAAGATTTGGATTTCCCAGCACTACTGACTATAATTTTATCACTCTGCTGCCTATCTGGCCAGTTCTCCCTTGCCAAAAGGATTCTCTGATCTCATTGGGACTAATCAGGATAAATAAAAGTAAAATAAATATTAAAAACAAAAATAAATAAAAAACATTCCTGTAATTAATGAATACACTTTATTCACAAAAAATGCTTGTTTATTCATTTGATTGCAATTACACTTCTATGGATATACTGCTTGTGAGAATTAAATCTCACAGGAAAGTTGCTGCTTCTAGTAGGTTTAACACTGGATAACTTGGGACTATACTTGTATCTTTAGCATGTAGTAGGCCTGAAGGGTGTTCAACACTTTAACTGCATAGGTTTGTCATGAAAGTTGAGTTTTTATATAATTTAGTACACATTTTTTCAGATTTGTTTCATGGAGCTTCTAATGAGGAAGCGCTTAAGCAGACAGTGGTTTGAGTAGCAACAACAGAAGGGAAAATCCATGCTTGCTCTCAGTGCTCAGGGGATAACAGCACCTTGAGTGTGTCACCGTAAAGTTTTGAGGGACAGTGAGCAAGCTATATAACAGAAGCATCTCTACTGATGCTACACATTGCCACTGGACATCTGTCAGAAGCCTTGCGAGAGTCATAGTTTCTTTCAGTGGCTCAGAATATTTACTTAATGTATATTTATCTACATTCAAATTAATGTATTATACGTTGTTTTTTTTTTCAATTAAAAATATAAATATATAACTTTTTTATTTTTTTTTTTACACCAAAACTGACTTACGAGGTGAGAGCTGGAATTGTAACTGGATAAAATACATTTCAAAGAATGCGGCAGTTCAGATGATGTTAAATGTGATCCATGTTTCTGCTATGAATGCTTGGTAAGGTAAATGTTTTTCTTTTGCTTCTTTGTTCTTCCAAAAAGTGTGCCAGTGGTGAACTGTTATACCTGACAACATAATACAATGAATATCAGTCAACCCGGAATGAGTGAACATTCAGACTTCTGTTACGAGTCCTTGAATGGATCTTGCCCAAAATTCACCTACCCAACAGTGATACGGATTCCACTGTATATTTTTTTCATGATCATCATTGTTCTAACCATGTGTGGAAACCTCCTTGTCATTATTTCCATCGCTCATTTCAAACAGCTGCACACTCCAACCAACTACCTCATCCTCTCTCTGGCAGTGACTGACTTCCTTCTGGCAGTAGTCATCATGCCACCTAGCATGGTGCGCACAATTGAGACATGCTGGTACTTTGGAGATGTGGTCTGTAAAATATATTTAAGTACAGATGTAATGCTATCCAATGTGTCCATTTTAAATCTTTCTTTCATTTCCATTGATCGATATTATGCAGTTTGCCAGCCCCTCCACTACAGGACCAAGATCACCACTTGTACTGCAGTGATCATGATCTTGATCAGTTGGAACCTGTCATTTATCATTGGGTTTGGAATGATATTTATGAAACCAAACATTTTGGGTATTGAAGATTTTTACTACAATACCATTCATTGCTTTGGAGGCTGTTTCTTTTTTGTGAGCAAGACATCTGCTATTCTAGCTTCAGTTCTATCTTTTTACATCCCTGGGTTCATTATGCTGGTCATATATAAGAAAATCTTTCATGTTGCCCAGAAGCAAGCCCGTTCTATTCACAGCATTGCCTGTAACAATGTGAACTCTGAAATCAGCAAGATGGAGCAAAAGGCTGCAAAGACTCTAGCGATTGTTTTGGGGGTATACCTGTCATGCTGGGCACCCTTTTTTCTGTGTAACATAATTGATCCAATCATTAATTATTCCATTCCTCCTGCTTTATATGACTCGCTTATCTGGATTTGCTATTTGAATTCAACTTGTAATCCTTTTGTTTATTCTTTCTTTTACATTTGGTTTAGGAAAGCTTTCAAAATGATCATTTTTGGCAATATATTTCAAGCGCATTCCTCAAGAACAAAATTGTCCACAGACTGAAATCTCTTGCTTTATCTCTGACTTCGACTTCAATAAAAGTCTTGGAAAAGAAATACAAATGAAATTATAGAAACTGAATGATAAGACTTTACAGCATCATGTTAGCACTTACATTTTATAAATATGCAAAATAAAATAACAGTTAAGAATGAAATCATGAGTAGAAATAAAATTAGAAAAGTTTGCAATTTAATAGTATCACTGAACTTGTAGTACTAAATTTAATACAAGAGACCAGTTTTCCAAGATAAATAAATGTGAACGTTCACAATTGCTTAATTAGGGCCAGATCCTGGTTTGCAATATGTGGTGTAGCCATACACACGTCACATTCATTGTTGAACAAAAATAAAAATTTGCTCTCACTTCTCTCCCTTTTTCAACAAAATAATACAACTGAATAGAATGTGTCAGGAGACTGCCCTCGCCTCAAAGGCATCAGAGCTGCCCAATAGCGATGAATCTGGAATGGACTCTCCATTTTCTAAAATCCAATCAGCACTCATTGGTCATACAGTCCAGCAAACACAGTTCTCTTAAGGGTTTTTTCCCCCCCTCTTGTCTTCAACCTTTTTTTCTGACCAGAACAGACTCCAAGGCCCTGGAACAAACTGGGCCTGTCCTTGTGATGAGACCCTAACGACAGGTGTTTTCAACTAGGCTGGGACTTGACTCGTCACTCTGTCACTTGTGATGAAAGATTCAGAGTAAACATGAGGTCAAGACATGGTGAAAAATCCAACCCAGCAGGCCTTTGGCTACAAAGCCAGGAGGAAGGTCTGACCCGTCCCTTATTTTAAAAATCATGTGTTCAGAAACCATGTGTCCAAAAACCACATGTGAACACCCAACATGTAAAGAGTACATAAAAATAATCCCACTTGTAAGATGAGAGCAGGAAAAAAGAACCTATGCTATTTAAATACACAATTTTAATTACCTGGAAGTGACATACTAACTTCCACAAGCCTCACACCACTGTCACCCAATAAGTGACAGTGATGACATTTTTTTGCTGGAAGAATTTCATGGGGTCTCTGAAAGTTTGGATGTTTACTAAATCAGGTATAATTAAATAAAAAAATAAGAAAGGCAATACAAGGTATCAATTATTCTTATTGGATTTGATAATTATCATTTCAGTATATCACTCAGGTGTTCACAAATCCTTCCTATGACATTTGCTTGGTATCTCATATTGCAGCCAGCATGCAGGAGGCAGATCTCAGTGCAGCCTTGGTAGCCACACCCACATCACTGATCATGTGATCATGTGTAAGCCATACTCTGTGTGCGGTGACTGACAGGGGTATGTAATTGGCTCATCTGAAAATGATTAATTTACCCAGTAAGAGACTGGTTTAAAGCCATCAGTGGTTTGAATAGCTAAAATGGTAATGAGAATCCATGGATACTGCAGGTGCATCATGGGAGAGTCACAGCTACGCTTTGTTGGATGGCATGGTAACTATATAACAGAACATCCCTACTGATGCTGCACATTACCACAAGACACCTGCTGAGGGAAGTCTTGGGAAAGCCTACGGGCCACCGTAGAAGCCTTTTTTAGAAAAGGAACTTTTAACACTGATTTGTAAAACTTTTTGCCACAAAGGACTTGTGAGGTGAGAGGAAGAATTTTAAAACTAAGAAATGCATTTTAGAAGTAAATAATAATTAATAATACTATGAATGAACTTATATATATTCATCAACAGTTACTGATTTAAGCTAAATCCTTTTAACTTGCAATGCAGATATCATGAATATAATAACACATTGTGTTTGCTTCCCTGCTCTGCGGTAATCTGCTTTATATTTTATACTTTGTTCACTGAATACGTGTATCACTTTTTAATCAAATCAGAAACACAACAGAGATAATACACAATCAAAGATAATACAATATAAAATTTGATATACAGTATGTGGTCCAGTACTTTGGATTTGAATATGAGGTACAAACTGTCAGCTTTAATTTAAGGGTATTTACAGTACATCCATATCCAGTGATCAATGCACAGATTACAGGCCTTTTTATAAACAGTGCCCCCATTTTAGGGGGCCAAATATGATTGGACAAATGTTTCAAACTTAATTTGAAATAAAGTTTGCATATTTAGTACTTGGTTGTAAATCTTAAGCATTCAATGATCGCCTGAAGTCTGGAATGACATCATCAGATTCTGGGTATTTTCTCTGGCGATGCTCTGCTAGGCCTGTACTGCCGCACATCCTCAGTTACTGTTTTTTTGGGGGGATATCTGCTTTCAGTCTTGCCTTCAGCAAGTGAAACATGTTGGATTCAGGTTGGGTGATTGACTTAGCAACTCCAAATGCAAATTCCGCACCTAGGATCAACTCTAGACTTTTTGTTAGTTTTCTTGTGCATAAACTAATGATGCAACAACACACAGCTGGCCAAGAAACTGCTCAACAGCCAATTTTCCAAAATGGGTGGGATAGTGTATAAAAAGGACTGTTACTCCTACATGTTTCACCTGATATGGATGTAAAAACCCAAAAATAAAATCTGACAGTCTGCACTTTAACTTTATATTTGTTGTTTCATTTCAAATCCAGAATGCTGGAGTACAGAGCCAGTATAGTTTTTTATTGCTATAAATGCTTGCTGCTCAATTGTGTGTTTTTCTCCTTTTCTCTTCTAATAGGTGTATCCATCGCAAGGATTTATGTCATCTGTTACATTAAATAATGAATTTCAGTCAACCTGGAATGAGTGAACATTCAGACTTCTGTTATGCGTCTGTGAATACATCTTGCCCAAAGACCACCTACCCAACAGCGATACGGATTCCACTGTATATATTCTTCCTGACCATCATTATTCTAACCATGTGTGGAAACCTCCTTGTCATCATTTCCATCGCTCATTTCAAACAGCTGCACACTCCAACCAACTGCCTTGTCCTCTCTCTGGCAGTGACTGACTTCCTTCTAGCAGTAGTCATCATGCCTCCTAGCATGGTGCGCACGATTGAGACGTGCTGGTACTTGGGAGATGTGGCCTGTAAACTCCACTCAAGTACAGATGTAATGCTGTCCAATGTGTCCATTTTGAATCTTTCTTTCATTTCAATTGATCGATATTATGCAGTTTGCCAACCCCTCCACTACCGCACCAAGATCACCAGTGTTACTATAGTGATCATGATCCTGATCATTTGGAACCTGCCATTCATCATTGGGTTTGGGATGATCTTCATGAACCTGCATATTTTGGGTGTCGAAGATTTTTACTACAAAAACTTTCACTGTTTTGGAGGCTGTTTCATTTTCCAGAGTAAAGCAGCTGGTCTCATAGGTTCAGTTCTGTCTTTTTACATACCAGGGTTCATTATGGTTAACATCTATCGGAAAATCTTCCACATTGCACTGAAGCAAGCCCGCTCAATTCAAAGCACTGCATGTCAGCAGATACAATCTGGAAACAGCACATCTTCAAGCAACATGGAGCGAAAGGCTACAAAGACTCTGGCCATTGTTATGGGGGTATTCCTGTCATGCTGGTCACCCTTTTTTATATGTAACATAATTGATCCAATCATTAATTATTCTATTCCACCTGTTTTGTTTGATGCATTTGTCTGGGTTGGCTACTTCAATTCAACAAGTAATCCTATTGTTTATGCTTTCTTTTACAGTTGGTTTAGGAAAGCCTTCAAAATGATAATTTCTGGCAAAATATTTCAAGCTCATTCCTCAAGAATAAAACTGTCCACAGACTGAAAATCTCCAGCTTTGACTTAACGCTAAATGAAATTCATGTAATTGAAATGCAAATTATACAAACTAAATGAGATACAGAATTTACACTATAATTTTTACAAATATATATACATACATATATTCAGTATATATATATATATAAATACACACACACCTGGGTGACAAATTAAAGGAAAAACCTGATTAAATGAGTGGTGAAACATAACGAATGCAGATGGTTCCATACAGGTGTACCACATGACACAATTAAGAAATTATCAAGCCTATCATGCTTTGTGGTATGTATAAAAATGCTGAGCAGGCCTAGTTGTCCTCAATTTTGAATCAAGATGCCAAGAGGAAAAGATTTAAGTGAGTTAAGTGAGAAAGAGGGTTCAGAAGTGTATTTTCAAAGGTATATTTTATTTCCATTAGAAGAGCAGGTTACAACATGTGATTCTTGAGATTATACCAGAGACTCATGTCCCCCTACAGGGGACAAAAATGCATTGCTGGGTCTTAGAATGGTATGGCTGCGCAGACTTGTATGTTAGAACTCTGCTTCACCACACCTGGCCTTAATTCAAGCCCAGCCTTTATTGACACAGAGTGCTCCCTGGCTATAATTAGAGATCCAACCACTATTTGAGATCTGTTTTTTTTTTTTTTTTTTTTTGTGCAACATCACAAGAAACTTGCGTAATTTTATCATGAAAACATTATTTACTCTTGGCCCATTGCAATGACTTTATTTTAGATTGTGTTAAGTTGTCAGATTACATTTGCTCCCCTAAAATGGGGGGACTATGTATAAAAAGGGCTGTTGTGTGATTATTGCAGCCAGATGTGGCGGTTTCAGACTCTCAGGAACCATTGCCCTCCTGGTATTTTAAGGCACTACAGTCTCTAGTGTTTGGAAAGAATGCTGCGATAAACGAAAAACATCCAATGAGCAGTAGTTCTATGGGTAAAAACACCTTGTTAATGAGAGAGGTCAGAGGAGAATGGACAGACTCGTTCAAGTTAACAGAAAGGTTACTGATGCTCGTATAGCAGCTTTTCATGCTCCACTCTGTGCTTAATGTCATTGAGGATTGGTCTTTGTCTATATTCATTTCAAAGGCTAGACATTAACGTTTTGGCTCACCAGCCACTGTGGCTTGTCACTAGCCACTCAGCATTTTAACTGTGTAGTGCAAAATGGGATTGCATTCATCTTAGCCATATTGTTGGACCCAGGCAAGCGAGACAAACATGAAAACATTATTAACATAAAAAAATAAGGAAAAACCTTCCCTACGCTCTTAAAGTTTGCTCAAACTTTAAAACTTTTTCATGCAGTCAAACAGTGTATCATGGGTAATCAAAATGCATGCATGAGGTACGATTTAAGAAAAAAGAAATATGAAAGAAAGCCGAAAGTGAATCATTCCAAATTAGGCTGGGAATATGATATACACAACCCTTTTTGGGCACCAAACTTCTAATAAAAAAATTATATGAAAATCTTTCCAATGACATTCACTTGGTTGTTCATATTACAACATGCATTTAAAAGGTTAGCAAATCTCAGTGCAGCCTTGGTAGCCGCACCAAAAACATGTGGACACGTGAACTAAGCCATACTGTGCCAGCAGTGACTGACAGGGGGTGAGCCTGAGTCATTGGCTCATCTGAAAATGATTTACTCAGTACAGTACTGCTTTAAAGCCATCAATGATTTGAGTAGCCAAAATGACGTAAAGGGATAATCTCAGGATACTGCAGTTGCATCATGGGAGAGCCACAGCTGAGCTTTGTGCGACTGTGTGTACAGTAAACTAGCATGAAAGAGAGGTACAAAAGAGAACCATCCCTACTGATGCTGAACATTGCCATAAGACATCTGAAGGAAGTCCTGGGAAAGCCTTAATCAGACTACAAACTGACAATATTTGTATTGATTCGTGAATTTTCTTATAACACTGACCTGTATAACATGCAGTGGAGACTTTTTTTATTACCACAACTGAGGTGAGAGGAAGAATTTATAAACGAAGAAATACATTTCTAAGAAGAAAACTTCTGTTCGAATGAAGCAATACATATTAATAAATAGAGATTAATTTAAGCCAAGTCATTTTTAAGTAGAGTACAGATAACATTAATAATTATTTTATGTTTGCTTGCCTGGTAACCCTGTTTATTTTTATTCTCTGTGTATCATTTTCTATACATTTTTGCTGCAAAGATGTATATTTTTATTCTTTTTTTCTCCAACAGGTGTATCCATTTAAAAAAAAGTATTTCTGGCCACATGAAATAATGAATTTCAGTCAACCCGGAATGAGTGAACATTCAGACTTCTGTTACGAGTCTTTGAATGGATCTTGCCCGAAATTCACCTATCCAACAGTGATACGGATTCCATTGTATATTTTCTTCATGACCATCATTGTTTTAACCATTTGTGGAAACCTCCTTGTCATCATTTCCATCGCTCACTTCAAACAGCTGCACACTCCAACCAACTGCCTTGTCCTCTCTCTGGCAGTGACTGACTTCCTTCTGGCAGTAGTCATCATGCCACCTAGCATGGTGCGAACGATTGAGACGTGCTGGTACTTTGGAGATGTGGTCTGCAAACTCCATTCAAGTACGGATGTAATGCTATCCAATGTGTCCATTTTAAATCTTTCTTTTATTTCTATTGATCGATATTATGCAGTTTGCCAGCCCCTCCACTACAGGACCAAGATCACAAGTGTTACTATAGTGATCATGATCCTGATCAGTTGGAACCTGTCGTTCATAATTGGGTTTGGAATGATATTTATGAAACTGAACATTTTGGGTATTGAAGATTTTTACGATAATAACTTTCATTGTTTTGGAGGCTGTTTCATTTTCCAGAGCAAGACATCAGCAATAATAGCTTCAGTTCTATCTTTTTACATACCAGGGTTCATTATGATCAGTATCTATCAGAAAATTTTCCACATTGCACTGAAGCAAGCACGCTCAATTCACAGCACTGCATGTCAGCAGATACAAACTGGAAACAGCACATCTATAAGCAAGATGGAGCGAAAGGCTACAAAGACTCTGGCCATTGTTCTGGGTGTATTTTTGTCATGCTGGTCACCCTTTTTTGTATGTAACATAATTGATCCAATCATTAATTATTCTGTTCCACCTGGTTTGTTTGACGCACTTGTCTGGATTGGCTATTTAAACTCAACAAGTAATCCTATTGTTTATGCTTTCTTTTACAGTTGGTTTAGAAAAGCATTCAAAATGATCATTTCTGGCAAAATATTTCAAGCTCATTCCTCAAGGGCAAAACTGTCCACAGAATGACAAGCTCCTGCATTGACTTTAATTTGAATATTTCAACTTGACTTCAATAATTAATTAAATAATGGGAAGTGAAGGAGATGCAGATGTATAGCATCATTTAAAAAGTATAGCTCTTACATTTATAAATATGCAAAAACAGTGTTTCATTTAAAAATGAAATTATGAGAAGCAATATTAGAGTTCTGTAACAGACCTACTTTCAGTGGTAAAGAAACACAAAAAGTTCACACTTGCTTCATTAAGGTTTTACCATTATACAAGTGTAAGGTTTTACATGCAATAGTGAAAGAATTAGGCAAAAAGAAACTGCAGCTTATGAGACCTATACAGAATGTACCTGGGTGTCATGTTTTGTGCAAGCTACATTTCAATTGGAAAATTTGGAGATTTGGAGACTGAGATGTGGAAACTGTAATGAGTTTCCTCCATGAATTACCAAGGATTCTGAAGCTGTGTGATAAATCTGCTATGCTGAATTGCTTTAATGTGTGCTTCATTGCATCTGGCTCTATAATTCGATTCTGTGTCTCCCTCTCCTGTGCATCCTACAACTTGTGCTGACAGTCTGGTTTGTACTGATCTGACCTTCTGACTTCATCTGTCACCTTGGTACATAAAGCCCTAAAAAACAGATCCTAGAAAACCGGCTGGCCCTGATAACTTAGAACCTGGCTTTCTAAAGTTACCTGCCTATTTCATTGTACAAACAATGGCTTGTCTTTTTAATCACACCTTGGTCTCAAATGAATTCTCCAGAATTTGGAAAACTGCTTACACCCCCCCCCCCACCCCTTAATAACATGAGTATGGTGTTTAATCAATGCCATA